>NC_062216.1:63997071-64357696 GCF_902686445.1 Sciurus carolinensis | reverse complement strand
GGTTTAAAAGATCAATAAAAATAAAATACTAGAAAATATGTTTTGATCATATTTAAAAGCAAGTTTTTAAATGCCTATTATGATTATATCCAAGGAAAATAAAAACTTGATATACTGTTAAGGAATATAAGGTGATATGAACAATGTGTGACTGAAATTTTTTTTTTTTTAAACAGGGTCTTGGTCTTGCTATATCGGGCTCAAGTGATCCTCCTGCCTCAGCTTCCCAAGTATCTGTAACTACAGACATATTTCATTTTGCCTGTACTCATCACCTAAGAATTTTAGATGCTAAATGTCACCTTTGTAATGTACAATGGCTTTCATTTTGACCTTAAATACTTACAAACTTTATTGCAATTACAAATTATGGACTCCTTAAGAAAATTAACCCAGGCATTAATTCTCTACCCCATGATAAAATTAGCAATCAGAATAATTACCCAGTGCCTCACACATGCTAGGCAAGCACTCCATCCCTGAGCCGCCACCCCACCTAGAAACACAGATTCTTACTAGTCCTTTGCAATTTGGTGTTAAACAATTTTATTATATTATTGCTTAGCAAAGCAAAACAGTATGAAACTTTGGTGATTTCTTAAAACTAGAAAATGGATCTTACCTTTGCATCTATTTCTTCTGCTTTCTCATTGGCTTCTTGTTCAATGAAAGCCATCATGTGCTTTATCTATAAAGAAAAATAATATTTTTAAATTTGACATGAAAAGAAAATATATCTTCTCTGATTCATTCAATAACCATTTATTGAGTACATGGATAAATGAGACAGTTTTTGCACTTAGGAAAGCTTATAATCTGGAGTGTGTGTGTGTGTTTTTTTAATAGACTGCATTTTGATTCACTGTACACAAATGGGGTATAACATTTTCATTTCTATGGTTGTACACAATGTAGATTCACACCATTCATGTAATCATACATGTACATAGGGTAATAATGTCAGTCTCAGTTCACTATCTTTCCTTCCCCTAACTCCTACAATCTGGAATTTGTTTTAGCAAATGAACAAGATGCAGTATTCAACAACACAGGTATGTTGAACTTAATCCTACTGTCAAGGAACCTGGAATACTTGGGAGGACTCTTCTACTTCATGCCCTTCAGCCAGACCCTCTCTTTCTTTTCCCCATCAAAGAGCCACCTAAATTCAAGGGCTAGGAGTATAGTCCAGTACTAGAGTGCTTGCCTAGCCTGGGTTTGATCCCAAGTACCACAAAGATTAAAATAGTTATCTACATTTGCTGTCAAGTTTCTTACCTTCAACTCTCAACACACTCCAATCTGACTTCTGTCCCCTCTGTTCCACTGAGAGTGGTCTCATAAAATGATCAACAACCTCCTTGCCCTTAAATCTTAGAATTCTCTTCCTTGATCTTTCAGCACCATTTGATGTAATGACCAACACTCCTTCTTTTCTTATATATATATATATATATTTTTTTTTTAATTGTTGATGGACCTTTATTTTATTTATTTATACGTGGTGCTGAAAAATCAAACCCAGCACCTCACACATGCTAGGCAAGTGCCCTACCACAACCCTAGTCCCCAAGGTTCCTTCTTGAGCAATCTCTTCCCTTTGTTTCCATGACTTCCTCCTTTTTCTCCTTGTCTCTTTTGGGACACCCCCTTCTTCCTATGACTCCTAGAGAGCTCTTTTGGGATAGCTTACATAACCTAAATTCAACACATTTGCTATTAACTACTTGGTCACTCCCCTTCCAACCTTCCACCTGAATCTCCATTTCAGGCACAAGCACTACAATAGACTGATCTTCCTTCCACCTCAGTCCTCATATCCAGTCAATCATGAAGTTCTATGAATTCTCTTTTTAAGAGTTTCTAAATTTGCACATCTCTCTCAGTATTTAGAGCCACCACCCTAGTCCCAGCCATTATCTCACAGCTGAACTATTACAACAGCTTCCAAATGTCTCCCAAATGCCTCTAGTTCTATTACCACTCTATCCTACTGTACATTGCAACCAGAGATCCTTTCAAAACATCTAGCTTCTCATGTATCACTCTACTCTCCTTACCATAGAATGCAAAGATTTTAGGAGGTACAGGACCTGATCTGATCACTGCTTACCTCTCAAGCATCACATGAACAAACCATGCACTACTCACCATTTTTCAGATTTAGTTCCTGTCACACTAAGCTTATTTCAGGTCCTTAAGTTTACAATTGTCTGTCTTACCTCCAAGATTCCAAACGTGCTCTACCTTCCACTTGAAACACTTTTCCTTCCCCTCTTCGCCTTGATACATCTCAAGTCTCAGCTAGCTTAATTGCCACTTCCTTTGGAAAATCTTTTCTGAACCTCTCACTCCTGTGTACCTGGGACATGCTGTTCATCTTCTACCGCAGCACATAACATGAAGTCACAATTGCTTGCTTACATGTCCCCATCCTCAACTAAATTATAAGGCTAGGGACTTGTTACATGGTTTTGGATCACTATCACTTAAGTATTTTACATGGAGTTTGGGTAACTGATCCCCAAACTTAAAACTCACAATGTATTGACTCTAGTGTCAGATGTAAAATATTCAAGTAAAATTCCAACCAATATAGCTAATCAAAAATTCACTGGTAGTGGAATGTAGTTTCATTTCACAGTGACTGTACCAAAAAGAATTTAAAAAAATAAAAAAATAGCTGGGCTCAGTAGTACATGCCTGTAATCCCAGCACCCTGGGAGGCTGAGGCAAGAGGACTGAAGAGTTCAAAGTCAGTCTCAGCAAAAAGCAAAGCACTAAGCAACTCAGTGAGACCCTGTCTCTAAATAAAATACAAAAAAGGGCTAGAGGTGTGGCTCAGTGGTTGAGTGTCCCCAAGTTCAATCCCTAAAAAAAAAAAAAAAAAAAAAAAGCAAGCTAAAAACTTATGTAGAATCTCCATGTTACTAATTAATTTGTTTCTTCCACTAAAAGGTTAATTTGAATACAGGGATCCTGTCTGTCATTTATACCCCCAGAAGAGGGAATAAGCACCACAGTAGGTGTTCAACAAACGTGTGTAGATGAATGAGAATCTACTGTGAGTTTCAAGTCTTCTGAGGATTACAGGGTAATTTCCTAGGTACTTTTTAGGGTTTAACATTCTGGAAACAATTCCCACAGCAGCTTCTCAATGTGATACAAAGATATCATAAATCTAAGGTACACATAGATATATAAAAATGAATTTTGTTTCACAATAATATGGTTGTACTTTACATTAACAAACACTTAAAAATGGTTAAGATGGCAATTTTTTTTTTTTTTTTTTGCGGTACTGGGGATCGAACCCAGAGCCTCGTGCTTGCAAGGCAAGCACTCTACCGACTGAGCTATCTCCCCAGCACTAAGATGGCAAATTTTGTTACGTGTTTTTTATTCTTTTGATACTGGGGATTGAAGCCAGGGGTGCTCTACCACTCAGCTAAATCTCTAGCCCTTTTAAGTTTTTACTTTAATACAGAGTCTCCTTAAGTTGCTTAGGGCTTCACTAAGTTGCTGAGGCTGGCCTTGAACTTGGAATCCTCCAGCCTCAGCCTCACAAATTGCTGGGATTACATGTGTACTCCACACTGTGGCTAGCTTTTATATGTTTTTTTTTTTTCTCGCACCAAGGATTGAACCCAGGAGCACTTACCATCTGAGGCACATTCCCCAGCCCTTTTTTGTATTTTTATTTAGAGACAGGGTCTCACTGAGTTACTTAGGGCCTCACTAAGTTGCTGAGGCTGGTTTTGAACTCACAATCCTCTTGTCTCAGTTTCCCAAACTGCTGAGATTATAGGCGTGTGCCACCATGCCCAGCTGATATGTTTTCTAACCACAATGTTTTTTTAAAAAGTGAGTTGAGAATACATCAAAGTCTTAAAGAAAACAGTATGGTTTTAGAAGAGACAGCTTGATCTGGGGCTAGGACTCAGTGGTAGAGGACTTATCTAGTATACATGAGGTCCTTGGTTCCATTCCCAGCACCCCCTTCCCTGGCCACCCAGCCAAAAAAAAGAGCGCAAGAGGAAAAGGAAAGGGGAAAAGGAAAGGGAAAGGACAAAGGAAAAAGGAAAAGGGAAAGGAAAGGAAAAGCTATCCAGGACACATTTATTCCCAACACTTTTTATTTTGGGATGGGGTGTAAACTGCCCAGCTGGCCTTGAACCTGTGATCCTCCTGCCTAAATCTCCCAAGTAGCTAGGATTATAGTTGTATGTCACCACCTGGAACCAGTGAACCACTCTATTTTTTTTTTTAATAACTTTATTTTCTTTCTTCTTTTTTAATGTACTAAGGACTGAATAAGTTCTCTACCACTGAATCACAACCCCAGCCCCCACACTATTCTTTTTTATTTTTTTAGATGTTGACAGACCTTTATTTTATTCATTTATTTACATGCAGTGCTGAGAATTGAACATGTGAGGCAAGTGCTCTTCTACTGAGCCACAACCCCAGCCCCCCACTGTATTCTTGAGGAGCCAAAACGTGATGATCAAAACAGATAATACAATACTTACTGTTGGATTAAACACTAATTAGTGCCTAGGAAAGCTTGCAGTAAGATATAAAGGACTAAAAAAATCTGATAATGTGGCTGGGGATATGGCTCAGTGGTAGAGCACTTGTTCAGCATATGCAAGGCCCTGGGTTCAATCCCCAGCATAGCAAAAAAAAAAAAAAAAAAAAAAAAAAGTGATAATGAAGTAAATGGGAGAGAGAAGCTGACCACTTCCCTTTATCTACAATCTTTAGGTAAGACTCAAAGCACAGTGACCTTGGTTGTAAAGTAAACGAAGGTATTAATAACACATCTAAAGAAATCCACCTGTGCAATGGGCATGTAATCTATCCCATATTTATACATCCTATTTACAGATATAGTATGGTTCTCCCACTGTATCTCAGCCTGCCACCACCAAGGAGTGTGTAAGTAATGTCCAAAATCTCTCTGCTGAGTCCTCCAAGTTCTTTTTCAGGGATCAGAAAGCAATAGACTAGGGTTTTTGCACCCCTGCAGCTGAACACAGAGTCATTCTAGTGAAGAAGCCAAAACATGATAATGACATTCAATTTCATAAATAATACAATCTCACACTTTCAACTATTTGGGATAACTAACCATGAGCGAAATGTACAGAAAAATCACTATGCTTAAAGATTAGCCTCCACACATTTAGGAGGTATGTATGATCATGATGAGGAATGGTGTCTCCCTAAGTTCTATTTGAAGCCTCACTGAAATTATTTTGTCTGCAATTTCTTTTTTTTTTTTTTAATTTATTTTCATTGTAAACCAATGGGATACATGTTGTTTCTATTTGTACATGAAGTAAAGGCATACCATTTGTGTAATCATACATCTACATAGGGTAATGGTGTTTAATTCATTGCTATTTTTTCCTCCCCCCTTCAATTTCTAAAGTAGTTTAATAGGGCTAGGAAATGTAACCCAGGACCTATCATGCAAGAGGTCCTACATTCCATCCCCAGTCTGGGGTAGTGGGGTAGAAATAATCTAAACACAGTAATCAAAACTGATGTTTATAAATGCTACAAGATGCAGTTGAACTCTAAAGGTGAATTCTGATTCAAATCTGAATTATCTGCTTTCACTATTCATGCTGGACCCTCAGGTACCAGATTTGACTTGATCAGCCTAGTCTAGAGCAATAGGCACTCATTTTAACCCAAGCCTATTTACAGTCAACCAAGGGTTCCAAGAATCAATCCCTTAAGGACATTTAACTCCACCCCTAAGGCAGAAAAACCTGACCTCTAAAAATTATTATTTTTTTCTTTCTAACCCAGTTATTAAAGGATTTGAGTCAGGTTCCTTTGAAAATTTGATAAAATAAAGAACTACTCTTCAGATTAAAAAAAGCAAGCAAATACACACAAATAACTTAACATGACAGAGAAGCAGTCAAGGAATTCAGGATTTATTCAGCACCTACAATGTATTTGGCACTTGGCCTATACACAGCTGACAATACTGTGAATAAAACACATTGCCTTGGGGCCAAGGATGTAGTTCAGTGGCAGAACACTTGCCTAGCATGCACAAGAACACTGGAATATTTTTTCTTTCTTTTTCTTTTTTTTTGCAGTACTAGGGATTGAACCCAGTGGTGCTCTACCACTGAGCTACATCCCCAGCCCTTTTTTATTTTTTAATTTTGAGATGGGGTCTTGCCAAGTTGCAGAAACTGGCCTTGAAACTTGCAATCCTCCTATCTCCTGAGTAGATGGAATCACAGGTGTGTGCTATCAAGCCCATCTAAGGTCCTGAATTTGATTGCCAGCACCACAAAAATAAAAACAAAACAAAACAAAAACACTGGAAATTACACGTAGTGTAGTGGGGGGGAGAAAAAAATGATTTTAATCTACAGGTCAAGGAAATATACTGCCTTACTTTTGCACAATACCTTTCCTGTAGAAGCCTCAGTCTTCTATATACTACAAGGTACAAAGATGATGGAACAAGGGAATTAACATTGTGACTACTAACAGCATGTGGTAGGCATTTGTACTTCTCTACTGCATCAAGTTTTTCCTATATTCAAAATCAAAAGTGGTGATAAATGTTCAAAAAACTTCATTTTCTACAAAAATATTGTAGAATTTCTCTACAGATGCTATTTTTGTCTTTCCTATTTCACTTTTGTGATCAGCACAGGAAAAAGGAAGGAAGAAAAGAAAGGAGGGCTGGGGTTGCAGCTCAGAGGTAGAGTGCTTGCCTAGCATGCATGAGGCACTGGATTCGATTCTCAGCACCACATATAAATAAATGAATAAAGGTCTATCAACATCTAAAAAGAAGAAAAAGGAAAAGAAGAAAGGAAGAAATGAAGAAATAACTCATTCTTCTTAGGGAATATTAGGCTAAGAATAAAATGAGCTAGGCATGTTGGTGCATGCCTGTAATTCCAACAGCTCCAGAGGCTGAGGCAGGAGGATCACAAGTTCAAAGACGGCTTCAGCAACTTATCAAGGCCCTAAGCAACTGAGCCAGACCCTGTTCCTAAATAAAATATAAAAAAGGGTTGGGGATGTGGCTTAGTGGTTAAACACCTCCAGGCTCAATCCCTGGTACTAAAAAAAAAAAAAAAAAAAAAGAAAAGAATTCCTTTTATTTTTTGATTCATTGTACACAAATGATTCAACTTTTTTGATTCATTGTACACAAAAAATACAACTTTTTATTTCTATGGTTGTACACAATGTAGATTCACACCTTCATGCAATCATACACATACACAGGGTAATACTGTCTGTTTCATTCTACTATCTTTCCTTCCCCCACCCCCTCCAGCCCAAGAATTACTTTTAAATAAGGAAATGGAAACATCAAAGGAAAAAACATTGTATTGCTCATCTAAAAGGATTCATAAACCACTGAGTGTGCTTTAGTCAGAGAATTTTCCTAGTACTTGGAGAAAAAAGTAGGCTTAGTTTTCCATACAGATATTAAATCACAGCCTTAAATTTCCTTCCCTGAAAAACCTATTGGCAACACAATTACTAAATGCTAGGACCCTGGTTTCAGGATATCAATTAGCAAGATCATTCCCTTGTTGTAGACACCACTATACTCCCCAAAGAGGCTTTTGGTTATAACATTCCTTTCTATTTTACTTATTTTGACAGAGTCTGGGGGTCTACGCTGGCCTTGAGCTACTAGGCTCAAATGGTCCTCCTGCCCCAGCCTCCTAGACCAGGTATCTTAAAATATTTCTAATGCCTACAATTTTAAGGTATGGTGCATTTTAAAAAGCTAAATAAGTTTCCCAAGACTGATTATATTCACTTTCAAAAGTGATATAAATTCATGGGCTGGGGTTGTGGCTCAGTGGTACAGCGCTTGCCTAGCACATGTGAGGCACTGGGTTTGATCCTCAGCACCACATAAAAATAAGTAAAAGGTATTGTGTTCATCTACAACTAAAAAAATTTTTTTTAAAAAGATATAAGTTCAAAACTTGCATAACAATTTTTTCCATAAACCCCGACTCAGCGACCTGGACCAAACTGTTAGGTGCTGGGGTTCATAAATTTAAGAGAATGATCCCGGCGTGGTGGCGCACGCTAATTCCCAGCAATGTGGGAAGCTGAAGAAGGAGGGCCACAAGTTTGAGGCTATCCTTGGAAACTTGGCGAGGCTGTCTCAAATAAATAAAAGGTCTGGGGATGCAGCTCAATGGATAAGACCCCGTGATCAAGAAAGAAAAAAAGCCTAAGAAAACAAGATTTTGCACTTGACAAATGTTAATATACAAACTAGATCCGTATGACAGAAGACACTCCTTCAAAATGAAAATTCACAGTGCATAAAGTGAATGACCTCAAAACAACATTGAAAGCGGCCTTCCCCCAACACCGTTCTTTCCTATCCTATACCGTGACTCCTTCCCTTGGGGTTAAAACTCATGTGAGAGGCTGTTTTCAATCTTTGCAAAGATTTCTGTCCAATTACTTAATTGAGTACCTTGAGTACACTGAGTACCCTGGGAAAATAGGGAGAGCCAAGGTGGGTAAGCAGAGCAAGGCGTTCCAGGAGGAGCGCAGGCAAGTAGGCAGCACGTAAGGCCCAAGCAGAAGTCATACGCGCTATGAAGTAAATTCCCCAGTAAGCAAATCTCTCCCGGACAGAACAGCAGGACTTGTGGTAAGGGACCCTCCCTGCAGCATTCGACGTGCCTAAGGCCCAATCCTTCTTCCAGGCGTACTCCACCCACCTCCCCCAGGAGGGCACCTCGGCTTCGCGACATCCAACCCTAACCCCTTACCTGCTTCTGCACGTCAGCATCGCTGAGAGCCATGGTGAAAGCGATGCTAGGCCGGTGGGCAACTGGCTCGAGTTCAGTTACGAAAAAGGGTGGTGAAAGAACACGGCGAACAAAACCAGAGCAGGTTCTGACTTCCTTTATTTTATAACCCCGTCTTCCGCTTCCTGCCAGGTGCCCGCGCAGCCCAACCTATGAGGCTTTTCAGCCAATGGAAAGAGCATGGGTCCTGGGAAGTCCCGCCCTTCCCAGCCAGACGCATGCGCGGACGACTGTCCTGGAGACCTTTTACATTGCTGACTGTTGACCTCCCCTCTTCTGTTTGAATCCGAGTCACTTCAATAGGAGAGGGAAGATGAGTTTTTCCTGTATTTAAAGTTAGTCGGAGTAGTTTGTATTTCTTCAGCCTTACTACCCTTGCAGCTTTAAAAATGTTTAAATATTTTATTTATACCCAGACCATAAAGTATTATGATTTTACTTTCTTGGCTTAAATGGAAACAAACTCACCAATATTTTGTTCTTAATAAATTGTGGGTTTGTGTGCATGTGTGGGACCTAATGCCTAATGCCCTTTTATTCCAGGATCCCATCAAAGATACTTTACATTTAGTTGCCATGTCTTTTTAGGCTCCTCTTGGCTGACAGTTTCTCACTTTCTTCATTTTAAATACACTGATAGTTTCGAGGAGTACTGGTTAGACATGTTTTTAGGTAGAGCGTCTATTGGAATTTTTCTTATGATTACACAGGAGTTTCAGGGTTTGGAGGGAGGAAGATCACAGAGGTATAGTATTGTTTTCATCATGTCATATCAAGGGCACATACTGTCAATGAGATTTCTGACTGTTGATGTAAACCTCGATTACCCAGGTGAAACAATGTATGACAGATTTTACCACTGTAAAATCACTCTTTTGTACCCCTGCCCCCAGTTTTCCATACTGTACTCTTTGGAAGAAAGTCACTATACCCAAACGCACACTATGCTCCCCCTCTGGAGTGGAGTACTTACATAATTTATCTGGAATTTTTCTGAAAGAGCCTATGCATTCTTCAGCATCTTTCCCAGGATCCACTTAGAAATTAGGGTAGAAACGCCCCCATGCTTATTTATTTTGTTTGGATTAACTTCAAGTCCTCCCTCCTCTGCCCCAGCTACAAAGGTAAAACCTTTCAAAAACTTTATTTTTTACAATAGATTCCTGGTAGTAGAATTAGGAGTCCAGGATAGACACATTTGTATTATTAATTTTTTATTTTGAAGAAATTTCAAACAAGCTGTTAAGAATAGTGCAAGGAACTCTCTTTACCTTGATTTACCAATTGTTAACATTTTGCTACATTTGTTTTATGGCTTCTTTTCTTACACACAATTATTCATGACTGTTTCAGCATGTCATAAAAGGATCACCTTGATCAAATTCAGGAAATTTAATGTTGGTAAACATACAGTAATAGTCCATATTAAAATTTTGCTGTATGTCCTAATTTCCTCTATAGCCTTTTTTCCCCTCTGATTCAGGATCATTTACTCCATTAGTTATGACTTTTTAGTCTTGTTTAATGTGAAATAGTTTCTCGGACTTTGTCTTTCCTGATAGTGACTTTTTTGAAGAGTATAGGCTAGTTGTAGACAGTCCCTTAATTTAGTTTGATAGTTTTCTCATAATTAGATTCAGGTTATGCATTGTCAGGAATACTACATATGTGATACTCTTTGCCTTTTGTCTTTTGAATAGAAATTGTACACATGTAATTTTTTTTTTTTTTTGGTACTAGGAATTGAATGCAGGGTCACTTTACTACTGAGCTACATCCATGACCCTTTTTATTTTTTATTTTGAGATAGGGTCTCACTAAATTGCTGAGGCTAGCCTCAAACTTGTGAAATTCCTGGCTCAGCTTCCCAAATAGTTGGGATTACAGGCATGGGCCAGTTTTGGTGGTGCTGCAGATTGAACACAGGGCCTTGTACATGGTACACTCTACCACGTAGCCATGACTGCAGCCCCTGAATTTTATTTTTATGTCCCCAGTTCTTCATGTTGCCAAATTGCTTTCCAGCTGTACTATTCTACATGGTTCCTTGTAGTGTATGACAGATTGGTATACATATCTGAGAAGACTAGCAATATTGGGTAAGGGAAGGATTTAGCCACAGGACAATAAAACTAATAGCAAAAAAAAAAAAAAAAATCCATACAATTAAACTCAACTTTCAATATTCAAATCAACCGAGCTAAAACCAAATTATAAGACTGTCTCATGTTTGTTTCTGCATTAATATCTTCATTCTTCACAATCCTAGAAGGTAGATTTTTAGGATTATGCTTCCCTCTTAACATTCCTAGGCCAGGACAAAGTAGCATTAAACTCATTTGGATTACTGTCTCTCCTTTCACCTATTTTTTACAACATTCTGCAAATGACTGCGTTTGCAGAGTGGGAGCAGGATTCTAGTGCCACAAATCAAATTGTTTATGAAATTAATGCATGAAATAGATGTAGCACTGTAAAAATCAATGTACCTTTGTTTTATTTTTGTTTTGTTATTGAAAATAGGATCTTGGCTTATTTTACTTTGAGGCATTAAAAAGAAGTACTAAAAGTAATTCAAATATTTTGTACCAGTCACCCAAATTTGATAATTAACGTTTAACACATTTACTTTAAGACAATCACTCAGAGACAGGGTTGTTTTGCTTGTTTGTTTGTTTTGGTTACTGGAGACTGAACCCAGGGCGGATACTCACCACTGAGCAACATCCCCAGTTCTTTTTTTAAATTTATTTTTGAGATTGGGTCTTGCCAATTAGCTGAGGGCCTCATTAGATTGTTGAGGTTGGCTTTATTTATTTTTGTGGTGGTGGTGATTTTTTTTTTTTTTTTCTGTACTTGGGCTTAACCACTGAGCCTCAACCCCAGCCCTTTTTTGTATTTTATTTAAAGACAGGGTCTCACTGAGTTGCTTGGAGCTTCGATAAATTGCTGAGACTGGCTTTGAACTTTAAATCCTCCTGCCATAGCCTCAGAGCCGCTAGGATTACAGGCATGCTTAAGGCTGGCTTTGAACTTGTGATCTTCCTACCTCAGACTCCTTAGTCACTGTGCTGGGCTTAATATTATTTTTCTTGGCTTCGTTTCCTGAAAAACATTTGTGATTTTTCTTGATAGAAGAAAGTAGGCTAATTTTCAGACTTTCAGACCATTTTTGAGCTAAAAATTATTCTTTGGTGAAAACAAAAAAGCTGTAAACATTATAAATTTTTTTTAAAAATTGAGAGAGGGGTCTGGATATGTTGCCTAGGCTGATCTCAAACTTCTGGGGTCAAGGGATCCTCCTGCCTCAGCAAGCCATTGCACCAGGCAAAACTTCACTTTAAAAATTAATCATGTAGGGCTGGGGATATAGCTCATTTGGTAGATTGCTTGCCTCGCAAGGACAAGGCCCTGGCTTCAATCCCAGCACTGCAAAAAAAAAAAAAAAAAAAAAAAAAAATTATATATATATATATATATATATATTATATAAAATCATGTAGGCAGTGTGCACCTGCCTGTAATCCACACAACTAGGGAGGCTGAGACAGGACTATCACAAGTTTGAAGCCAGGCTCAGCAACTAAGGGAGGCCCTAAGTAACTTGGTGAGACTCTGTCTCAAAATAAAAATAAAAAGGTCTGGGGATGTGACTCAGTGGAAAGGGCCTGTGGGTTAAATCCCACGTACAAAAAAAAAAAAAAAATCACATTACGAATATAATTCAAATTCCCTTTTGTGCAACTTTCTCCTCTCCTCTATTAATGCTGTTTAACAACTAGTTTCTGCAGTGTTTTGCTGATTCACCAAGGAGCAGGCCAGGTCCTGTCTGATACAAATGTGGTCTTAAGAGATTATCTCTGGCGTGAAAAAGTTATGAGTATAGTTGCCTCTTGGTACCCATGAAGGATTGGTTCCAGTCCCCCTCTCAAATACTAAAATGTTTGGCTACTCTAGTTCTTTATATAAAATGATATAGTATTTCCATATAACCTATGCAGATCTGGCTGTAGAGCTTAAGTAAAATCTATTTATAATACCAATTACAATGTAAATGCTAAGTAAATAGTTGTTATACTGTGTTGTTTATGGAACAATATAAAGGAAAAAGTCTGTATACATGTTTAATATCGCACAATTTTTTTCCAAATATTTCCTATTTGTGCTTACACATACAGATAGCTGACTGTATATGCAAATATTATTCAAATAGTAGTTTTTTAAGACCAATATCCTTCTATACTAGTTTAGGTCTTGTAGAGAAACTACTTATAACAGATTTTTAGTTAAGTTAAAAAAGGCCACTCCCAGATAAGCCTGTTTGCCTGCAACTTTACCAAAACCACTGACCTAAATTGTTCTTACTTAGTCACAGGGATGGGCCTCTAGGCTCATTGTCTCATCTGCTTAAGTCAGTCAGCAGAAGAAGCTCTTTTTAAAAAAAATATTTTTAGTTATAAATGGAGGCAAATGCTGTACCACTGAGCCACAAACCCAGCCCTACATAAGTTAACTCTTGAAGAGGATAGAGGGACAGATTCAGGAAAATGTAAATCATCTGTCTTTATTTTTATTCATTTATTTTGTGGTATTGGGAATTAAACCCAGAGGTGTTCTACCACTGAGTTACATCCCCAGTCCTTTTTACTTTTTTTTTTAATATTTTTTTTAGTTGTACATGGATATCTTTATTTTATTCATTTATTTTTATGTAGTCCTGTGCCTCACACAGTGCCTCACTCATGCAAGGCAAGAGCTCTACCATTTAGCTACAACCCCTTTTTATTTTTTATTTTGAGACAGTGTCTTACTAAATGGCCCAGGCCGGCATGGAACTTTCAATCCAACTGCCTTCCAAGTAACAGGCCTGCACCATTGTATCTAGCTTCATCTGTCTTGAAATCTTTTTTATTTTTTTGGTGGGAGGTTGGGGGGACTGGCTCTGTCTTGAAGTCTTGAAGGCTAGGAGTGTATGTAGCTCAGCAGTACAGCACATGCTTAGCATGCTTAGCTTTGGTTTCCATGCTTGGCATCACAAACCAAAAAATGTTAATTTGGAAAGAAAAAAAAAAAGGCCAAATTATAGCTAAAAATACTTTTACTTAAGTAGATGCCTGCACTCCTTCCTTTTTTTTTTTTTTTTTTTTTTTTTTTGCTACCGGGGATTGAACCTAGGGGCACTTAACCATTGAGCCACATCCCCAGACCTTTTTATATTTTATTTTGAGACAGGATCTCACTAAGTTACTTAGGACCTCTCTAAATTGCTGAGGCTGGCTTTGAGCTCACGATCCTCCTGCCTCAGCCTCCAGAACCACTGGGATTACAGGCATGCACCACCATGCCTCGCTTCTTGCTCCTTTTCAACCAAATTTCCACACAGCACAATAAGTGATTTAAACCTAGATGACAGGGATGGGGGTGCAGTGTTACAGTGCTTGCCTAACATGTGCAAAGCCCTGGGTTCAATTCCCAGCACTGCAAAAAGAAAAGAAAACCAAACAACCTCGATGGCGTGAAACTATCAATTTGTAACTCTTTAGTAGCTTCCATTTGCTTGTGGTGGGCTTTCATTGCCCATTCTAGGCCTGCCTCCTCTCTGCCCTCAGTTCCTTTACCACTTTATTGGTTTCCTTCCAGTTCCTTCAAACACTACACTTTTAGACTCAATTCTTTTCTTCCACTTACACCTGAGTTTATTTTTCATTCTTCAGATTTCAACTTAAAAGATCTTCTCAATGGGAATGGGGGCAAACACCTGTAATTCCAGCAACTCAGGAGGCTGAGGCAGGAGGATTGCCAAGTTCAAAGTCAGCCTCAGCAATTTAGCAAGGTCTTAAACAACTTAGTGACACCCTGTCTCAAAATAAGTAAATAAATAAATAAAAAGGGCTGGCGGGCTGGGGTTGTGGCTCAGTGGTAGAGTGCTTGCCTAGCCCACATGAGGCACTGGATTTGATCCCCAGCACCACATAAAAAAACTAAATAAACAAAATAAAGGTATTGTGTCCATCTACAATGAAAAACATTTTTAAAAACGGGGGTTGGGGACCGGGGATGTGGCTCAATGGTTGAGGGCCCCTGGGTTAAAAGCCTCCCTGGCAAATCTCTATGGTTTCTCTATTAAACGACATCACTCAGTCTCTATGACAGCCACATTTACTACTACTTTTTTTTTTTTTTTTGCAGTGTTGTGGGTTGAAACTTGTGCATGCTAGACACATGCTCTACCACTGAGCTGCACTACGCCCTCAATCCCAACCTTTTTAATTCCATCTCCCTCATACCATTCAGGTGCTTTATCATATTTTCCTCACTCCAAAGTGAAACCCATTCACTCCTCAAAAGGCTTTACTCACTTCTCATCTGGCTGGTTGCCACGGCTTTCTAACACTTTCTTAGACTTCCTAAATCCTAATCTTCAAGGTGCCCTGTTACAATTCATTTCAAGTATACCATGGTGAACTGGTTTGCCCTAAAGTATGGTATTATACCCTGTCGCCTAGATACCTTTAGTGGCTCCTCTAAAGCACTCTTGGACTCAAGTAACAACACACATTAACCCAAATTACATTCCAGGCACTGTGCTAGGTGCTGTGAGCAAAAATGGCTTACTACTCTAAATTTCCACACCGTCCCTGGGCTCACGCAGTTCCCTTCGCCATCCCAGCCACGTTCCTCCGAATCTTTTACAACACTCAAGGACCACATTTCCTGACAAGTGGCTGGAACATTGCAGCTCTTGAGACTTTTTTTTTTTAAATTAAAATATTTTTTAGTTTTACAGACACGTTTTGATTCATTGTACACAAATGGGGTACAGCTTTTCGTTCCTATTGTTGTACACAATGTATATTCACGCCATTCATGTAATCATACATATAGGGTAATACTGTCTCATTCTACTGTTTTTCCATTCCCACCCCTTCCCACCCTTTTCCTCTACACCATCCAAAGTTCCTTCATTCTTCTCTTCCCCCCGCCAACCCCTATCGTTATATATTCTTGAGACTCTCTTGACAACTGTTTAACCCGGTCGCTTGCACATGTTTGAAACGCAACACATGTTTGCAGAACTGAACTTATTCTGCGGACGGAGAACTGGTTCTTTCCGAGCAATTGACAGCCTCTAGCCCCAAGACTTCCCCTCCTCTTTTGTGACCGGAAATAACTTGAGGCGAACTTCCGCAACTCCAGGAATCATAGATTTCAGCGACTCCTGAGAAGAGCGGGCTAGGAAGGATCAGTTTTTCAATCACGTCTGCGCAGAGGCCTCGGTGGTCTGTGTTTCCGTTCCAGGTGACAGAGCCGCCCTCTTCCGGCGCTCCGGTGCGGCCTAGGCCGGCCCCCACGCCGGCGGTGACGGAAGCACGCTGGGGGTGACCTCACCCTCCAACATGGCGGCGGCGGTAGATTAGGGCTGTGGGTCGAAGCAGTCACCGCCGCTTTGGGACCCTGTTGGAAGCAATCGCCGCCGCCGCCTCATTCATCTCTTCTGGGGTAGGGGCCAGGGCCAGGTGAGGGGAGTGGAGGGGGTCCGGGTAGACAGAACTGGGTGAGGAGGCTGTTTTCACCTAGGGAGGAAGGTGTTCAGAGACTACGGAGCCACCGATTCCCCACTGGTTCCGACTGCGCGTGAGTGAGAGACCGAGAGCGCGCGCACGCGCGTATATATGTGTGTGTGTGTGTGTATGTGTGTATGTGTGCTTGAGTGCATGTCACTGTCACTATAAGCGTATACCGGCGCTCCTCCACCCCAGGATTCTCGAAGTTTGAGGGGTCTATTTCTTTATAACCAGACCAGGCACGATAGATAATCGTGGTCCTACTGCGGACCCTTGAACCGAACTTCTTCCCCCATTGTGGGCTGTCTGAGCCCTTTGCTCAGCCCTTTGCTCTACATTGCTGTTCTTCCTCACAAGTAGCCTCACATGGAAAAAATCTGGGTCCATTTTTAGAGCTACACTGGAGAACGTGGACTTCTTTTTGGTCGAAAAGGTTTGCATGCGATTCACTTAGAACAACTATAGATTAGTTTTCCATCCGTAGTCGTTTCTTGTCACAGATTGACACCCCCCTCCCCCGAAAAACCTGCCTTTTTACCCTTGGAAGCAATACAATTCACATTTTATTTCCGTTGATTTTTATCCTGTCAACATTCCAAGGAGATCTCAAGTTTCCTGCCTTCATAACCGACTATGAGGGAGAACACCTAAGACTTTTTGAAGAGATCTGGCCAGACAGATATGCACATGCTGATGACTGATAGTTTTTTTAGCTCTTAACCACTCCTGACACAAGTGTTTATCCAAAATAGCTATCTCACAGTCTCTGCTTAAAATTTTGAACTAAGTTTACAGTCCCCTCTCCCCTTTTTTTGCTTTCTGATGTAAAAACCAAACAATCTTTTTGCGAAATAGTAAGATTTCCCCTGGAGGTTTGGTATAACCAGAATGTTGCTCTCTGCTCTGACTTCTTGTGTGACCTTGGATGAATTGCCACACCCTTCAGATATCTTTTTCTTTTCCTTTTAACTCCTTAGGAAATTAAATAATTGTTTGCATATATCTTATATACATAATTGTATAAATGTACCCTGCACGTTTTACTTGTGAACTGAAAATAGTTAAACCATGAAATAGTCCTCATTTGGTAATAGGCAGTTAAGGATTTTGAAAATCCTTTTACTCTGAGTGATCAGATACTGTTCTTTTTCAAATGGCTCATGTTCTTACATGAAGAAGTGTGCCCCAGTAGTTGATTTCAGATGAAAGATGTATAAAGTTGAAAAAGGTATGCTCACTTATACATCATTTAATATTGAGACCTTGTCCCAAAATACAATAAAAAGTTCTGGGGGTGTAGCTCATTGGTAGAGTGCTTGCCTAGCATACTTGCCCTGAGTTCAATCCTTAGTTGTACAAAAACAAAAACAAAAATTATATGAAACTTTTAGGTCCAGTGATTTGCAATAAGAATTTTTTTTTTGGGGGGTGGGGAGGTCCTAGAGATTTAACCCAGAGACCCTTTACCACTGAGCTACATTCCCAGCCCTTTTTGTGTTTTATTTTGAGACAGGGTCTCGCTAAGTTGCTTAGGGCCTCATTAAGTTGCTGAGGCTGGCCTTGAATATGCAGCCTTCCTGTCTCAGCCTCCCTGACTGGTGGGATTATAGACATGTGCCACTGTGTCCAGCAAGAATAATTATTTTTAAAATATATTTTTCTTATGAACTATTTCAGACTTACAGATTTTAAACCTTTAGTATTTCCACCCTGCTTTTTTCAGATATAATTTTTATTCATATCTTATTACAAATGATCAGTAAGAGTTCTTGTTTAATATATATTACAGAGTTGGGGAAGGAAGCTATTTTCAAAGTAACCGTTTTGGTTTTGCTGGGCTATGGATCAAACCCACAGCCTTGTGCATGCCAAGCCCACTCAGCCCCTTTTATTGTTGTTTGTTTTGTTTTCCTGTGCTAGGGATTTTATCCAGGGCCTCATGCTTTCATACACTCTACCACTGAGCTACACATCCAGCTGGAGTAGCTGATTTTTAAGTTTGAGGTATAATTAACTGCCATACAATTTTTAAGTGTTCAGTGGTTTTCAGTATTATCCAAAGACTTCTGCAACTATATCCTACAGTTTGGTACCTCAAGAAACACCATTGCTGTTAGCAGTCATTCTTGTTTTTTGTGGGGAAGGGAGGGAGGTAACTGGGGATTGAACCTAGGGCCTTCACAAACTAGGCAAGCACTCTACCACTGAGTTACACCCCAGTGCTTTTTAAGTTTTACTTTTGAGACAAGGTCTCATTAAATTGCCCAGACTGACCTTGAATTTATTGCCTCCTGCCTCAGCCTCCCAAGTAGCTGGGATTACAGCTATGTACTACCATGTCCAACTATAATTCCACTATTTCTATTATGATTGTTTTTAATTTTACTTTTCAAGAAAGACCTAAAATTCAATACTTGCTTATGAAGTATGGGTTAGAAATTTATTTTTATTGGGGGCTGGGAATATATTAAGTGGCAGAGCATGCACAGGTCCCTAGGTTTGATCAAGAAGAAGAATAAAGCAAAATAAGAAATTAATGCTTTTGGATCTCATGTTTATCTGTGGAACTTTTGAAAAAATTCCCTACTCAAGCTGGGTGAGTAACTCAAAAGGTCATGGGGTTGGATTCGCCAGCACCACCAAACCACCAGTGAGTCTTAAAACTAAAAATTCCCCAAACCATGAATGAGTGTTGACTCTAAAAATTTGATAGCCAAAAACTTTGTTAATGGTTAAGATTAGAAAATATTTTTTAGTTGTCAATAGGCCTTTATTTTGTTTCTATGTGGTGCTGAGAATCGAACCCAGTGCCTCACACATGCTAAGCATGCACCCTGCCACCGAGCCACAACCCCAGCCCCTGCATTATAATTTTATTGTGGTGGCAGGAAATGGTCTAAAAAAGGTTCTGAAATAATTTAGCCACTAATCAAAATATGTTAAATTGTAAAATGTATTATGGTTCTCTGAAATTAAAATAACTTAAGTATGATGCTCTATATTAGTATGTCTGAGGTGGATTCCAGGAATTTGTATTTTTAAAATTTTTTTTATTTGTAAGGAATTTATATATACATATATATACATATATAAAAATATATATACGTATATATATATATATATATATATATATTTTTTTTTTTTTTTTTTGGGAGCTGGGGATCGAACCCAGGGCCTTGTGCTTACAAAACAAGCACTCTACCTACTGAGCTATCTCCCCAGCCCCAGGAATTTATATTTTTAACAAGCATCCAGTATGATTATGATGAAACAAGTTTGGGAAACAAGTACAATAGATTGTCACATTTCTGCAATTTGCTTTTCTTAAGATTTTATATTAGGATTAAAAGTTGCTTCATAATTTTTGATGATAGTTCATAAAATGTCCTTAATTCCTGTGGTGTAATTGGTGCTACCATTCTGGAACTTGACTGGTGCTCATAATAGAAATCTGATTTAAAAAAGAAAATCAAACTGGATGCAGTGGCACACACCTGTAATTCCAGTGGCTTGGGAGGCTGAGGCAGGAGGATCATGAGTTCAAAGCCAGCCTCAGCAAAAGCAAGGTGCTAAGCAACTCAGTGAGACCCTGTCTCCAAAGTACAAACTAAGGCTGGGAATGTGGGTCAGCAGTCGAGTACCCCTGAGTTCAATCCTCAGTACCCCGGCCACCAAAAAAAAAAAAAAACACCCAAAACCACCTTGTTCCTGGGTTTGATGGTGCAGACTTTAATCCCAGCCACTTAGGAGGACCACCAACTCCAGGCCATCTGCCCCAACTTGGTGAGACCCAAGGTGGGAGATATGACCCAGTGGTAGAATTGCTTGCCTTACGTGAATTCAAACCCCAGTACCACAAAAAAAGAAAAGCCACTTGTTTTTTTTATTATTTTTTCCTCTATTATTAGCATTTTTCCCCTCTGCATTTCTTTTCACCTATGTTTCTTACCTAGTACATTTTCTGGCATGTAGTAAATATGTGATGAATGAATGCAAGTAAGTGAAGAGGATGTATTTAAGTTATTGCACTGCTAACTAACTTTATGATTTTAGGCAAATAAATCGTCTGTTGTTTCTCCAAAAGAAACAAAAAATTTGAAACTTTTTCATTCAAGCATAGAGGATTTCTGTGACAACACATGGAAAAGTGCTTTAGAAATAGAGGTCTCATGCAGAAATAATTTATTCATGATATTTGTTAGAAATGAAATGCTGATTACCACTGCTAGTGTTGGAAAGGAATTGATGCCCTTGGAGATGTAACCTGGAGTTATGCTATGAAGTTTACATTTAGCATATGCTCAATGCCTTCCCCCCACTTAATCACAACCCCAAAGCTATATTGTTGCATATACAACTAGAATCTCAAACAAATTGGATGGATATTATATACTGCAGGTCTCCTACATTAGGTTTGGTATGTTTACAAGAGCACCAGATACACATTTATCTTAGTTTTTTGTTGCTTTAACTGAATACCACAGACTGGATATTTTACTTTAAAAAAATAGATTTATTTAGTTCACAGTCTAAGGACAAAGAAGTCCAAGAACCTCACTCTGGCTGTGCTCTGGTGAGCACCTACTTGCTACATAATAACTGTTGTAGAAGGCATCATGTGGCATGACAGAGTTTGCTAGTTCCAGTCTCTCTTCATTCTTATTCTAAAACCACTAAGGCCTTTATAGAGGCTTTACCCTCATGACCTCATCTAATCCTAATTACCTCCCAAAGGCCCCATTTCAAAATACCATTAACATTTTAATTTGGATATTAGGTTTCCAACACTTGTACTTTGGTGGACTTTAGTAAAACCACGGCAACATCTGAAGTCTAAAAATGTATATTAAACTTAGATGAATAAATATAATCCTTCACCAAACATACAGACGTATGGATATTATTAAAGAAAAAATTAGCCAGGCATGGTAGCACATGTCTGTAAACCCTGTGACTGGAGAGGGTAAGGCAGGAGGATTGCAAGTTCAAGGCCAGCCATAGCAACAGAGAGATATCCTGTCTCAAAAAGAGCTGGAGATGTAGCTCAGAGGTAGAACATTCCTAGGTTCAATCCCCAGTACTGGGGGGGGGGGGCGGGGAGAATCAGTAATATCATTAAAGCATTATCACTGAGCTACACAGCCATAAGATCTATTTCTAAGTGAGAGCAGTATATGTTGGCAAGTTTAAGGGGGGAGAAAAAGACTTGCAAATAGAGTGTTAAGTATGGAAGATGGTCAGTTAGAAATCTGATAAAACTTGCAGTTATAATTAGGCAGTTAGGTTTTTAAAGAAAATTTGAAGAGTGTTAAGGCTAAATATCAGATTTGGAAACCTGTTGAATTCTTTTTCTATGGCATCTGGATCAGAAATAATAATTTTTGAGTGATATGGAATCTTGATAAATCTAAGAAAACTGAATGCAACCAGTTAGTGTGTCTGTGTATAATTTTTTTTTTTCTCTAAGAGACATGACCTTGCTATGATGCGCATGCTGGTCCCAAAGTCCTGGGTTCAAGTGATCCTCCTTCATCTTCCTGAGCAACTGGGACTACCTGTGTGCACCACTGTATCTGGTTTCAATTTTTCATTCAAAGCATTGTTCAAGTATAAGTACTTCTTTATTCCTATTACTAAAAAAATGCAGAGACATTTTAAAGTTTAAATTGTTGCTAATATGATCAGTTATTCCCTTCTCTTTTGAAGCTCTGCTTCATAATTCATTCCTTGCTTTCTATTTAATCTTCTTATTGGATCCTTTTCCACTAACATGAACATACTTATGTGTCTTCCATCACGTACAAAAACAGAGGAAGTCTTTTAACCATTTGTCTCTCTTCAGTCTCCATTCTTTTCTTCATTTCAAACCAAGCTCGTTCTTTGAAATAGATGAAAACTTACTTTATCTACCTCTTCACTTCCCATTCATTTCTTCAAATCCCTGCCTTTTATTTTTTAAATTACTTTTCTTCCCTTTCTTCCTTCCTTCCTTTGTAGACACTGCCTTGCTAAGTTGCCCCAGCATCTAATTCTTGATACTCCTGCCTCAGCCTCCTGAGTAGATGAGACAACAGGAGTGTGCCACTATACTATTTCAAATCCCTGCCTCCTGTTGTTGCTCCTGCCAGTCAAACAAAACTGTCAAAAATCATGGATGACCTAATGCCCACATCCAGTGACTCTCCTATTTTCATTTTCTTGGATGTTGTATATTTGACATATTTGTTTACTATCTTCTTATTGAAGTGCCTACCTGACTTGTGTGATCACACTCATTCCTGGTTTACTTTCTTTTTGACTCTTCTAGTCCTATGGTAAGGGGTTTCCTCTGCCAGCTTATTGTTTTGTCAGCCTTTAAATGTTAGTTTTGTCCTGAATTCTAAAACATTTTTCTTAAAAATTATACCAGAATTTCCTAACCTGTTTTGCAACCCTTTTCTCCTTTATCGAAAGGAGATAAATAACAATTTCCCTGGCTCTTATTGGTGTTGGTGGATGAAGATGGTGGCATTATTATTCTCTTTTGTCCCAAGCACTGAGAATAGTTGCTACAAAGAACATTGACGATTTACTGAACTTTGTTTTATTTTGTGATCTGAAAACAATAGGTGATTTTCCTTTTTCCAATTACAAAACTGTGTATTTGTGATATATATGTATATGTTTACATATTTATTCATTTATTTTGATTCTTGGCTCATGACTTCCCCAAAGAGGGTCATAGGAACTTAATTTTCCTTGCCTTTCTGCCTTTGAGCTAGCAATAAAGAAATTCTTTCATCTCCCTTTGACAGATCCATCCTCCTTCCAGAAGATTCTTGTACTGTACCCCAGGAAGAAGGAGTGCTGCACAGAGAGGCCAAGAAGAATCTGATGCGACAGACTTTGCCTGGTTTCTCCATCCAGTCTGTCCATAAGCATTAGATTATACATACCCTTTTTGTCCAGTTACATTTCTGCATTGTTATCTATGGTTCAGTCATGCCTTGCCATGAAGTCTCCATAAAAACCTGAAAGGATAAGGTTTTGAGAGCATCTTGATAGCTGAACATATGGAGATACCAGGAGAGTGGGGGGCCCAGAGAAGGAATGAAGGCTCCATGCCTGTTCTCTCATACTTTGCCCTGTGCATTTCTTTGTATCCTTTATAATATCCTTTATAATAAACTGGTAAATGTGTTTCCCTGAGTTCTGTAAGCCACTTGAGCATATTAATTGAATCCAAAGAGAAGGTTATGGGAACCCTGATTTATAGATGATTGGTCAGAAGCACTTGTGAAATAACCTGGGTCTTTGACTGGTCTCTAAAGTGAGGGAGTGTGAAGGATGACAGTTAAGACTGAGTCCTGTCTCCAGATTGTGTCAAAATTGAATTGGATTAGAGGACACCCAGCTGTGTCTGCTGCTGGAGAATTGAATGATGGCTTGATTTTGTGAACACCCCTCCCCCCCCATATATCTAGTTTCAGAAGTCTTGGTTGATCAGTAGAGGAAAAACAAAAAAGATACTTTGTTTTTTCCCAGCACAATATTCAGTATGCTTTTTAAATCTATTGTTCTGCTGGGTTTGGTGGCACAAACCTGTAATCCCAGCAACTCAGGAGACTGAGGCAGAAGGATTGCAAGTGCAGGGCTAGCCTGGGCAATTTAGTGAGACCCTGTCTCCAAAAAAAGGACTGGAGATGTAGCTCAGTAGTAGTGCATTCATAGCACCACAAAATAAAGAACAAACAAACTATAAATCTAGTAATCTTCACCTGAAAGTAGTGTGTTATAGTTGATGTGGAACTGCCTTAGAAATTTGAAGTAAATAGGTACAATCTTGGCTTTTGTTCCATTTAGGTCTTGGTTACAAAGAAAACAAAGAAATTCTAGCTTTTTTTAAAAATATTTTTTTAGATGTCGATAGACCTTTATTTTATTCATTTATTTATATGTGGTGCTGAGAATCGAACCCAGTGCCTTACACATTCTAGGCAAGCGCTTTACCACTGAGCCACAACTCCAGCCCCATGATTCTAGCTCTTTTAAGCAGAAAAATAGCTTATGGAAAAGGTGTTGGTAGCTCAAAGAATGAGTGGGAAAGCTGAATAATTCGGCTTGGTAGACAGACAGAACCCAGAAGGAGAGAGCCACAGGAATAGAATCATTAGGACACTGCTCTTGCTGCACATGTACTGCCATCTATTCCATATATTATCCTTAAGTATCTTTCTAGATTTCAGGTCCTAAGTTGTAGATGGGAGTATCAGACTTGGTGAATTACCCTAGGCACCAGGGAACAGGAAAATACGTGAGAAAATTCCACTTTAGCTTTTGTAGTGGGGGTCAAGGGATTTGTTTCCCACCAAAGTTTATATAGTATGGGATGCTCCATAGATATCAAATGAGGTTCAGATGGCAGGCAGGCAATAAGTAAAATAATAAAAGGGCAAATGACCTCAGAAAACCTATTTTTATCTTCCCTTATATATAAATTTTGAATACTGTGTTCCCACTATTAAATGGTAATAATGTAAAAGTAAGATAAAATATTTTGAGAATGCTGTAGATGTGCCTTTCCTGTAGTATAAACTTGCATATTTTCCCCCTTTCTTCGGAATTTGAATTGATAATTTCGCAATACACACACACACATATATATTTATTTATTTATTTTTTGGCAGTGCAGGGGATTGAACCCAGGACCTTGTGCATGCAAAGCAAGCGCTGTAGCAACTGAGCTGTATCCCCAGCCCCCAAGATTTCTTTTGAGAGCCAAATAAAAACAATATTTTAATAGTAATCATGAATGCACTTTTTTTCTTTTTTCCTTTTTTGCAGTGCTGTAGATCAAACCCAGGGCCTCCTGCGTACTAGGTGTGCTCTACTGCTGAGCCACATCTCCAACCCTATTTTTAAAAACAGTATTAGCTATTCCCCAGTACTTTATCTCTTTATATAGGCTTTCAAATTCTGTATGTTCTTTCTCAATAATCTATCTTTTTAGGACATTTCTTAGTTTGCTTATCACAGATCTTTAATTTTGCTAACATTGCCTATTTTCCCCTATTGCTAGTTAACTGAACCTCTTTTACTGGATAGATTAGTCCCCATGTACATGCAGTTTTGCTTTTGATAGCTCCACTTACCTATGGTCAGCTGCAGTCCAAAATAGCAAATGAAATCTCACACATCCTACTCTGTCCTGCTCAGGAAGTGAATTATCCATTTGTCCACTGTATTCACTTTGTATGTACTGCCCCACCTGTTTGTCCTTTATGAGCCATCTTGGTTATTAGACCAACCATCTCCATACCACATTGCTTTCATTCAGGTTAACCTTATTTTACTTAATAATGGCTCCAAGTGCAAGAGTAATTATGCTGGCAAAGAGAAGTTATGATTTAAGTGAAAAATAGGTTTCAGTATGGAAAGGAAAAGCAATCATGCTTAGATTGCCAAGATTTACAGTAAGAATGAAACAATGTATATAGGATTTGGTATTACCTGTGGTTTCAGGCATCTCTGGAGAATCTTGGAGATCTCAAAGCAGCCCACGTCATTTAAAAAAGAAAGCCAAGTTATTTGGAAAAGTTAAAAGTGCTTCATGGGCTGGGGATATAGCTCAGTTGGTAGAGTGCCTGCCTCGCAAGCACTAAGGCCCTGGGTTCAATCCCCAGCACCGCAAAAAAAAAAAAAAAAAAAGAGTGCTGCAAAACATTTCGTGTGAAACGATGGTTTTATTTTTGTTACTAGAGGTTGAATCCAGGAGAACTTTAACCACAGAGCTATATCCCTAGCCCTTTTTATTTTTAATTTTGAGACAGCTTCTCATTAAGTTGTTGAGTCTCTCACTGAGTTGCTGAGACTGACCTAAAATTTGTGATTCTCCTATCTCAGCCTCCCGAGTTGCTGGAATTATAGATGTGCCCACCACACCCAGCATGAAACAACTATAAGTATATGGTAGTTGCCAGGTCCATATGATAAAGTAGGAATAGTGGTTGTATTGATTATGATATAAGTTAGGATGCCTAGTGGACAGATTCAGATTAAAGTGGTAAGTGGTCCAGGTGACTCAGGTTCACATGATCATTCAAGGGACCCAGTTACATCTGGTTGCTTTACTCTCCCCTAAAATGGTATCCTTATTTGAATATTAAAGCTACGTCACTGCTATGTTCAGGTTCTAAATCAGAATAAAATCCCAACTGTTTAAGAAGAGACTCACAAATTAGACTTGTAACCTCTGCTCACATTCCTCTGGCTCAGTCTTACACACATTAAGCTACAAAGAAGACTGGAACATGTAGGCTGTAACTCTGCCGCCATGGGGCTACCTAAAAATTTAGGAGCCTTGGATTAGAGTCTTGGACAGTCTCTGCGTAGCATTTGTGAGGACATGGGTTCAATCCACAGCCTTGTTTAAAAAAAAAAAAAAGTCTTTATTATTAAAAGAAAGAAGAAGAGGAACATGTACTGTGTGTGGGTTGCGGGGGGCGGGGTGTCACTAGATGATTTGTTACTTAGGTGGATTCATAGTTCTAACCCCAGTACTAGGGGGTAGGAATGCCATTTGTATGTAAATTAAACACTCCATTTTTTTTTTTTTTTTCTTTCTTTTCTTGGCAGTAGTGGGGATGGAACCCTGGGCCTTGCACATGCCAGGCAAGTGTTGTGCCACTGAGCTACATCCCTAATCCTTTTTAAAATTTTTATATTTAGACAGGGTCCCCCTAAGTTACCCAGGCTGACTTCCCAAGCAGCTGGGATTACACTTACACCATACACAGTTACATTTTTAAAGATTTCTGGGAAGAAATGTCTGAGACGACTTTTATTTTGGTATTTAATTGAGTAATTGGAATCATTGAGAAAATGCGCTGGCATGTAATGAACTTTAAACTGAAGCCTTTTTATGTTTTTAGGTTTTACACATCTGAAAGTAGACCTCTTGGGAGCTCTGTTGACCAACCCAATGGCGTCCTCTACTACCATGCCTCTAGGATTTCACTATGAAACAAAATATGTTGTTCTCACCTACTTGGGACTCCCTCAGGAGAAGCCTCAAGAGCAACATCTTCTTTCACCCCAAGGTATTATCTTGGTTTTTTGTGGTTATGTTAAATCATATTAAGGATTTCACATATAGAAATATTTGTAGCTGAATTATTTATGTGTATAATAAAATCAAGTGATCCACATATGAATAACCCTTGGCAGGTACAGAATGACTGTAAAAGGGTTAAGGTGGCCATAGGGGTTCAGGAGGTTAAACTAAGAGCAAAGGCAAAGAGTAAATACAATGGCAAGAGTCACAGCTGGAGGTCAGATAATTTCATGAACCAGCCAAAGAACTTGTTCAGGGTTCTGAGTTGTCAAAGTGCAAAACTTATTCTAGGCCAGGGTCTGGTTGGACTACAGTCTCAGAGTATTAACTTGAAAAGGGCCACACATCATTGTCATGGGCTAGAGAAACCATGCTGAGCTGAAGCCTGGGGACAAAGTACCTGAGGCTCATTTTCCTGGGCAACAATCATGATGAGAGTGACCAGGTGACAGGGTCAGTGTGCCACCAGGTCAGATCCAGTCTGGGGGGCTCGTCCTTTAATAGGTCTCAGGTGAATGGTTTACTTCATTTGGTGATCTGGTGTGTTTATTAAGCTCATGGGTCTGGTTTTTCTGACATGGCATTGATATGCCCATGCATCCATATATTTTTTTAAAATATTTTTTTAGATATTGATAGACCTTTATTTTATTCATTTATTTATATATGGTGCTGAGAATTGAACCCAGTGCTTCACACATGCTGAGCTACAACCCCAGCCCCACATCCATGTACTTCTAATTTAATTCAGTAACTTCACAGGTTTTTTTTTTTATTACAATTAATTTATTAGTTTGTGCCTCATGATTGTGCTAGGCAGATGATCATTTTATACAAAAAAACGGTTGAGAGACATTCTACCTCAGTACCTACTCTCAAAATGGAGTAACTCAGGATTAGGCACAACCTGAAAACTATTGTCATATTCACAATGGAGTAAGAGCAGGGCACAGTCTGCTCTCTACAGTTATCATGAGAGGGAATTTATTATAAAAGTCCTTTTCGCTCCCTTTTGCTTTCACCCTCTCTTGCCTTTCAGCCTTTTACCATGGAATGATGCAGCATGCTGGCCCTCACTAAATGCTGCTCCTCAACCTCTGACTTCCTCAGCGTCTAGTACTATGAGAAACATACTTCTTTTCTTCATGTAAAACCCAATCTCTGGTATTCTGTTATGCAGCACAAATAAGCTAAGACAGAAAATTCAATCTACAGAAAAACTAATGGGTCACTTAATTCAGCATATCACTTAAGTAGAAATCAGTTAAGAGACTTTACTATATATTGCTTTGTTTTACTCTTAAGTATTTACTTTTGATAATTTATCCAGAAGTAAACTGCATAAGTTGTTAAATCAGAGAGTAATCATTGGTCTGGGGTTGTAGCTCAGTGGTAGAGCACTTGCCTTGCATGTGTGAGGCACTGGGTTTGATCCTCAGTACCACATAAAAATAAATCAATAAAGTTATTGTGTCCATCTAACAACTAAAAAAATTTTTAAAAAGTAGTCATATTTTTATGATGACATATTATCATACACAGTAAATATGTGGCTTACAAATTTCGTTTTTTTTTTTTTTTTGTTTTTTTTTTTGGGTGCTGGGGATCGAACCAGGGCCTTGTGCTTACAAAGCAAGCACTCTACCAACCGAGCTATCTCCCCAGCCCCTACAAATTTCACGTCACACAGAATAGCTTTATACATTTTCAAGTCTTTTAAAAAACTATTCATAAAGGGACAATATGAGAACAAGAGGACATTCTTAGAAATTAAATATGCTGGGTGTGGTTGTACACACCTGTAATCCCTATTACTTAAAAGACTCGGATAGGAGGATCACAAGTTCAAGGCCAGCCTGGGCAACTTCACGAGACCCTGTCTCAATATAAATAATTTTAGGGGCCTAGGGATGTAGCTTAGCAGTACAGTGCTTGCTTAGAATGTGTTAGGCCTTGGGTTTGATCCCTAGTACCTCCCCCCAAATATTTTTCGATAATCAAAGGAAGAAAACTCAACTAAACTCTAAAAAAGTTATTAAATCCAAAAATCTTTCAGAAAGAAAAAAAAGGCTGTATATTCATGCCAGCAAAACTGTAATCAAAACAGTAGAGAGTGCAATGTCTAGTTTTTAAAGAAAGTTATTTTGAAGTAGTTTTATATATCCTGCCGTCTAGGTAACAGTTAACTCCAAGGGCAAAATAAAGACATTTTCTGCCTGCAAGGAAAAAAACAAACCTAGTTAAAACTTGTGAAAATATTGGATCCCATTTTTCTAACATGCATTTAGATCCAGTAGGTATCTTCAATGTCATATTCATACGAAGGCTAACTGAGCTCTTGTCTTTTTTTTAATTTATTATTTTAGTTGTCAATGAATCTTTTATTTTATTTATTTATATGTGGTGCTGAGGATCGAACTCAGGGTCTCACACATGCCAGGCAAGTGCTGTACCACTGAGCCAAACTCTAGCCCTTGACCTCTTATCTTGATAGTGGTTAATGCATAAATGATTAGCAAGCCTCTGATTGTGATTGTGTCTGAACAGCATTTTGATTTGTTAATAAAGATTCTAGGAATTAATTTTTTGAAGTGTGTGGTTTTAATAGCTCAACCTCCTATACACAGTTGCCTGTCGCCGCCCGTGGCAATTTGTTACCGCCTGCAGCAACAATTGCGCAGGTATTTATTGGAGGTGTACTGGAAATTGAGCTACTTCTATTATCTTTCTTTTTAGTGCACTGCTTTCTTGCTTGTTTGCTAATTCTTTGGCTTATAGATGAAGAAAGGCTTTGAGAGGAGAGAGAGAGAGAGAGAGAGAGAGAGAGGCTTTGCATAAGAGAGAAAGAGAGACTACACTTTCAGAAATCTTTATCTTCTTAAAGTCCTGCATCCTGAAAACTAAAGGTGCGTGCTATCAGAGGAGCTTCTTCTGTGATTTGCCATCTGCCTTCTGCGATCTGTCAGAGGTGCTGCTTCTCCTTTATTCTTTCTACTAACTGCTTATCCGGTTATTCGTGGTGCTTCCTATAGGTGTGTCTTATATACCTAAGGCAGCCAATCAGTTTAGGATTAGCACATTTGAGGCACGCCCCTCGGTACCAATCAAGAAAGAATGAGGAATATCTGTTGACCACTAGCGCAGAGGAGACATTAACTAATCAGGCAAAAGTAGATCACGCTGTGTTAACACTAACTATGCACCACCTCTTGGCTCAACACCAGCCGCCATCCTAGGGTTACCCAAACATGTCTTCTGCAGTTGCCAAAGTTAGATATCAAAACTCAGTGGATTAGACCAAGAGAGGTTATGTATTCTGCCTCTGGCCCTCTAAATTCATGTCCTTGCATGCAGAATATATTCATTTCATCCCAGTATTTTCTACAATCTTAACTCATTTTCAGCATCAACTCAAAAGTCCAAATTCAATGTCTCATCTAAATAATTCAGACATGAGTAAAACTCAAGGTATAGGTCATCTTGTGGCAAATTCCTCTAGTTATGAACCTATGAAACCAAATGCTTCTAAATATAATGGTATGACAGACACAGGATAGGCATTCCCATTCCAAAAGGAGGAAGAAAGGAGAGATAAGACCCCAAGCAAGCCTAAAACGGAGGAGGTCAAATTCCATTAGAATTTTAAACTGAAGTTCCAACCAGTTATATTCCATTGGTATTCCTTAATGCTTGAGAATAATGCTCTGGATACTGTACCCTCCAAGTCTGCTGGGGCAGACATCATGCCTTCTGGACACAGTCTAGCTGGGGTCTTAGCTTTCTAACCAACTATGACAGAGGTTTCAATCTTCCTGACCCATTGGGATGGTGGGTCCTGCCCCTGAAGCCTTTGCCAGACTCCCAGGGCCTCCAGTGGCCCTAACATTTATGGCTTTGGGTGATTCTACCCTTGTGGTGACTGTGTGTCTCTTCCCTCTGCCCATAGGCTGGGTTCCTGAGCACACAATTCTGTTGGGAGGCCCTGTCCTTTGAAAAATCTGTGTGGAATCAACCATGCCTGTATAGATTTGCTTAGTGCCACCACAGGGCTTGATGGAACTGCACCCAGGGTAACTGATGCTCACACAGAAACAGCCTGCAAAATGAGGAGAATTGAGCAGGATGAGTCCCAGAGGTCCCTCTTCGAAATTGCTTTATCCCCAGGGCCCTTGAACTCTGGGGCTGCGATGAGAAAGGGTAATCCTAATGAATTCTAAATTGCCTTTGGGGTTCTTTTTCCATTGTCTTGGAAAATAGTACCTTGATTCTGTTGAGATGGTTCAACCATACTGGTGTCCTTATTAAGTGGTTTCTGGCCACAACCTTAATGTTCTTTCCAAACAAACTTTCTCATTTTTTTTTCAATATGGATAAATTAAGGATTTCCCAAATCTTTACATTCTGCTTCTTTTTTGGTGAATAATTCTATCATTCCAATTTTAGTATGTGTGCCACCAAAGCAAGTGCTACAATTCCATCTTTTTAAATCATTTCTTTCCTATTGCATTGTACTATAAACAGTTAAGAAGAACCAGCCTGTTCCATCAGATATTTCCTCCTCAACCAAATATCCCCAGGGACAATTTACTGTTGAGCTACATCCCCAACCCTTTTTATTTTTATTTTTTATTTTGAGACAGGGTCTCAGTAAGTTGCTTAGGGACTCACTAATTTTCTGAGGCTGACTTTGAACTTGTGATCCTCCTGCCTTAACCTCCCAAGCTGCCGGGATTATAATCCTGTGCCACCATGCTGGGCTTGGTACCAATTTTCTGATATAGTCTGCCCAGTCTACTACAACCATAGACAGTGTGGCTCATAAATAACAGGTTTATTTCTCACAGTTCTGGAGGCTGGGAAGTCCAAGATCCAGGTGGTGTCACATTTGGTGTCCGAGTGAGGTCCTGCTTCTTTGGTTTGGTTTGCTTTGTTATTTCCACAATCCCAGAGTGCTGGGGACTCGAACCCGGGTCTCCGGCATGAGAGGCAGGCACCCTACGAGATGGGCTTTATGGCCTCCGAGGACCTGCTTCTTGATTCATAGGTAGCTGCCTTTGTCTTTTTTGCCATAACGTCACATGGTGAAAGGGGAGAGGCAACTCTCTGGGATCTCTTTTAGAGGCAGGAGGAGGATCACAAGTTCAAGGCAAGCCTCAGGAACTTGGTGAGGTCCTAAGCAACTTAGTGAAACCCTCTCAGAATTAAAAAAAAAAAAAAGGGACTAGGAATGTAGTTCCGTATTTAAGGGCACCAGGTTCAATCCCTCCAAAAAGAAGATAGTGTTGAAGGAAGAAGAGAAAACCACTGTGCTTCTTTTCCTTAGCATGTACAAGTTGTTTCTCTGGATCAGTAGTATTAATCCAAAGTCAGTAGGATATGTTGGAAACCATACATATTCCTCCTTCTTCAGACAGGTTATAATTAGAGGGCAGTTTATTATCTATTACTATTCATGAAGGGGCATTCAGACTTATCTGTTTATCTTTTAGGGATAGTGCCATCTCTTTGATTGTAAGGATGGGTTCATGACTATCATCTGTGAGATGTGAACTTAAATATTAGGGAACAGTACTTGCACTACTGTATGAGCCAGGAGTCAGTATATCCCTGAGTGTAACTGCTTTCTTAACCTGAGGACTCAACAGGGAGGACACAGTCCAAGATGTGTGTCATTGATTAATTCTTAGTAATATTATCCTGGAGAGGGTTGGCCGATAATAGGCCTTATAATTTTAGATTATATTCATTAACAGTATTTTCAGGTCTACATGGAATTAATTTCCAAAGTATTGTTTGATAATAGTAGTTAAGGGTGGTTCTTCCTATTCAGAAAAATTTCATTTCTCATTTTTAGCTCAAAAATTTCAATAGGGAATAGGGGTATAATTTAGAAATAGAGAGCATGCTTAGCCCTGGTTTAATCCCAGCCTCAAAACAAACTTAAAAAAATTGCAATAAAATGTTTAATTGCAAGGTGTGTCAGGATATCCAGCTTCTTTTTCCTGACAAAACTTCATTGATATGATGATGGTTAAATCTACGTGAACCTGTGAAGTTCACTGTTAAAAATCACTAATGGGCTGGGTGTGGTGGCGCACACCTGTAATCCCAACAGCTTCGGAGACTGAGGCAGGAGGATTGTGAGTTTAGAGCCAGCATCAGTAACTTATTGAGGCCCTGAGCAGCTCAGCAAGACCCTGTCTCTAAATAAAATATAAAAAGGGCTGGAGATGTGACTCAGTGGTTAAGCGCCCCGGGGTTCAATCACTGGTACAAAAAGAAAAAAAATCATTAACATTTTCCACATTATATCTACTGATGAAAAATACAAGGAATAATCATAGCTTTAAACACCTTGCATTTTCATAATATTTGTAAATTTGTCCAGTTAATAAGCCTTTCTCTGGTCCACATATATTTTTACTACTATCCATCTTTGCAAATTCCATTTTGCATTAGTGCATTAGTGTTTACCCAATTTCTTTTTTTTTTTTTTTATTGTAAACAAATGGGATACATGTTGTTTCTCTGTTTGTACATGGCGTAAAGGCAAACCATTTGTGTAATCATAAATTTACATAGGGTAATGTTGTTTGATTCATTCTGTTATTTTTTCCCTTCCCCCCACCTCTCCCACCCCTCTTTTCCCTCTATACAGTCCTTCCTTCCTCCATTCTTGCCCCCCTCCCGAACCCTAACTCTAACCCTAACACTAACCCCTCCCACCCCCCATTATGTGTATCCACTTATTAGCGATATCATTCGTCCTTTGGTTTTTTGAGATTGGCTTATCTCACTTAGCATGATATTCTCCAATTTCATCCATTTGCCTGCAAATGCCATAATTTTATCATTCTTTATGGCAGAGTAATATTCCATTGTATATATATACCACAGTTTCTTTATCCATTCATCAATTGAAGGACATCTAGGTTGGTTCCACAATCTGGCTATTGTGAACTGAGTAGCTATGAACATTGATGTGGCTGTATCTCTGTAATATGCTGATTTTAAGTCCTTTGGGTATAGGCCAAGGAGTGGCATTCCAAGTTTTCTAAGGAGTCTCCACACTGCTTTCCAGAGTGGCTGCACTAATTTGCAGCCCCACCAGCAATGTATGAGTGTACCTTTCTCCCCACATCCTCGCCAACATCTACTGTTGCTTGTATTCTTGATAATAGCCATTCTAATTGGGGTGAGATGGAATCTTAGGGTGGTTTTGATTTGCATTTCTCTTATTACTAGAGATGTTGAACATTTTTCCATATGTTTGTTGATTGCTTGTAGATCTTCTTCTGTGAAGTGTCTATTCATTTCCTTAGCCCATTTGTTGATTGGATTATTTGAATTCTTGGTGTAGAGTTTTTTGAGTTCTTTATAGATTCTGGAGATTAGTGCTCTATCTGAAGTATGATTGGAAAAGATTTTCTCCCACTCTGTAGGCTCTTTCTTTGCATTGCTGATAGTTTCCTTTGCTGAGAGAAAGCTTTTTAGTTTGAATCTATCCCAGTTATTGATTCGTGCTTTTATTTCTTGTGCTATGGGAGTCCTGTTGAGGAGGTCTGGTCCTAAGCCGACATGTTGAAGCTCTGGACCTACTTTTTCTTCTATAAGATGCAAGGTCTCTGGTCTGATTCCGAGGTCCTTAATCCATTTTGAGTTTAGTTTCATGCATGGTGAGAGATATGGGTTTAGTTTCATTCTGTTGCATATGGATTTCCAATTCTCCCAGCACCATTTATTGAAGAGGCTATCTTTTCTCCATTGCATATTGTTGGAACCTTTGTCTAGTATGAGAAAATTGTATTTATTTGGGTTTGTGTCCGTGTCCTCTATTCTGTACCATTGATCCACCTTTCTATTTTGGTACCAATACCATGCCGTTTTTGTTACTATTGCTTTGTAGTAGAGTTGAAGATCTGGTATTGCGATACCCCCTGCTTCACTCTTTCTGCCAAGGATTGCTTTAGCTATTCTGGGTTTTCTATTCTTCCAGATGAATTTCATAATTCCTTGCTCTATTTCTGTAAGGTACGTCATTGGGATTTTAATTGGAATTGCATTGAATCTGTGTAGCACTTTTGGTACTATGGCCATTTTGACAATATTAATTCTTCCTATCCAAGAACATGGGAGATCTTTCCATTTTCTAAGGTTTTCTTTAATTTCTTTCTTTAGTGTTCTCTAGTTCTCGTTGTAGAGGTCTTTCACCTCTTTTGTGAGATTGATTCCCAAGTATTTTATTTTTTTCGATGCTATTGTGAATGGGGTAGTTTTCCTAATTTCTCTTTCTGAAGATTCATTACTTATGTTTAAAAATGCCTTAGATTTATGTCCATTGATCTTATATCCTGCTACTTTACTGAATTCACTTATGAGATCTAAAAGTTTTCTGGTGGAATTTCCTGGTTCCTCTAAGTATATAATCATATCATCAGTAAATAGGGATAGTTTGAGTTCTTCTTTTCCTATTCGTATCCCTTTAATTTCTTTGGTCTGTCTAATTGCTCTGGCTAGAGTTTCAAGAACGATATTGAAAAGAAGTGGTGAAAGAGGGCATCCCTGCCTTTTTCCAGTTTTTAGGGTGAATGCTTTCAGTTTTTCACCATTTAGAATGATATTAGCCATGGGCTTAGCATAGATGGCCTTTACAATGTTAAGGAATGTTCCCACTATCCCTATTTTTTCTAGTGTTTTGAGCATGAAGGGGTGCTGTATTTTATCAAATGCTTTTTCTGCATCTATTGAAATAATCATGTGATTCTTGACTTTAAGTCTATTGATATGGTGAATTACATTTATTGATTTCCTGATGTTGAACCAACCTTGCATCCCTGGGATGAAACCCACTTGATCATGGTGCACTATCTTTTTAATATGTTTTTGTATGCGATTTGCTAAAATTTTGTTGAGAATTTTTGCGTCGATGTTCATTAAGGATGTTGGTCTGAAATTTTCTTTCCTTGATGTGTCTCTGTCTGGTTTAGGTATCAGGGTAATATTGGCTTTATAGAATGAGTTTGGGAGGGTTCCCTCCTCTTCTATTTTATGGAATACTTTGAGAAGTATTGGAATGAGCTCTTCTTTAAAGGTTTTGTAGAACTTGGCTGAGAACCCATCTGGTCCTGGACTTTTCTTTGTTGGTAGGCTTTTGATGACTTCTTCTATTTCATTACTTGAAATTGATCTATTTAAATTGTGTATGTCCTCCTTGTTCAGTTTAGGCAATTCATATGTCTCTAGAAACCTGTTGATGTCTTCGAAATTTTCTATTTTGTTGGAGTATAGATTTTCACAATAGCTTCTAATTATGTTTTGTATTTCAGTTGTGTCTGTTGTGATATTTTCTTGTTGATTCCGAATTTTAGTGATTTGGGTTTTCTCTCATCTTCTCTTTGTTAGTGTGGCTAAAGGTTTATCAATTTTGTTTATTTTTTTGAAGAACCAACTATTTATTTTGTCAATTTTTTGTATTGTTTCTTTTGTTTCAGTTTCGTTGATTTCAGCTCTGAGTTTAACTATTTCCTGTCTTCTACTACTTTTGGTGTTGGTCTGTTCTTCTTTTCCTAGGGCTTTGAGCTGTGGTGTTAGGTGGTTGATTTGTTGAGTTTTACTTCTTTTATTAAATGCGCTCCATGAAATAAATTTTCCTCTAAGTACTGCTTTCATAGTGTCCCAGAGATTTTGATATGATGTTTCTTTGTTCTCATTTACCTCTAAGAATTTTTTAATTTCCTTCCTAATATCTTCTGTTATCCATTCATCATATAATAGCATATTGTTTATTCTCCAGATGTTGGAGTAGTTTCTGTTTTTTACTCTTTCATTTATTTCTAACTTCAATCCATTATGATCTGATAGAATACAAGGTAGTGTCTCTATCTTCTTGTATTTGCTAACATTAGCTTTGTGGCATAATATATGGTCTATTTTAGAGAAGGATCCATGTGCTGCTGAGAAGAAAGTGTATTCACTCTTGGTTGGATGGTATATTCTATAAATGTCTGTTAAGTCTAAATTTTTTTTTTTTTTTTTTTTTTTTTTTGGTGCTGGGGATCAAACCCAGGGCCCTGTGCTTGTAAGGCAAGCACTTTACCAACTGAGCTATATCCCCAGCCCCAGTCTAAATTATTGATTGTGTTATTGAGATCTATGGTTTCTTTGTTCAATTTTTGTTTGGAAGATCTGTCCAGTAGTGAGAGAGGCGTGTTAAAATCACCTAGTATTATTGTGTTATGGTCTATTTGGTTTCTAAAATTGAGAAGGATTTGTTTGACATACATGGATGAGCCACTGTTTGGGGCATAGATGTTTATGATTGTTATATCTTGCTGATTTATGCTTCCCTTAAGCAGTATGAAATGTCCTTCTTTATCTCTTCTGACTAACTTTGGCTTGAAGTCCACATTATCTGAAATGAGGATGGATACTCCAGCTTTTTTGCTGAGTCCATGTGCATGGTATGTTTTTCCCCATCCTTTCACCTTTAGTCTATGGGTATCTCTTTCTATGAGGTGAGTCTCTTGCAGGCAACATATTGTTGGATCTTTCTTTTTAATCCAATCTGCCAGTCTATGTCTTTTGATTGATGAATTCAGGCCATTAACATTCAGGGTTGTTATTGAGATATGATTTGTATTCCCGGTCATTTCGTTCATTTTTTAAATTTTATTTATTTATTTTTTTGACACACCTTGGTTCCTCCTTTATTTAACAGTTCCTTTAGGATAATTCCTCCCTTTGCTGATTTGCTTCTTTGTTTTTTATCTCTTCCTCATGGAATATTTTGCTGAGAATGTTCTCTGATGCTGGCTTTCTTTTTGTAAATTCTTTTAGCTTTTGTTTATCATGGAATGATTTTATTTCATCGTCAAATTTGAAGGTAAGTTTTGCTGGGTATAAGATTCTTGGTTGGCATCCATTTTCTTTCAGGGCTTGAAAAATGCTGTTCCAGGCCCTTCTAACTTTTAGGGTCTGGATTGAAAAATCTGCTGATATCCGTATTGGTTTCCCCCTGAATGTAATTTGGTTCTTTCCTCTCACAGCCTTTAAAATTCTGTCTTTATTTTGTATGTTAGGTATTTTCATTATAATGTGCCTTGGTGTGGGTCTGTTGTAATTTTGTGTATTTGGAGTCCTATAAGCCTCTTGAACTTGATTTTCCATTTCATTCTTCAGATTTGGGAAATTTTCTGATATTATTTCATTGAATAGATTGTTCATTCCTTTGGTTTGTTTCTCTAAGCCTTCCTCAATCCCAATAATTCTCAAATTTGGCCTTTTCATGATATCCCATAGTTCTTGGAGATTCTGTTCATGATTTCTTACCATCTTCTCTGTTTGTTCAACTTTGTTTTCAAGGTTAAATATTTTGTCTTCAATATCTGAGGTTCTGTCTTCCAGGTGTTCTATCCTATTGGTTATGCTTTCTATGGAGTTCTTAATTTGGTTTATTGTTTCATTCATTTCAAGGATTTCTGTTTGTTTTTTTTTTTCAATATCTCTAACTCTTTATTGAAATGATCTTTTGCTTCCTGTATTTGCTCTTTCAACTGTCGATTGGTGCGACCATTCAATGGCTGCATTTGCTCTTTCATCTCATCATTCAATGCCTGCATTTGCTCTTTCATCTCATCGTTTGCTTCCCTGATCATTTTAATTATGTACATTCTGAACTCCCTTTGTGTCATTTCTTCTGCCTTGCTATCGTTGGATTTTATTGATGTAACATCTAGATTTGTTTGGGGCATTTTCTTCCCTTGTTTTCTCATATTGTTCAGGAATCAGTGGGTCATTAAGATATTGCAGATTTCCTCTATTGACTTATAATGTCCCTGAAGATGGCTAGTATATCCCCTCTTATCCTTCAGTAGCCTGCAGTCTTGGAGGAAGTTGATAATGCGGTGCTCCACAAGGAAGCTGCCTCTCTAGGGTTGGTGACCCTCAGGTGGAGTATATTTCCTGATAGTGGGCAGAGGTGCCTCCACTTGTTGACCAATGGTCATCCAAAGGGGAACTAGGCTGCAGGCTGAGGCAAGGCCTGTTTGTGACTGTGTCTCTGGTTTTACCATCCTTGTGGGAAAACCTCACCTGGCAGGGAAGACTCAGCCGGTGGGGAGGTCTCGCTGGTCAGTTCCCCTCCTAGAGGTTCCCCTCAATCTACAACTACTGCCTGGGCTGGGCTGTCTTCCTCTGCAACGTTCCCAGGGGTCTGGACCTACCTCCTGGGCCTGGGAGCCTCACCCTTCGCAGACGAGTCTCCTTAGGCTGCCTCTCCTCAGAGAATCTGCCCGCAGTCCTGGAAACTTGGTTCCGCCCCTAGGCGTGTCTCTGTGCGGCTCTTCCAGCAAGAAGCAGGTCCTGGGACCCTGCTCTGCACCTAATCGCCTGGCTATGCGGCCCCTCCTCTGAGCCGCCACCTGGAGTCCCGTACAATAGCTCCGAGACCCAGAGACCTGCCACACACCTCTTCCTCCGGACAGCCGCCCGGTGTTCTGACGCAGTCACTAGGAGTTCAAGCAACTCACTTCGCGTCTCCTCCTCCTGCCAACCGCCCGTAGCCCTAGGCAGTCACTCCAAGTCCAAGTGACCCACCCAAGCTATCTCCCCAGCCCTAAGTTGTGGTATAGTGATACCTCCTGCATCACTCTTCCTGCCCAGGATTGCTTTGGCTATTCTGGGTCTTTTGTTCTTCCAGATGAATTTCATAATTGCTTTTTCTGTATCTATGAGAAATGTCATAGGGATTTTAATTGGAATTGCATTAAATCTGTATAGCGCCTTTGGGAATATGGCCATTTTGATAATATTAATTCTGCCTATCCAAGAACATGGGAGATCTTTCCATCTTCTAAGGTCTTCCTCAATTTCTTTCTTCAGTGTTTTGTAGTTTTTATTGTAGAGATCTTTGGTTAGATTGATTTCCAAGTATTTTATTTTTTTGAGGCTATTGAGAATGGAGTTGTTTTTCTCATTTCCCTTTCAGATGTTTCATCTCTTATGTATAAAAATGCTTTAGATTTATGCATGTTGATTTTATATCCTGCTATTTTGCTGAATTCATTGATGAGGTCTAGAAGTTTTCTAGAGGAGTTTTTGGATCCTCTAAATATAAATCATGTCATCAGCAAATAGTGACAGCTTAAGTTCCTCTTTTCCTATTCGTATCTCTTTAATTTCTTTAGTCTGCCTAATTGCTCTGGCTAGTATTTCAAGTACGATGTTGAATAAAAGTGGTGAAAGAGGGCATCCCTGTCTTGTTCCCATTTTTTAAAGGGAACAAGAAAAGCTTTCAGTTTTTCTCCATTAAGAATGATGTTGGGGGGCGATCCAAGATGGCGGCCTAGAGGGAGCCTGCACCCCCAGTCGCTCCAGAACCCAGGAGTTAAGAAGGGGAGGCATTGAGAGACTCGGACTGAAGTGGAGCCACGGGTGAGTCTGCCCACTGGGTAAAGCTCGGCCCGGGTGGCAGGCCCAGATAGAGGTGGCTTATCGGAGCCGGGCAGGGCAGCTAGAGTCATCCAAAGGCAGTCCTGCGCACTCCGGCGGTGGGCCCCGCCCACACAGCCAGCTTCCCCAGGTTCTCGGAACGGAACTGGCCCGCTAGTGAGAGCCTGTCTGAACAGAGCAGGCTCCGAGTCCCGGAGCCCCTGCAGTGCAGTGTACTCCTGCAAAGAACCAGCGGAGAGCCTCGATCTGCAGTCAGCCTCAGGGATAAGGGCAGGGCAGCCGGAGACCTCTTCAGGCGGCTCTGCCCACTCCGGCTGCGGGCTCTCTTCACAGGGCGATCCAAGATGGCGGCCTAGAGGGAGACTGCACCTCCGGTCGCTCCACAACCCAGGAGTTAAGAAGGGGAGGCATTGAGAGACTCGGACTGAAGTGGAGCCACGGGTGAGTCTGCCCACTGGGTAAAGCTCAGCCCGGGTGGCAGGCCCAGAAAGAGGTGGCTTAGCAGAGCCGGGCAGGGCAGCTTGAGTCTTCCCAAGGTAGTCTTCCACACTCCGGCAGTGGGCTCTTCCCACACGGCCAGCTGCACGGTGCAGGTCCACAGTGAGAGCATTTCCGCACAGAGCCAGTTCCAAAACGTGGAACCAGTAGGGGGCTAGGGGCAGTATTCTTCGAATGAGCTGCTTTATCAGATTCCTCCAAGACATCAGGCTACTGAAGGCTGGGAGGTGATACACTGGAAATCTACTGGGACACTATAAGCCAATAGTGGAAAACTGCAATATCTCAGGGTCCCACTGACAACTGACCATTATGAGAAAACAAGGGAAGAAAATGTCCCAAACAAACCTAGATACTACATCAATAAAACCCAATGACAGCACAGCAGAAGAAATGTCAGAAAGGGAGTTCAGAATGTACGTAATTAAAACGATCAGGGAAGCTAATGAGGAGATGAAAGAGCAAATGCAGGCATTGAAGGAGGAGATGAAAGAGCAAATGCAGGCATTAAATGATCGCACCAATCAACAGTTAAAAGACCAAATACGGGAAGCAAGAGATCATTTCAATAAAGAGTTAGAGATACTGAAAAAAAACCAAACTGAAATCCTTGAAATGAAGGAAACAATAAACCAAGTTAAAAACTCCATAGAAAGCATAACCAATAGGATAGAACACCTGGAAGACAGAACCTCAGACATTGAAGACAAAATATTTAACCTTGAAAACAAAGTTGAACAAACAGAGAAGATGGTAAGAAATCATGAACAGAATCTCCAAGAACTATGGGATATCATGAAAAGGCCAAATTTGAGAATTATTGGGATTGAGGAAGGCTTAGAGAAACAAACCAAAGGAATGAACAATCTATTCAATGAAATAATAACAGAAAATTTCCCAAATCTGAAGAACGAAATGGAAAACCAAGTACAAGAGGCTTATAGAACTCCAAACATACAAAATTACAACAGACCCACACCAAGGCACATTATTATGAAAATACCTAACATACAAAATAAAGACAGAATTTTAAAGGCCGCGAGAGAAAAGAATCAAATTACATTCAGAGGGAAACCAATAAGAATATCAGCAGATTTTTCAATCCAGACCCTAAAAGCTAGAAGGGCCTGGAACAACATATACCAAGCCCTGAAAGAAAATGGATGCCAACCAAGAATCTTATACCCAGCAAAACTTACCTTCAAATTTGACGATGAAATAAGATCCTTCCATGATAAACAAAAGCTAAAGGAATTTACAAAAAGAAAGCCAGCATTACAGAACATTCTCAGCAAAATATTCCATGAGGAAGAGATGAAAAACAACGATGCAAATCAGCAACAGGAGGCGCTAGCCTAAAGGAATAGCCAAATAAAGGAGAAACCAAATCATGTCAAAAACAAATATGAGTCAATTGACTGGGAATACAAATCATATCACAATAATAACCCTGAATGTTAATGGCCTGAATTCATCAATCAAAAGACACAGACTGGCAGATTGGATTAAAAAGAAAAATCCAACAATATGCTGCCTGCAAGAGACTCATCTCATAGAAAGAGACACCCATAGACTAAAGGTGAAAGGATGGGGAAAAACATACCATGCACACGGACACAGCAAAAAAGCTGGAGTATCCATCCTCATCTCAGATAATGTGGACTTCAAACCAAAACTAGTCAGAAGGGATAAAGAAGGACATTACATGCTGCTTAAGGGAAGCATAAATCAGCAAGACATAACAATCATAAATATCTATGCCCCGAACATTGGCTCATCCACGTACGTCAAACAAATCCTTCTCAATTCCAGAAACCAAATAGACCACAACACAATAATACTAGGCGATTTTAACACACCTCTCTCACCACTGGATAGATCGTCCAAACAAAAATTGAATAAAGAAACTATAGATCTCAACAACACAATCAGCAATTTAGACTTAACGGACATATATAGAATATACCATCCAACATAGAATGAATACACTTTCTTCTCAGCAGCACATGGATCCTTCTCTAAAATAGACATATTTTATGCCACAAAGCTACTGTTAGTAAATACAAGAAGATAGAGATACTACCTTGTACTCTATCAGATCATAATGGATTGAAATTAGAAATAAATGACAGAATAAAAAACAGAAACTTCTCCAATACCTGGAGACTAAATAATACACTATTATATGATGAATGGATAACAGAAGACATCAGGAGGGAAATAAAAAAATTCTTAGAAGTAAACGAGAACAAAGACACATCATATCAAAATCTCTGGGACACTATGAAAGCAGTACTTAGAGGAAGATTTATTTCATGGGGTGCATTCAAAAAAAGAAGTAGAAATCAACAAATAAACGAGTTAACACTACAGCTCAAAGCACTAGAAAAAGAAGAGCAGACCAATACCAAAAGTAGTAGAAGACAGGAAATAGTTAAAATCAGAGCCGAAATCAACGAAATCGAAACAAAAGAAACAATCGGAAAAATTAATAAAATAAATAGTTGGTTCTTTGAAAAAATAAATAAAATTGATAAACCCTTAGCCACACTAACAAAGAGAAAGAGGGAGAAAACTCAAATTACTAAAATTCGGAATGAACAAGGAAACATCACAACAGACACGAGTGAAATACAAAACATAATTAGAAGCTATTTCGAAAATCTATACTCCAACAAAACAGAAAACCTTGAAGACATCAACAAATTTCTAGAGACATATGAACTACCTAAACTGAATGAGGAGGACATACACAACTCAAATAAACCAATTTCAAGCAATGAAATAGAAGAGGTCATCAAAAGCCTACCAACAAAGAAAAGTCCAGGACCAGATGGGTTCTCAGCCGAGTTCTACAAAACCTTTAAAGAAGAGCTCATTCCAATACTCCTCAAACTATTCCATGAAATAGAAGAGGAGGGAACCCTACCAAACTCGTTCTATGAAGCCAATATCACCCTGATACCTAAACCAGACAGAGACACATCAAGGAAAGAAAATTTCAGACCAATATCCTTAATGAACATCGATGCAAAAATTCTCAACAAAATTTTAGCAAATCGCATACAAATATATATTAAAAAGATAGTGCACCACGATCAAGTGGGTTTTATCCCAGGGATGCAAGGTTGGTTCAACATTCGGAAATCAATAAATGTCATTCACCATATCAACAGACTTAAAGTTAAGAATCACATGATTATTTCAATAGATGCAGAAAAAGCATTTGATAAAATACAGCATCCCTTCATGCTCAAAACACTAGAAAAAATTGGGGTAATGGGAACATTCCTAAACATTATAAAGGCCATCTATGCTAAGCCCATGGCTAATATCATTCTAAATGGTGAAAAACTGAAAGCGTTCCCCCTAAAAACTGGAACAAGGCAGGGATGCCCTCTTTCACCGCTTCTATTCAACATCGTCCTTGAGACTCTAGCCAGAGCAATCAGACAAACCAAAGAAATTAAAGGGATACGAATAGGAAAAGAAGAACTCAAACTATCCCTGTTCGCTGATGACATGATTATATATTTAGAGGAACCTGGAAATTCCACCAGAAAACTTTTAGAACTCATAAGTGAATTCAGTAAAGTAGCAGGTTACAAGATCAATGCTCATAAATCCAATGCATTTTTATACATAAGTGATGAATCTTCAGAAAGAGAAATTAAGAAAACTACTCCATTCACAATAGCATCGAAGAAAATAAAATACTTGGGAATCAATCTCACAAAAGAGGTGAAAGACCTCTACAATGAGAACTACAGAACACTAAAGAAAGAAATTCAAGAAAACCTTAGAAGATGGAAAGATCTCCCATGTTCCTGGATAGGCAGAATTAATATCGTCAAAATGGCTATACTACCTAAAGTTCTATACAGATTCAATGCAATTCCAATTAAAATCCCAATGATGTACCTTACAGAAATAGAGCAAGAAATTATGAAATTCATCTGGAAGAATAAAAAACCTAGAATAGCTAAAGCAATCCTCAGTAGCAAGAGCGAAGCAGGGGGTATTGCAATACCAGATCTTCAACTCTACTACAAAGCAATAGTAACAAAAACGGCATGGTATTGGTACCAAAATAGACAGGTAGATCAATGGTACAGAATAGAGGACATGGACACAAACCCAAATAAATACAATTTTCTCATACTAGACAAAGGTTCCAACAATATGCAATGGAGAAAAGATAGCCTCTTCAACAAATGGTGCTGGGAAAACTGGAAAACTATATGCAATAGAATGAAACTAAACCCCTATCTCTCACCCTACACAAAACTCAACTCAAAATGGATCAAGGACCTTGGAATCAGACCAGAGACCCTGCATCTTATAGAAGAAAAAGTAGGTCCAAATCTTCAACTTGTTGGCTCAGGATCAGATTTCCTTAACAGGACTCCCATAGCACAAGAAATAAAAGCAAGAATAAACAACTGGGATAGATTCAAACTAAAAAGCTTTCTGTCAGCAAAGGAAACTATCAGAAATGTGAAGAGAGAGCCTACAGAGTGGGAGAATATCTTTGCCAACCATACCTCAGATAGAGCACTAATTTCCAGAATCTATAAAGAACTCAAAAAACTCTACACGAAGAATACAAATAATCCAATCAACAAAAGGGCTAAGGAAATGAACAGACACTTCACAGAAGAAGATGTACAAGTAATCACCAGATATATGAAAAAATGTTCAACATCCCTAGTAATAAGGGAAATGCAAATCAAAACTACCCTAAGATTTCATCTCACCCCAATTAGAATGGCGATTATCAAGAATACAAGCAACAACAGGTGTTGGCGAGGATGTGGTGAAAAAGGAACACTCATACATTGCTGGTGGGGTTGCAAATTAGTGCAACCACTCTGGAAAGCAGTGTGGAGATTCCTCAGAAAGCTTGGAATGGAAACACCATTTGACCCAGCTATCCCACTCCTTGGCCTATACCCAAAGGACTTAAAAGCAGCATACTACAGAGATACAGCCACATCAATGTTCATTGCTGCTCAATTCACCATAGCCAGATTGTGGAACCATCCTAGATGTCCTTCGGTTGATGAATGGATAAAGAAACTGTGGCATATTTATACAATGGAATATTACTCCGCAATGAAGAATGATAAAATTATGGCATTTGTAGGCAAATGGTCGAAATTGGAGAATATCATGCTAAGTGAGATAAGCCAATCTCAAAAAACTAAAGGACGAATGATCTCGCTGATAAGCGGATGAGGACATATAATGGGGGGTGGGACGGGCTAGCATTAGGTTTAGGGTTAGGTTTAGAGTTAGGCTAAGGAGAGCAGTAAGAATGAAGGAAAGAAGGACTGTGTAGAGGGAAAAGAGGGGTGGGAGGGGTGGGAGGGGTGGGAGGGGTGGGGGGGAGGGGAAAAATATAATAAACATCATTACCCTATGTAAACGTAAAAAAAATAAATAAATAAATAAAAAAAAAAGAAAAAAAAAAAAAAAAAGAATGATGTTGGAGGGCTGGGGAGATAGCTCAGTCGGTAGAGTGCTTGACTTGCAAGCACAAGGCCCTGGGTTCGATCCCCAGCACCGCAAAAAAAAAAAAAAAAAAAAGAATGATGTTGGCTGTGGGCTTAGCATAAATAGCCTTTACAATGTTCAGGTATGTTCCTACTATCCCTATTTTTCCTAGTGTTTTGAGCATGAAGGGGTGTTGTATTTTGTTGAATGCTTTCTCCATGTCAACTGAAATAACCATATGATTCTTATCCTTAAGTCTACTGATATGATGGATTACGTTACTGATTTATGGATGTTGAACCACCTTGCATTCCTGGAATGAACCCCACTTGATTGTGGTGCACTATCTTCTTAATATGTTTTTGGATGTGGTTTGCCAGGATTTTGTTAGAGATTTTGCGTCTATATTCATCAAGGATAGTGGTCTAAAATTTTCTTTCCTTGATGTGTCTTTGCCTGGTTTAGGTATGATGGTGATATTAGCTTCATAGAATGAGTTTGGTAGGGTTCCCTCCTATTCTATTTCCTGGAATACTTTGAGAAGTATTGGAATGAGTTCTTCTTTGAAGGTCTTGTAGAACTTGGCTGAGAATCCATCTGGTCCTGGGCTTTTCTTGGATGGTAGGCTTTTGATGACTTCTTCTATTTCATTGCTTGATATTGATCTGTTTAAATTGTGTATGTACTTCTGGTTCAGTTTACGAGGAGCATATTTCTCTAGAAATTTGTTGATGTCTTCGGTATTTTTCTATTTTGTTGGAATACAGATTTTCAAAGTAGCTTCTCATTATGTTACGTATTTCAGTGGTGTCTGTCATGATATTTCCTTTTTCATCATGAATTCTAGTAATTTGGGTTTTCTCTCTCCTTCTCTTTGTTAGTGTGACTAAGGATTTGTCTATTTTGTTTACTTTCTCAAAGAACCAACTTTTTGTTTTGTCAATTTTTTGAATTGTTTCTTTTGTTTCAATTTCATTGATTTCAGCTCCGATTTTAATTATTTCCTGTCTTCTACTACTTTTGGTGTTGTTCTGTTCTTCTTTTTCTAGGACTTTGAGCTGTAATGTTAGGTCATTTAGTTGTTGACTTTTTATTCTTTTCTGGAATGAGCTCCATGCAATGAATTTTCCTCTTAGTACCGCTTTCATAGTGTCCCAGAGATTTTGATATGTTGTATCGTCATTCTCATTGACCTCTAAGAATTTTTTTATCTCCTCCCTGGTGTTTTCTGTTATCCATGTTTCATTCAATAGCATATTATTTAGTGTCTAGTTGTTGGATTGATTTCTGTATTTTATTTTGTCATTGATTTCTAATTTCATTCCATTATGATCTGATAGAACACAAGGCAGTATCTCTATTTTTTTGCATTTCCTAAGGTCTACTTTGTGGCATAACATATGGTCTATTTTTGAGAAGGTTCCATGTGCTGCTGTGAAGAAAGTTAATTTGCTCATTGGTAGATGGAATATTCTATATATGTCTGTTAAATCTAGGTTATTGATTGTGTTATTGAGTTCTATGGTTTCTTTGATTGGTTTTTGTTTGGAAGATCTATCCAGTGGTTACAGCAGTGTGTTAAAGCCACCCAGAATTATTGTGTTGTGGTCTATTTGATTCCTGGAATTGAGAAGGATTTGTTTGATGTACATGGATGCACCATTGTTTGAGGTATAAATATGTACTATTGTTATGTCTTCCTTATTTATGGTTCCCTTAAGCAGTATGAAATGTCCTTCTTTATCCCTTCTGACTAACTTTGACTTGAAGTTCACTTTATGTGAAATAAGGATGGAAACCTCTGCTTTTTTACTGAGTCCGTGTGCGTGTTAGATTTTTTTCCCATCCTATCACCTTTAGTCTGTGGGTGTCTTTTTCTATGAGTCTCTTGAAGGCAGCATATTGTTGGGTCTTTTTAATCCATTCTGCCAGTCTGTGTCTTTTGATTGATGAGTTTAGGCCATTAACATTCAGGGTTATTATTGAGATATGATTTGTATTCCCAGTCATTTGGGCTTATTTTTGGTTTTTAACTTGGCTTGGTTTCTCCTTTGAATGGATTTTTCTTTAAGGTAGTTCCTTCCTTTGCTGACCTACATTGTTGTTTTTCATTTCCTCCTCATGGAATATTTTGTTGAGAACATTCTGTAGCGCAGGCTTTCTATTTGTAAATTCTTTTAACTTTTGTTTATCAGGGAAGGATTTTATTTCATCTTCAAATCTGAAGATTAGTTTTGCTGGGTATAGGATTCTTGGTTGGCAACCATGTTCTTTCAGAGCTTGAAATATGTCGTTCCAGGCCCTTCTAACTTTTAGAGTCTGGGTTGAGAAATCTGCTGATACCCACATTGGTTTCCCTCTATATGTAATCTAATACTTTTCTCTTGCAGCCTTCAAAATCCTATCTTTATTTTGTATGTTAGGCATTTTCATTATAATGTACCTTGGTGTGGATCTGTTGTGATTTTGTCCATTTGGTGTTCCGTAAGCCTCTTGTATTTGATTTTCCATTTCTTTCTTCAGGCTTGGGAATTTTTCTGCTATTATTTCATTGAATAGATTGTTCATTCCTTTGGTTTATATCTCTGTGCCTTCCTCAATCCTGATAATTCTTAAATTTGGTCTTTGATGTCCCAAAGTTCTTGGAGATTCTGTTCATGATTTCTTTTTTTTTTTTTTTTTTCTGTTCATGATTTCTTACCATCTTCTCTGAGCAACTTTATTTTCAAGATTAAATATTTTGTCTTCATTGTCTGAGGTTCTGTCTTCCAAGTGGTCTAGTCTGTTGGTGATACTTTCCATTGAGATTTTTTATTTAGTTTATTGTTTCCTTCATTTCGAGAATTTGTTTTTTTTTTTTTGTTTTTGTTTTTTTGTTTTTTTTTTTTAGAATCTCTATCTGTTTGTTGACATGATCTTTTGCTTCCTGCAGTTGCTCTTTCAACTGCTTGTTGGTATGATCATTTATTGCCTGCATTTGCTCTCTTATCTCATCCTGTGCTTCATGAATCATCTTAATCACGTATAATCTGAAGTCCTTGTCTGACATTTCTTCTACCATACCGTCACTAGATTCTATTAATATAGAATCTAGATTTGTTTGGATCATTTTCTTCCCTTGTTTTTTCATGTTGTTCATGTATCTTTCCCTCTAGCAGTGCAGATCTGGGGTATTGCAGCTTCCCTTCTATAGGCTTATACTGACCCTATAGGTTTCCAAAACCTTTTCTTTAAGGGGAGATCAATATTAGCAGTGCCCAGTTCAGACAGTATGCAACCCTAAACCAAATAACCCCTATGAGGACAATAACAAAATTGTCATAATAAACAGAAATGGTTCAATTATTGTCTTCAGTTTAACAAATAGATTTGTAATAAGGTCTGCAGTTTCTAATGGAGGACAAAGAGGATGAGGATGTAGGATGTAGCTGTTGATGGGATAAGAAAAGAATATATAGAATATATAGAAGTTCTATTTTTTCTTTTTTTTTTTTTTTTTTTTTTGCGGTGCTGGGGATTGAACCCAGGGCCTTGTGCTTGCAAGGCAAGCACTCTACCAACTGAGCTATATCCCCAGCCCAGAAGTTCTAGATAATAGAGAGTATAATCAAAAGAAGTTGGTTGTTAGCTTGTGAAAAGGGAGAAAGAGACTCTAGGGAACAGGTAAACAAAAGGAAAAGAGAGCAAGAAAAGTAAAGAAATAAAAACTTAAAATTTTTTTTAATAAGGAGATAAAAGAAAATCTACACTATAACAGTCAAAGCTCCCAGTGTTCAGTTGCCTGATGTATGAGACGTACCTGATGATGAGCTTCAAGTCTCTAGCAGGTGTCTCAGAATGGGATTTGTCCCACCTAACGATCAGAGTTACGGCTTCCAGGATTATCCAAGATGGCCACACTGGCTTCCAAATGTTTTGTCAAATGGGAAGCTGCAGCTTAGGGTGTGGGCGTGGTCGACTGGAGGTCCTGGAGGTGGGATGTGGGCAGTCTGGTTGTGGGATCATGGAGGCAGGGTGCAATCTCTTGGTCTGGGGGTCATGTGATAGGGCATAGTCAGTCGGTCTGGGGGTCCTGGTGGCGGGGAGTAGTCAGTCGATGTGAGGGCCCCGTAGGCAGGGAGTGATTGGTCCACTTACGGACCTGGAGACGGGCCTCAGTCAGTTTGGCCAGGGGTCCTACAGGGCCTGCCTGTTATCTCAAAATGGCAGCAGTCATGTGTATCCAAACCTGCAGGTACTGTGACAGTGAACTTCCAGGCAACAGCCGGCAGCTGGCGCTCCACTGGCTGTCTGTGGTCAGTTTGCTGACTACTGTGAGACAGGAGGATCGGTAGGTGAACCTCAGGCAGTGGTTGATGGGTAGGTGAAAGGCAGGCAATGGACAGGCAAGGGGCAGGCAAATGGCGGATGATAGGTGCCTGACAATAAGCATTCTGCACTCAAAAAGGTGTCAGTATGCTGGCAGACTGCAGGTGATTATAGTAGACAGAAGGGGTAAACAGCAGGGGTTGATAAGTGCAAAAAATGCCTCATCAGGAAACATATCCTCTGCTTGAAACCCTAGTTAACAGAGCGACAAGGAAGGCAGTCTCCCTCTAGTCCGTCATCATGGATCTCCCACCCTGTCTTAATTACTGTAGTTTTATAGCAAGGTTCGAAGTCTGGTAGTATGAATGTCTTCTCCAACTTTGTTCTTGTCCTTCAAAATTGTGTTGGATATTCTGGGTTTTTTGCCTTTCCCTATACACTTTAGAATCATCTTGTTAGTATCCAGAAAATAACCTGCTGAAATTTTGATTTGCATTGTATTTAATCTATAGATCAAATTGAGAAGAACTAAAGCCTTGACAATTGTGTTAGTATCTTTTTGACAGAGGTGTGGGGGACAGAATACCTGATAAAATCAACTTAGAAGAGGAAAGATTTATTTTGCCTCATAGTTTCAGTCCAAGGTGTGCTGGTCCCGTTGCTTCTAGGTCTGTGATGAAATAGTACAACATGGCAGAAGGGTGTGGCATAGCAAAGCTACTTAATTCATGGCAGGGGGAAAGCAGAAACAGAAGAAGGGGCTGGGAATAAAATTAACCCTTCCAGGGCACTCTCTAATGACCCACTTCCTCTAGGCCCCTCCTCCTGCTGTTTCTACCATCTCCCAATAATGCTATCAGATTATTAATCCATCAATGGATTAATCCACTAATGAGGTTTGATCCCTCATGATCAATCTTCGTCCAAAAGCCCCACCTCTGAACATTATGGGTTAGGGACCAAGCCTTCAACACATGAGCCTTTGGGAGACATTTCAGATCCAAACTATAACAGTAATATTGTGTTTTCTTATCCATTTACTTAGTTCATCGTTGACTTGTTTTCATCAGTATTGTAGGTTCTCTCTTATAAACCTTATACATATTTTGTTAAATTTATATTTGTATATTTTGGGGTGTGCTGGCATAAATAGTATTCTGATTTTTTTATTTCAAATTCCACTGGTTCATTTCTAGACATATAAAAGCATTTGACATATTAATGTTGTATCTTGCAACTTTGCTGCAATCACTAGTTCCAGTTTTGTTTTGACTAATTTTTTTTATTTTGGAAAGTTCTTTAAGATTTTCAATATAGGCAAACATGTCATCTGTGAACAAAGAGTTTTATTTTTTCCTTCCCAATCTTTATGCTTTACTTCCTTTTTATATCTTACTCCATTCACAAGAATTTCAGTATGATGTTGAAAAGGAGTGGGAAGATGGAACATTCGTACCTCATTCCTGATCTCAGTGAGAAAGCTTTCTATTTTCTCACCATTAAGTATGTTAGCTGTAGAGTCCCCCCCCCCGCCCCACTTCAGGTTATTTTTAATATGCAAAACATGAAAATCTTTGAGGTAACACATTCCTTCTATCTGATTCCGCACCTTCCACCCACCCTTGAATTCTCCATAGCCATAAAGTACTGGCTTCCACAATCAGTTAAACAGCATATTTCCAATTAATGTCATATTAGATGTAGGGTTTTTTAAGATATTCTTTATCAAGTTGAAAAATGTTCTCTGTATTCCTAGTTTACTGATTGTTTTTGTCATGAATAGATATTGGGTTTTATAAAGTGTTTTTTTCTGCCTGTGTATGGTTGTGTGATTCCCCCTGCCCTGCCCGGAGTATTGAAGATTGAACCCAGGGACACTGTACCACTGAGCTACATCCCCAGCCCTTTTTATTTTTTAATTTTGAGACAGAGTTTCATTAAGTTGGAGAGGGTCTAAGTTGCCAAGACTGAACTCTTGAGCTTCTAATCCTCTTGTCTCAGCCTCCCAAGTCACTGATATTATAGGAGTAAGCACCACACCTGACTATGATGTGATTTTTCTTTTAGCCTGTTGATGGGTGGATTACATTAATTTCTTTTTTTTTTTTTTTTTGCGGTGCTGGGGGTCGAACCTAGGGCCTTATGCTTGCAAGGCAAGCACTCTACCAACTGAGCTATATCCCCAGCCCGATTACATTAATTTTTGAATGTTGACCCAGTCTTGTATACCTGGGATAAATTCCACTTTATGATTCTTTTTTATACTTCATTGGACTGGATTTCCTAATGTTCTTTTGCGGACTTTTTGCATCTTGAGTTCATGAAAAATATGGGTCTGGAGCTTTCTTTTGGTTTTAAAGCCTTTGGTTTTAGTATTTGGGTAATGCTGGCTTCATAAAACAAATTAGGACATATTTCCTCTGCTTCTGCCTTCTGAAAGAGATTGTAGAGAATACGTATCATTTCTTCCATAAATGTTTGGTTGAACTTACTGCCAGGTACTTTCTGTTTTGGAAGGTTATTAACTAGTGATTCCATTTCTTTAATAAATACACGTCTGTTTCAGTTGTCTATTTCTTCGTATGTTTTGGTAGATTGTATCCTTCAAGGAAATGGATCTATTTCATTTAGGGTCTCAAATTTGTGGGCATAGAATTGTTCCTTCTTCTTATATTAATGAGATTTGTTGTGAAATCCCCTTTCTTTTATTTTTATGTTTTTAATTGTACATGGACATAATCCCTTTACTTATTTTTATGTGGTGCTGAGGATTGAACCCAGTGCCTCATATGTGTAAGGCAGACGCTCTACCACTGAGCTATAACCCTAGCCCCCCTTTCTTTTTTTATTGATCTTTTTAATGAACTAGGTTTTGTTTTCATTGATTTTTTTCTGTGTAGATTTTATATTCATAATTTAATGATTTCTTTCTCCAACTTTTTTATTTTAATTTTTTTTTCTGCTCATGTTGGGTTTAATTTGCTCTTCTTTTTTAGAGTCCAGAGGTGGAAACCTATTTAACTGATTTTATATCTTTCTTCTCTGAAATATGCAGTTAACACTACAAATTTCCCTTTATGTTCTGCCTCTGCTACATCCTACAGATTTTGATAAGCTTTTTTTCTTTTCATTCAGTTCAAAACATTTTTTATTTGAGATTTTTCTTTGACCTCTGAGTTGCTCAGAAGTGCATTGATTATTATCCAAGTATTTGGGGGAATTTTTTTTCCAGCAATCTTCCTGTTATTGATATCTAGTTTAATTCTGTTGTGGCCCAAGGGAATCTAATATGATGTAATCAACTCAACATCAGTAAATGGTTCTCCTTGCAAAACTAACAGCTGAACCATTTTGAAATTTAACTTTTGTTTTGATCTTATTTTCACTTTTTTTTTTTAAATGAAGAATCACTGCTTTGATGCACTAATATCAACAATTTATTTTATTTTTAATTTTATTTTTTTGTGGTACTGAGGATTGAACCCAGAGGCTTATGCATGTGAGGAACTCTACCAGCTGAGCTATATCCCCAGCCCCACAACAATTTATTTTTAACATTCTTATTCTTATGATTGTTCATTTCCCATGAGTTTCATGATTGTTGATTTCCTATGAGTTCGGAATATTTAGATGAATGCTTATTTTCTGGTAATATCAATGTTTATATTCTATTTTTTCAGTAAACATCATACTTTGCCATCTAATCTGATAACAGAATAATCTATATTCTACTGTGCCTTAACGGCAGGAATTTTAAATTGTCCGTTTTTCTCATTTCCTGTCTTAACACAATGGTGTACACAGGTGAAATAAATGGAAAAGTTGTGGTATGATACTTTGCATGGCAACTGAAATGTTGTATAGTTATAACTATGTCACTTCAGTTTGTGGTGAGCTAAGCAGCAGTTTGAAGCTATGAAAGCACCACCTACTGTCTGTGTTGCAGCTGTTCATCTCTGCTAGCACAAAAACAGCCATAGGCAGCATATGAATGAATAAGCATGAATGTGTTCCTATTAGATTTTATTTGTGGTCTCTCAATTTCCTGTTTTTGTTTTGTTGCTGGCTTTTGTGCAAGGATTCTACCACTGAGTTATACTTCTGCCTCTCCTGTAATTTTTTATGTTAGGAAATATGATTTGGAGGGAGGTACTGAGGGTTGAACCCAGGGGTGCTTAACCCCTGAACCACATCCCCAGCCCTTTTTTAAATATTCTATTAAAGAAAGGGTCTTGCTGAGTTCCTAAGTGCCTCACTAAGTTGCTGAGACTGACTTTGAACTCAGATCCTCCTGCCTCAGCCTCCGGAGCTATTGGGATTACAGGTATACGCCACGGCACACAGCAGGAAATGTAATTTTTTATTTGTTTTTCAACCATTAGAAATGTTAAAACCATTCTTAGTTGATGGACAGCACAAACTCATGAAACAAGCCAGTTTTGGCCCAACCGTTGTAGTTTGCTGATCTATGATACATCAGTGTAAGGAACACTTTATTTCACATTATTTTTTAGGAGCTTGTTTATTTGGACAGAAAACTGAATGGTATTTCTTTCATAGTAAGTCCATATTGGTCTTCTTATTATTTACATTCATCAATCTTTTTTTAATTAAAACATTTTTTATTATAACATGTAACACATATATTGGTAGGTATTTCTAAAAGTAAAAAGAAAGGAAAGCTTATAATCTTGTAACTGATATTTTGAAATGTTAACATTTTCATAATTGTTTTTAAATTTTTATATATAAATCTGAATTCGTGCCTTATAAAAATGAGATGTGCTATTTTGCAACATTTAAAAAATTAACATTTGAATGTGTTCCTGTCAATAAATGAATATCTACATTGTTTTTAATGTTGGCATGCATTTCATTGTATGAAAATAGCACCATTTATTACTTGTGGAAGTATGACAGTTTGATTTCCTTACTGAAGGTCATTTAGGATGTTCACCAGTATCTTCTGGTAAAAGGTAGTCATCAAGCTTTCTTCAGAAGATGAACAGAGCAGTCCTTTAATGACTTACAGACTTTTTATGCTTTACTGTCCTAGTGTCCAGTTTTATTTATCTTTCTAAAACCTTCCCCTATTTGTAGCCTAAGTGGCCTAGAAAAATCACTATTTATTAGAACTTCACACAGTGATGCTCATGTTTGATATCTGTACTGTTCTGTATTACAGTAATGTGACAAGGTGACAGTATTTGAAATGTGAATACATGGAAATTTAAAATTATATAATTTTTATTTAAACTTTAAAAATCACATGTGGCCCCTAGCTACAGTAGAAACCAATATACAATAGACAACATAGGTCTAGAACTTAGTTTTACATCTTTTCTTTTAAGCCAGCCCCATCACACTTTTTTCCCCCTTTTTAAAACAAGGTCTCTCTGTCTTGCCAAGGTTGGCCTGAAACTTGAGATCCTCCTGCCTCAGCCTGCGTTGCTGTGTTTATAGATATGTGTGCCACTGCACCTGACTTTAGCCTCTATTTTTACAGTAATTTGTTAATGATATCTCTTATTATCCAGGCTTAAAACAGGAGCCATCCTTTAAGCACTTACTGTTTGGATCTAGAAATGTCCCCCAGAAAAGCTCATTGTTTCCAAGTATTATCCTCAGTGCAATGCAGAAATAGTCAGAGGTGAAATCAATAGATTATGAGATGTCAGCAGCTCAGGAAGCTGAGGCAGGAAGATTGCAATTTCTAAGCAACTTAGTGAGGCCCTAAGCAACTCGGCAAGACCCTGTCTCAAAAAAAAAAAAAAAAAAAAAAAATTTTTTTTTAAAAGGGCTGGGGAGGTGACTCAATAGTTAAGTGCCCTTGAATTCAGTCCCCAGTACACCCCCCCTCCACAAATAGATTATGAGAGCAATCACCTCATCGGTGGATTAATCCATTTAGTGGATTAATAATTTGAATGGACTACTGGGTGGTAAGTATAGAAAGGTGTGACATGACTAGAAGAAGTAGGTTATTGGGGGCATATCCTTGGACTATATCTTGTCCCTCATTTATTTTGCACACTACTTCTCTCTCTGCCTCCCCTTTTTGCTCTCTGGCTGCTATGAGCTGAGAAGCTTTCCTCCACCATACCCTTCTGCCATGGTGTTTTGCCTCACCTCAGACCTCGAACAATGGAGTTGACTGACCATGGACTGAGATCTCTGAAACTGTGAACCCCAAATAAACTTTTCTTTCTCAGAGTTGTTCTTGTGGGGCTGGAGTTGTGGCTCAGTGCCAAAGTGTTTGCTTAGCATATCTGAGGCCCTGGGTTTGATACTCAGCACCACATATAAATAAATAAAAGATCCATTGACAATAACAATTGTATTGTCAATTGTAACAAATATATATATTTTTTAAAAAGTTATTCTTGTCAGGTATTTTGGTCATAGAGATGAAAAGTTGACTAACATACCCTTTCTTTGGCAATTTTTACCATCTGTCCCAATTTTGTTATGGTTCTCCCATCATTCTTGTGGGAATTGCCTCAAAATTAAATGATTGCCATGTTTCCCAATTTTTCTCCTTCATTTGTGTCTTCTTCATCATATATTTTGCATGGTATAGTCAGATTGGACTTCTTAATATTGCCTATCTCATCAAGAAACCACAGTTGCTCTCTCATAAGTTTCCTGTTTCCATTATATGATCCCATTATCTTTTCTGTTTCCTATCTTTTACTGAATTGTTCTTTTTGCCACTGAAGCTGAGCTGCTCTAGACTGGTAAACACCTGTGATAGAAATGACTAATGCTTATTCAAGTTTAATTCTTCTCTCCTTTCTGGGCTCATAAGAAATTATGTTTAGGCAGGGCTACATGACTAGTCCTACCAATGTAAAAGAGTAGACGTGATTTGTGTCACTTCTAGGCTGACACTTAAGAGCCAGTATGCCTTTTCCCTCTTCTTTTCCCCTTACCTTGTGATATGTGAGAGGGAACATATGTTCCTAATGACATAATTTATATGGCAGAACCGCCATCAGGCTGGGTTTCTGAGTGACTGTGTGGAGCAGTCTCCCTGCCTTCCAGTTCCCCAGGTTAGAGATGTAGGAGAAAAGGATCTTTTAGATAAGTGACTAAAATTTTTGAGTGCAGCACCCTCATTTTGGGTCTAATCGCTGCCTAAAGTCTGCATTTCTTAATACTGCTGCGTTGGTGTTTAAGGTTTAACATGAATTTTGGAGAAGACAGACAGACTGTAGCACCCATATACATAATAGGATCAACAAATGTCCAGTTTGTCCAGGATTAAGAAAAATTAGAGAAATCCTGGGCAAACATAGACAATTTGGTCACCCTTATACCTACTTCTCCACCAACCTAAATTGTTATTTATGTTATTTCTTATTTGTAACAGACTCCATGCTCCACAAAAACTAGTCTTTTTCAATCCATTAATGAAGACTGTATTTTACCACCTTGTTTCCTGCTGACATAAAAGTTTTTTTTTCCACCCAAATGTAGGTGATTTTAAAATTGGGTAATTATTCTTCCCATTGTTTTCCCCATAAGTTCAAGTACAAAGTAATTGTGTGTGTGTGCATATATATATACACACACACACATACACAAACATTCATAAGCTACCTTCTTAATGGGAAATATTGGTTTCTTAATTGCTGTCTTTGCTATTTTGCTATCCTGTTTGTTCTCTAAAATGTAAGCTAGAACTCACTTGCCTTGCTTTTATAAATAGGATCTGCTGTAGCGCCCATTGGTGTAATGTGGGTAGGGTTTGGTTTCAAGTTCATTAAACAATGAGTGTGAACTGTCGAGTGAGGTGGTGCTATTCGTGATTCAGAATTGTTAAGCCGTGAGTGAACTGTGGGCGTGTCTGAACCATCTCTAAGCTGAGATGTGCCCCTCGGAGAACTCTCAGTGTAATCTTATTGATCAGAGACTGCTGCCTTGCCTTGGCAAACGTCCTGCACAAAGAGAATCTGTGATACCCACGAAATTTATTGACTCAGACAGCCCTGGGTTCAAACTCTACTCCCTGGAGGTAGAGTGAGGCACCAATGTAGCAACTGGCCTTGTGGCGCCAGCTGCCTGGAGGAGGAATTACTGCGCAAGTAATAAGTCCCCAGTCAAGCCAGCTTCCCCACAGCCTCTCACTTCTTATTAACCCTGAAGAACCCCTCCTCACAATAAATTCCTTTGGTGTATTCCTCTATAGATAAAGATTTCACGGACTTTTCCTCTTTGTTGGGATCAGACCCATCAGGTCTTTTCCACCCATCAAGCGTCCGCTTTAAAAAATATTTTCTGTGTCTTTTGCATTATTTCTTGATATTACTTTTTCAGACTTTTATTTCCAGGAGGCCCACACCTCCGAGGGTTGCTTACTCCCTCCCAGCGTGATTGAGACACAATATCTGTCACATTACATATCCTTTGTTATTTCCTTAGTGAGTCATGTATTGGGTACATATTTTCCATAAATAACTGTTACACATTTCAACAGAACTAGTTAAGTTTTCTATACTAATGCTAGTTTGTGTTGCATATAGTCAACCCTATTCTGTGATTAGTAAAAATCCTTCTGGTTTGCGTATCTTTTGCCAAATGATAAATTTTGTTATGATCAAGTTAGCATATATTAACATGAAGCTCCTTGATTCTGTGGTACTTAGTATGAATTTGTGTGTGTGTGTGTGTGTGTCTGTGTGTGTGTGTGAGAGAGAGAGAGACAGACAGACAGACAGACAACCCAGAAACTGAACCCAGGACTTTGCACATACTAGGCAAACACTTTATCTCTGAGCTACAACCTTAGCTTTTATTTATTTATTTAGGTACCAGGGATTGAACCTAGGGGCACTTAACGACTGAGCTACATCTCCAGTTCTTTTTTTAAAATATTTTTTAGTTGTAAGTGGACACAATGCCTTTATTTTATTTATTTATTTTTATATGATGTTGAAGATTGAACCCAGTGCCTCACACATACTAGGCAAGCCACAACCCCAACTCCTCTAGTCCTTTTTATATTTTATTTAGAGGCAGAGTCTTGCTGAGTTCTTTGGGCCTCACTAAGTTGCTAAGACTGGCTTTGAACTCATGATCTTCCTGCCTCAGCGTCCTGAGCCACTGGGATTATAGGCATGTGCTACTGGGTCCAGCTGTGGTAGCACATTTCTTTTTATTACCGAATGATATTCCATTGTTTGGAAATTCCATAGTTCGTTATTCATTCATCTTTGTAAGAATATCGTTGCTTCCAAGTTTTGGTAGTCCTGAATATAAAGCTACTATAGACAGTTGAGCACAGATGAAAATTTTCAATTCATTTGGTTAAATACCAAGGAGCATAGATTTGGATTATATGGTAAGAGTATGTGTGGTTCTGTAAGACATTGCTAAACTGTCTTCCAAAGTGTACTTTCCCACCAGTAATATATAAGAGTTTCAGTTTCTCCATATATTTTTCATTACTTGTTATATTCATAATTTTGATTATGGCTGTTCTAGTGGATGTGCTGTGATCTCTTTGAGCTTATCTCATTGTGTTTTTAATTTGTATTTTCCTAATGACTAATTATGTTGAGCATCTTTTCATGAACTTATTGACCATTTGTGTATCTTTTTTTTTTTTTTTTTTTTTGCAGTGCTGGGGATCGAACCCAGGGTGTTGTGCTTGCAAGGCAAGCACTCTACCAACTGAGATATCTCTCCAGCCATCATTTGGGGTTAATGAACAGAAATGTTTATTCCTGTCCTTTTCCCTTTTAGTTGAATTATTTATCTTTTTATTGAATTGTAACAATTCTTCATGTATTACTAGACCCTTATGTAATATTAGACCCTTAACTGACATATGATTTCTGGATATTTTCTTCTGTTTTGTGACTTTTCACTTTCTTGGTTTATTATGAACAAAATTTTTATTTTGATGGAAGTTCAGTTTATCTATGCTTTCTTTGATTTCTTGTGCTTTTGGTGTCTTATCTAAGTATTGCCTAGTCATTTTCCTTCTAAGAGTTCTATGGTTTTTGCTCTAAAATTTATTTCTCTTGGACATTCTGAATTAGTTTTTGGGTATGTTGTAAAGTGGGGGTCCATATTAATTCTTTTTTTTTTGGGGGGTGCTGGGCATCGAACCCAGGGCCTTGTGCTTGCAAGGCAAGCACTCAATCAACTGAGCTATCTCCCCAGCCCCCCATATTAATTCTTTTGGATGAGTATGTTCATTGTCCCAGCACCATTTGTTGAAAAGGTTCTTTTCCCCCTTGAATGGCCTTGGTACCCTTCTCAAAACTCAACTGACCATATATATTTATTTCTGACTTCTTAATTCAATTCCACTGGTTTAAAATCCTGTTATTATACTATCTTGATCACTATAACTTTCTAGTAAACTTCGAAACTGAGAGGTCCTCTAACCTTTTCCTTTTTCAAGATTACTTTGGCTTTTATGGCTATTGCAATTCCAAGTGAATTTTGGAATTGGCCTGTTTACTTTGCTAGCCCAGTAAGGTATCATATGGGTTATTTGTTTTTGCTCTTTAATAAACAATTGGGGGCTGTGGCTGTGGCTCAGTTGCAGAGCACTTGCCTAGCATATGTGCAAGATGGGTTCAATCTTTAGCACTGCATACAAAAATAAGCAAGTAAAATAAAGGCATGTTGCCAGGTGCCATGGCACACAGCTCTAATCCCAGCAGCTTGGGAAGCTGAAGCAGGTGGAGAGTTCAAAGCCAACCTCAGCAAAAGTGAGGTGCTAGGCAACTCAGTGAGACCCTGTCTCTAAATAAAATACAAAGTAGGGCTGGGTATGTGGCTCAGTGATTGAGTGTCCCTGAGTTCATTCCCTGGTACCCCCCCCCCAATAAATAAATAAATAAATAAATAAATAAATAAATAAATAAAGGCATGCTGTTCATCTTCAACTATGAAAAAATTAAGATAAATGAATAAATAATTGAACCATGTTGTCCGTATGTTAAGTAGACATTTTAAATTTGATTGTAGTGGGCTGGGTTATAGCTCAGTGGTAGACTGCTTGCCTAGCATGTGTGAGGCACTGGGTTTGATTCTCAGCACCACATATAAATAAATAAAACAAAGGTCCTTTGAAAACTAAAAACATATTTTAAAATTAAATTTGACTATACTTAATTGGGTTGTCTATAGTGTTATTTGCCAAAGCTATCTGCCTGAATACATATTAAAACAAAGATCATGGAGCACTAACCTAGACCTACAGAACTAAATACCCCATGCTGGGGCCTGGGGATATTTAAATATGTTCTATAGGTAACTTTTTGTGTGTGCTAGAGATTGAACCTGGGGTCTTACAAATGCTAGATAAGCACATACCTAGCTACCTTTTTAAAAAATTGAGACAGGGTCTTGCTAATTTGCCCAGCCTGGTCTTGAACTTGTGATTTTTTTTCCTCAGTCTCCTGAGTTGCTGGGATTATAGGTATGCACCACCTTGCCCAGCCTTTAGCTAATTTTGATGTGTCCCAGTTTGAGGAACCATAGATTTAGAAAGTATTTTACTTGAGAAGTCTACGTATTCAACTAGTCAAAACTTGTTAATCTGATATTCACTTTGAAAGCTCTGCATGAATTTCAGGACTGGAATATGATCTCAATTGCTGACTCACCTGACTCTTCATTTGAAACCTCTGAGGCAGGTGGAATTTGTTGAATTAACATCTGTTTAATCTTTGAAATATTTTCCCCTGGGCTTATAGTGCAGGGTTTATGGTACATTGGCCATACTGTGTAGTGCTATGCTTTAGAAAGTCTGGATGGAGAGGATTAATTAAATGAAAATCACTGAATTCTGTCTGTGTCATGGGTTAGCTAAATAAATAGCCTTTTGTGTCCTAACAGTAGTAGACTTTTTCTTTCCACATGGTTTATTATCAAGTATGACAACTTGTCATGTATAATCAACATCACATTAGTCTCATGAGAATAGGTATTCCTTTAATCAGCTGCTTTCTTTAATCTGGTGGGGTGAGCCATAAGGTAACCAAGACATTATTATCATTTTCTTTGTGGGATAGTGGTGGTATTGGTGGTGGTACAATAAACTGTGTGAGTATATGGGTGTTTGGGGTGTATAGGTTTTCTAAAAAGAGGTGACAGATGGCAGATAAAGCATCCATGTGTTCCTTATTTGTCATAGTACATCAAAATTATGTGTTCTTGGTTTCAGTAATAATTTTGCTTACTAGAAGAGTTAGTTTCTAATCTGTCTCACCATGATTTATTAGAACCTGGGCAAATCGTTTGAATTCCAAATCCATATTCTTCACATTATGAGGAGCATGGACTAGACCATCTTTACAGACTATAAATCTAAATCCAGGGGCTGGGGTTGTAGCTCAGTGGTAGAGTACTTACCTAGCATATGTGAGGCACTGGGTTCAATTCTCAGCATTGCCTGCAAATAAATAAAATAAAAATAAAAGGTCTATTGATAACTAAAAAAATCTTTTTTTAAAAATCTAAATCTAGTCAGGTGCAGTGGCACATGCCTGTATCGCAGCAGCTCAGGATGCTGAGGCAGGAGGATTGCAAGTTCAAAGCCAGTCTCAGCAAAAGCAAGGCATTAAGCAACTCAGTGAGACCCTGTCTCTAAATAAAATACAAAATAGGGCTGGGGATGTATCTCAATGACCAAGTGCCCCTGAGTTCAGTCCCTGGTACTCCCACAAAAAAATCTAAATCTACAATTCTGATTTGTTCATTGTTTAAAACTCTCATAAGCATGGAGAAAATAGTTGAGGTCCGATCCTTTCCTTTGTTTTCCCCATTCTTTATCATAAGCCATTACCAGAAATAATCTATTTATTGTACTATGTATATAGTTGATCTGTTCTCATATTCTCTCATGTGAAATGACTTCTCATTTTATTTCTTTTAATGTTTATCATTTAAGTAACCTTAAAATATATAGATGACTTTTTTTAGTCCTCTGAATTTATATATAACTTTATTTATTTATTTATTTATTTATTTATTTATTTTTTGCGGTGCTGGGGTTCGAACCCAGGGCCCTGTGCTTGCAAGGCAAGCACTTTACCAACTGAGCTATCTCCCCAGCCCATAACTTTTATTTTTGTTAAAATTTATATATGTAGGGCTGGGGTTGTAGCTTATTGGTAGAGTGCTTGCCTAGTATGTGTGAGGCACTGGGTTTGATCCTCAGCACCACATAAAAATAAATAAATAAAATAAAGGTATTGTGTTCATCTACAACTAAAAAATATTTTTAAAAAAGTTATATGTAAATCCAAAGGGGTTTCTTAAGGGTCCTCTCTCTTCATCAAGGTTGTCATATATAACTAGACAATGCAGTGAAATTTTACTCTATACCTGTTCATTATAATCTTTTAACTCTGTATCACATTAGATATTGGTAGGTACCACTTTTCCATGTTTGAGAGCTTATTTAGTCCATGCTGACACAAGTCTTATAAATGTCAAATATCTCAAAAATGTTTATAATCTGGTCATAATAATAATAAAGTATAAAATCATCAAACAATATAGGACAGTATATATTCAGGTGTTACACTATGTCTCAGACTAAATGATACCAGAAATATTTCACTGTCCTTTAAACAAACAAGCCATGAAAATATCATGAAGAAATAGACTTAAATTGGACCTTGAATGTTGGACCAAATTTGAATAATCAGGAAAGGAAGCGCAGTCTGTGTAAGGTAAAAATGTAACATAATGTGTTTTGTTTGTTGGAGTAAAGAAATTGGCAACAAGTTCAATACTGAATTTAAAAAAAAAACTGTTTTTAGTTGTAGTTGTCATTTATTTTTATGTGATATTGAGAATCAAACCCAGTGCCTCACACATACAAGGCAAGTGCTCTACCTCTGAGCCACAACCCCAGCCCCTGGATTTTTTTTTTTTTTTAAACAAAAAAAAAATTATTTTGAGACAGGGTCTTACCAAGTTGCTGAAGCTATCCTCCAACTTGGGATCCTCCTGCCTCAGCCACCTGATTCACTGGGATTACAGGCATGCACCACCCCATGCTGTTCAATACTGGATTTTAAAAAATTCCTCACATATAATGGAAAAATCTAAATAATAAATAAAATCAGAAATAGGAACACTGCACATTTCCATGGTGGGAACAGCAGAACATAGATATGTAATCTGTAAGGTTTTGCACAGTTATACTAGCATTGAGCAGTAAATTTTGGTTCTTAGAGACAGGGGGAAAAAAGTAGAAGTATATTTTATTGCAGAATAATTTGTTTTATAACTAGAAGCAACATACACTATTTTGATTTGGGTAGAACGTAGTTCTTCAAATTCCCCATCCTCCACCGCAGCAAGGCATGGTGGCACGGATATATAATCCCAGCTACTCAGGAAACTGAGGCAGAAGGATCTTAAGTTTGTGGCCAGCCTGAGCAACTTAGCAAGACCCTGTCCAAAAATAAAAAGGGCTGGGGATATCATTCAGTGATAGTTTCTCTGGGTTCAGTTCTCAAAAAGATTTTATAGTGTTATAGGACACAAGGAGTGCAATAGAAAAGGTCAATATCAAATAAGATATTAGGCTTCAAAACATTGTTTCTTAATGTGATTCTGTATGAAGCAAAGGAAATGACACCACAATGCAATTCAGTTAACTGGTAGTCAAACACTACCACTACTTTAGGGACAAGGATTATCTGTGTGTACTTTTCTGATGGTTCAGATTAATATGTGATAACATCTAGAATGTAGAAGAATGAAGACTGTATTCAGGAAATCTGATGTTTCAGGTCATGTGAGGAAATCTTATAAAAAATTAAATCCAATGAGCGTTCTCTGGCTTGGGTCTGAAATGTTCAGGTTTTCTGTTTCTGATTAAGGGCAGTTCAAGAGCAAAACAGTACATGTTAAAATTGAAGTACTTTGGTGGAATTGAGAGATCTAACCATACTTTTCTCAACTTGATTGTTATGCTCCTCCTGTCACTGAAGTATGTTTGGAATGTCAGTAGGCAAAAGAAGGATTTATCTTAAAAGCACTGTTGTTCACTGTAGACCATGACAATGATTTGATCAAAATTCTTACATTATTGAGTATGGGAGAGATTATTGTAGCCTGGAAAAAAATTTAAAGCAACTCTGTTAGAAGCAAGCTACCCCAAAATATGGAAGACCGTGGAACATCTGGTATTCAAGAATGTAGAACTTCCCTGATTAATTTGTTGCACAGTGTACAATTAAAGAAGAAAACAAGAATTGGGGATGTGGTTCAGTGGTAGGGACTTGCCTGCCATTCATGAGGCCCTGGTTTTAATCCTAGCAGGACAGGGAGAGGAGTGAGAGAGGGAGAGATAGAGGGAGAAGGAGAGAGAAAAGAAAAAGAATAAAACAAACTAGGGACTGGGGAGATAGCTCAGTTGGTAGAGTGCTTGCCTTGTAAGCATAAGGCCCTGGGTTCGATCCCCAGCACCCAAAAAAAAAAAGGATAAAACAAATGAACTTAGGTGGTTTTTGTTTTCTTTTCTGGGTTTTTTTTGTTCGTTTGTTTGTTTTTACTTGTTGATGGATCTTTATTTTATTCATTTATTAATATGTGGAGCTGAGACGTGAACCCAGTACCTCACACATGCTAGGCAAGCCTCTACCGCTGAGCCATAACCCCAACCCAATTTAGGTGTTTTTGTTATTGCTGTTTAGTTGATTTTTGATAGGATTTCTCCAGGCCAGCCTCAAACTTCTTTTGCTCCTGCCTAAGTCTCCTGAGTAGTTGTAATTATACAGGTTTATGCCACTGTGCCCAGCTTCTGAGTTTCTTAATACCAATCAGTTAAATTCTGTATTCAATCAGTTGGACATATCCTTAGGGAAGAAAGATTTTTTTATCTGTGGCATTGTCTAAACTGTCAGAAAATTGTACTCTTTTTTTTTTAATTTATTTTTATTGTAAACAAATGGGATACATGTTGTTTCTGTTTGTACATGGAGTAACAGCATACCATTTGTGTAATCATACATTTACATAAGGTAATGATGTTTGATTCATTCTGTTATTTTTTCCTTCCTTCCACCCCTCTTTTCCCTCTATACAGTCCCTCCTTCCTCCATTCTTGTCCCCTTCCCACCCCCCATTATGTGTCATCATCCGCTTATCAGCGAGATCATTCGTCCTTTGGTTTTTTGAGATTGGCTTATCTCACTTAGCATGATATTCTCCAATTTCATCCATTTGCCTGCAAATGCCATAATTTTATTATTCTTTATAGCTGAGTAAATTCCATTGTATATATATATATACCACAGTTTCTTTATCCATTCATCAATTGAAGGACATTGAGGTTGGTTCCACAGTCTGGCTATTGTGAATTGAGCAGCTATGAACATTGATGTGACTGTATCTCTGTAGTATGCTGATTTTAAGTCCAATGGGTATAGGCCAAGGAGTGGGATAGCCGGGTCAATTGGTGGGTCCATTCCAAGTTTTCTAAGGAATCTCCACACTGCTTTCCAGAGTGGCGGCACTAATTTGCAGCCCCACCAGCAATGTATGAGTGTACCTTTCTCCCCACATCCTCGCCAACATCTACTGTTGCTTGTATTCTTGATAATTGCCATTCTAATTGGGGTGAGATGGAATCTTAGTGTAGTTTTGATTTGCATTTCTCTTACTACTAAAGATGGTGAATATTTTTTCATATGTTTGTTGATTGTTTGTAGATCTTCTGTGAAGCGTCTGTTCATGTCCTTAACCCATTTGTTGATTGGGTTATTTGTATTCTTGGTGAAGTTTTTTGAGTTCTTTATATATTCTGGAAATTAGTGCTCTATCTGAAGTATGAGTGGCAAAGATATTCTCCCACTCTGTAGGTTCTCTCTTTGCATTGCTGATAGTTTCCTTTGCTGAGAGAAAGCTATTTAATTTGAATCTATCCCAGTTATTGATTCTTGCTTTTATTTCTTGTGCTATGGGAGTCCTGTTAAACAAGTCTGATCCTAAGCCAACAAGTTGAAGATTTGGACCTACTTTTTCTTCTATAAGATGCAGGGTCCCTGGTCTGATTTCAAGGTCCTTGATCCATTTGTGAGTTGATTTTTGTGCAGGGTGAGAGATAGGGGTTTAGTTTCATTCTGTTGCATATAGATTTCCGGTTTTCCCAGCACCATTTGTTAAAGAGGCTATCTTTTCTCCATTGCATATTTTTGGCACCTTTGTCTAGTATGAAAAAGTTGTATTTATTTGGGTTTGTGTCCGTGTCCTCTATTCTGAACCATTGATTTTCCTGTCTATTTTGGTGCCAATACCGTGCCATTTTTGTTACTATTGCTTTGTAATATAGTTGAAGTTCTGGTATTGCAATACCCCCTGTTTCATTCTTCCTGCTAAGGATTGCTTTAGCTATTCTGGGTTTCTTATTCTTCCAGATGAATTTCATAATTCCTTGCTCTATTTCTGTAAGGTACATCATTGGGATTTTAATTGGAATTGCATTGAATCTGTATAGCACTTTTGGTAGTATGGCCATTTTGACAATATTAATTCTTCCTATCCAAGAACATGGGAGATCTTTCCATCTTCTAAGGTCTTCCTCAATTTCTTTCTTCAATGTTTTGGAGTTTTCATTGTAGAGATCTTTTACCTCTTTGTTTAGATTGATGCCCAAGTTTTTTTTTTTTTTTTTTTGAGGCTATTGCAAATGGAGTTGTTTTCCTCATTTCCCTTTCAGCTGTTCATCGCTTGTGTGTAAAAATGCTTTAGATTAATGTGTGTTGATTTTGTAGCCTGCTATTTTGCTGAATTCATTGATGAAGTCAAGAAGTTTTCTGGAGGAGTTTTTTTGGATCCTCTAAATATAGAATCATGTCATCAGCAAATAGTGACAGCTTAAGTTCCTCTTTTCCTATTCTATCACTTTAATTTCTTTAGTCTGCCTAATTCCTCTGGCTAGAGTTTCGAGGACAATGTTGAATAGAAGTGGTGAAAGAGGACATCCTGTCTTGTTCCCATTTTTAAAGGGAATGGTTTCAGTTTTTCTCCATTAAGAATGATGTTGTCCATGGGCTTAGCATAAATAGCCTTTACAATGTTCAGGTATGTTCCTACTATCCCTATTTTTTCTAGTGTTTTGAGCATGAAGGGGTGTTGTATTTTGTGGAACACTTTTTCTGCGTCAATTGAAATAACCATATGATTCTTATCCTTAAATTTATTGACATGATGGATTACATTTATTGATTTATGGATGTTAAACCATCCTTGCATTCCAGGGATGAACCCCACTTGATTGTGGTACACGATTTTCTTAATATGTTTTGGATACGGTTTGCCAATATTTTGCTAAGGATCTTTGCATCTATATTCATCAAGGATATTGGTCTAAAATTTTCTTTCCTTGATGTGTCTTTGCCTGGTTTGGGTATGAGGGTGATATTAGCTTCATAGAATGAGTTTGGTATGGTACCCTCCTTTTCTATTTCCTGGAACACTTTGAGAAGTATTGGAATGAGTTCTTCTTTGAAGGTCTTGTAGAACTCGGCTGAGAATCCATCTGGTCCTGGGCTTTTCTTGGATTGTAGGTTTTTAATGGCTTCTTCTATTTCATTGCTTGATATTGATCTGTTTAAATTATGTATATCCTCCTGGTTCAGGTTGGGAGGAGCATATTTCTCTAGAAATTTGTCAATGTTTTCGGTATTTTCTATTTTGTTGGAATACAGATTTTCAAAGTAGCTTCTCATTATGTTATGTATCTCAGTGGTGTCTGTCGTGATACTTCCTTTTTTATCACCAATTTTAGTAATTTGAATTTTCGCTCTCTTCTTTGTTAGTGTGGCTAAGGGTTTGTCTATTTTGTTTACTTTCTCAAAGAACCAACTTTTTGTTTTGTCAATTTTTGAATTGTTTCTTTTGTTTCAATTTCATTGATTTCAGCTCTGATTTTAATTATTTCCTGTCTTCTACTACTTTTGCTGTTATTCTATTCTTCTTTTTCTAGGACTTTGAGCTGTATGTAATATTAGGTCATTTAGTTGTTGACTTTTTATTCTTTTCTGGAATGAGCTCCCTGCAATGAATTTTCCTCTTAGTACCGCTTTCATAGTGTCCCAGAGATTTTGATATGTTGTATCGTCATTCTCATTGACCTCTAAGAATTTTTTTATCTCCTCCCTGATGTTTTCTGTTATCCATGTTTCATTCAATAGCATATTACTTAGTGTCTAGTTGTTGGAGTGATTTCTGTATTTTATTTTGTCATTGATTTCTAATTTCATTCCATTATGATCTGATAGAACACAAGGCAGTATCTCTATTTTTTTGCATTTCCTAAGGTCTACTTTGTGGCATAACATATGGTCTATTTTTGAGAAGGTTCCATGTGCTGCTGAGAAGAAAGTGAATCCGCTCATTGATGGATGGAATATTCTATATATGTCTGTTAAATCTAGGTTATTGATTGTGTTATTGCATTCTATGGTTTCTTTGTTTGGTTTTCGTTTGGAAGATCTATCTAGTGGTGACAGCGGTGCATTAAAGTCACCCAGAATTATTGTGTTGTGGTCTATGTGATTCCTGGAATTGAGAAGGATTTGTCTGATGTACAGGGATGCACCATTGTTTGGGGCATAAGTATTTACTATCGTTGTGTCTTCCTTATTTATGGTTCCCTTAAGCAGTATGAAATGTCCTTCTTTATCCCTTCTGACTAACTTTGACTTGAAGTCCACTTTATCTGATATAAGGATGGAAACCCCCGCTTTTTTACTGAGTCCATGTGCATGGTAGATTTTTTCCCATCCTTTCACCTTTAGTCTGGATGTCTTTTTCTATGAGATGAGTCTCTTGCGGGCAGCATATTGTTGGGTCTTTCTTTTTAATCCATTCTGCCAGTCTGTGTCTTTTGATTGATGAGTTTAGGCCGTTAACATTCAGGGTTATTATTGAGATATGATTTGTATTCCCAGTCATTTGGGCTTATTTTTGGTTTTTAAGTTGGCTTGGTTTCTCCTTTGAGTGGTTTTTCTCTAAGGTAGTTCCTCCTTTTGTTGACCTACATTGTTTTTCATTTCCTCCTCATGGAATATTTTGTTGAGAACATTCTGTAGCGCAGGCTTTCTATTTGTAAATTCTTTTAACTTTTGTTATCAGGGAAGGATTTTATTTCATCTTCAAATCTGAAGGTTAGTTTTGCTGGGTATAGGATTCTTGGTTTGGCAACCATGTTCTTTCAGAGCTTGAAATATGTCGTTCCAGGCCCTTCTAACTTTTAGAGCCTGGGTTGAGAAGTCGGCTGCTATCTGTATTGGTCTCCCCCTATATATAATCTGATGCTTTTCTCTCACAGCCTTCAAAACCCTATCTTTATTTTGAATGTTAGGCATTTTCATTATAATGTGCCTTGGTGTGAACCTGTTGTGATTTTGTGCATTTGGTGTTCTGTAATCCTCTTGTATTTGATTTTCCATTTCATTCTTCAGGTTTGGGAAATTTTCTGATATTATTTTATTGAATAGGTTGTTCATTCCTTTGGTTTGTATCTCTGTGCCTTCCTCAATCCCAATAATTCTTAAATTTGGTCTTTTCAGGATGTCCCAAAGTTCTTGGAGATTCTGTTTATGATTTCTTACCATCTTCTCTGTTTGGGCAACTTTGTTTTCAATTTTATCTTCATTGTCTGAGGTTCTGTCTTCCAAGTGGTCTAGTCTTTTGGTGATGCTTTCCATTGAGTTTTTTATTTGGTTTATTGTTTCCTTCATTTCAAGGATTTCCGTTTGGTTGTTTTTGAGAATCTCTATCTGTTTGTTGAAATGATCTTTTGCTTCCTGCAGTTGCTCTTTCAGCTTATTGGTATTATCATTCATTGCCTGCATTTGCTCTCTTATCTCATCCTTTGCTTTGTGAATCATCTTAATCATGTATAATCTGACATCCTTTTCTGACATTTCTTCTAACATACTGTCATTGGATTCTATTAATATAGAATCCAGATTTGTTTAGAACATTTTCTTCCCTTGTTTTTTCATGTTTTTCATGTATCTTCCCCTCTAGCAGTGCAGATCTGGGGTATTACAGATTTCCCCCTATAGGCTTATAGTGGCCCTATAGGTTTCCAAAACCTTTTCTTTAAGGGGAGATCAATATTAGCAGTGCCCAATTCAGACACTATGCAATCCTAGACCAAATAGCCCCTATGAGGACAATAACAAAATTGTCATAATAAACAGAATGATTTCAAATATTATCTTCAGTAAAACAAACAGATTTGCAATAAGGTCTACAGTTTCAAATGGAGGACAAAGAGGATGCAGAGGGATGTAGAATGTGGCTGTTAATGGGATAAGAAAAGAATATACAGAAGTTCTAGATAATAGAAAGGGTAGGAGTAATCAAAAGAAATGGATGTTAGCATGCAAAAAAGGGAGAAAGAGACTCTGAGGAAACAGGTAAACAAAAGGAAAAGAGAGCAAGAAAAGTAAAGAAATAAAAACTTAAATTTTTTCAATAAGGAGAAAAAAGAAAATCTATAGTATAACAGTCACATAGTAATGAAACCTCCCAGTCTTCAGTAGCCTGATGCATGAAAGGTACCTGACAATGAGCTTCAAGCCTCCAGCAGGTGTCTCAGGATGTGTTTTGCCCCACCTAAAGATCGGAGCTGTGGCTTCCAGGATTATCCAAGATGGCCGCTCTGACTTCGAAATGTGTTGGCAAATGGGGAGCTGCAGCTCAGGGTGTGGCTGTGGTCAGCAGGAGGTCCTGGAGGTGGGATGCGGTTGGTCAGGCAGGGGTCCTGGAGGTCAGGTGTGTTTGGTGTTGTTGTGGGATCCTGGAGGCCGGGTGCAATCAGTTGGTCTGGGGTCCCGGTGATAGGGCGCAGTCAGTTGGTCTGGGGGTCCTGGTGGCAGGGAGCAGTCAGTCGATGTGAGGGCCCCAGGCAGGGAGTGATCGGTTGGGCTGAGGGATCCTGGAGACGGGGCTCAGTCAGTCTGGCCAGGGGGCCTGGCTGTTGTCTCAAAATGGCGGCAGCCACATGTAATCAAACCTGCAGGTACTATAATAGTGAACTTCCAGGCAACAGCAGGCAGCTGGTGCTCCACTGGCGGTCAGCGATCAGTTCGCTGACTGTTGTCGGAGGATCGGGAGGTGAACCTCGTGCGTTGGGTGATGGATAGGTGTAAGGCAGGCGATGGTCAGGTGAGAGGCAGGCAAATGGCGGATGATAGACGCCTGACAGTGAGCAATCTGCACTCAAAAAAGGCATCGATATGCTGGCAGACTGCATGTGACCACAGCAGACAAATGGGGTAAACAGCAGGGGATCGATAAGCAGCAAAAACTGCCTCACCAAGAAACAGATATCCTCTGCTTGAAACTGGAGTTACAGAGCGACAAGGAACACAGCCTCCCTCTAGTCCGCCATCTTGGATCCCCTTCTAATTCTAACTCTTAACAGGATGGAAAGTATAGGTTCTATGTAAGCATCATTAATTAGAAATCTGTGATGAGCTGATTCTGTTCATGGAGATAAGGGTTGAGGAAAGTTCATTGTCAAATAGAAACATTTTAGAGAATGAAAAGGATTGATGAGTGGGAACTACTATCTCTTGAGCATTTTTTTTTTTTTTTATCCCAGTGCTGGTAGTCAAACCCAGTACATGCTAGGCAAGCACTCTACCACAGAGCTACACCTCCAACTCCATTGGACATTTTTGATGTGATAGGACTTATTTATCTCATTTCCCTTGATAGCAACCCTTGTGATAGGTATTGGTTTTCCCATTTTTTAAAAATTTTATCTTTTTAAATTTTTTACAGACTGTATTTTGATTCATTGTACACAAATGGGGTACATCATTTTGTTTCTGTGGTTGTGCACATTGTAGAGTCATACCATTTGTGTAATCATACATGTACATAGGATAATGATTTCTGTCTCATTCCACCATTTTTCATACCTCCCCTCCTGGTTTTCCCATTTTATATAAGAGAAGAGGCTCAAGAAGATAATTGTCCTTGTTCAAGTCTCATGTATTGATGAGTTAGAATGCCTGATGTTATCTCCCACTTTGCTGGACTGCCTTCCAGGGAGTTAGAAAGGAGAGAGATAATTTTACTGAAAGCAGTAAGAGTAACTGTAACTTAATTGTCAAGTCAGTCAATCTAGTCAGATTTTCTCCTGTAGACTTTCCCTCTCTTCTCCATTCATGTAGTGAAAAGGACCTCTACATGAGAATAGCTTGTACTCAGTACTTCTCATATATATATTTATGGTTTTCTTATTTTGAGTAATATAAATCTGTAGGTGATAATAGGCTGTCTTTTGGACTGCACATTACACAAGTGAAGATTAAATAAGGGGCCATGAATGTCAGTGTCAGAAGACACTGTCACTGATTTAGATAACCTTTCTGGTTTCTGTTACTATTCAATTATGTAAAAAAAAAAAAAATGTTTCTGGGATAGTTCCTTCCAAACCACCCATCCATATGATGAGGAGGCACAGCCTAGATTCAAGTTTTATAGATTGACTGAATTCCTATTAACGTCTCCACAGTAATGATTAAACTATTCAAACTCCTGTTTCCTCCCATGTTTCCTTCCATGTTTCCTTCTGTATTTCCTTCTTTTCTCCCTCTCTCCCTCTCTCCTTCCCTTCCCACTCCTTCCTTCCTTCCTTCCTTCCTTCCTTCCTTCCTTCTTTCTTTCTTGTGCTGGGGATTGAACACAGGGCCTCAAGCCTCCTAAGCGCATGCTATACTGTTGATTTACACCTCTAGTCAGTTTCTTCATGTATAAATGGAAGTATTATTTCATCCCTTATAAGATTGACATGGAAATTAAATAACAACCATGAAATGCTTTCCATAGTGCCTGTTAAATAATAGGTACCTTGTAAATGCTCACTGTTTTCCTGCTCCTCCAGAACTTACAACTGGCTATACATAGTATATGTATACACCAGCTATATACTTAGTTTCAGGAACTGAACAAATCATATTCAAGCTTGTGTTAGATGTTAGTACAATACCTATAAATAACAAGTACTCACAGGTACTCAGTGAATGTTGTTCAGCGAAGGAAGGAATAATAAATAGATACACAGCTTGCTATTCCCAATTGTCATCATGGTCATAGTCATCTTCTTTCTCCTCGTTTTCTTCCTCCTCTTCCTTTTTCCCTTCTGTGCTGGGGACCCAAATGCTGAGCCATATCCTTAGCCCTCCAGAATTACTCTTTAAGTTTGGTCACTAAGTATCTGAATCAACATCCTTTGATGTTAAGATAAACTTGTGAATTATCCTGAGGTCCTTGAATAGCCTCAGCTAAAAACTAGCTAGGATTATTGGTATGACTGCCCCAGGAAGGTAGATTCTGCTGGTTTGGTTCCTTTGTTAAAAAATTTCTGTTCACATGGAAATTTTTGCTTTGCAAGACTGAAATAATCTCAAACCAGAAAAAAGATTTATTACAGAATGAATATTTTTACATTGTAACAAGTACTCGAAATTTCTATGAAACTTTTTATTTTACTTACTTATTTTACTGTGCTGGGAATTGAACCCAGGATCTTTTTGATTACTGGGGATTGAACTCAGGGACAGTCAACCACTGAGACACATCCCCAGCCCTACTTTGTATTTTATTTAGAGACAGGATCTCACTGAGTTGCTTGAAACTGGCTTTGAACTCACAATCCTCCTGTCTGAGCCTCCTGAGCCACTGGGATCACAGGTGTGACACCATGCCTGGCTTAAACCCAGGATCTTGTATGTGCTAGGCAAGTGCTCTACCTAGAGCTACAACTAAGCCTTCTATGAAGGTTTTTTAAAGGTATAAAAGGAACTATGCTGCTGAACCCCCAAATTGGCCCACATTTAACCTACAGAAAAACCTTGTTTTTCTTTCGTTCAGTTCTCTGGATATGTTAAAAATCTTTTCTTGTCAGTCCCCTATATTACCTCCTTTATTTATCTCCTTGGATCTCCTTGGTGCTGATTGTTGCTAACTGTGCAGTCGTCAGTTTACCCAATAATACAGAATTGCAGTACATTAAACAAATGAAGGAAACTGTCTTATAAACTGAGAGTAGGTATGGGGAGGCCAGGAGGACAAAGGAGGAGAATTAGGTGATAGTTAACTTTTTAAACCAGTGATTATAAAGGTCTCAAGAAGGCCCATGAATGACCTGAAATTGCTTATTGAACATTCTGGGAAGAGGAGCCTTTATGTTAATTCAAATTATTTAACGAGTTGGAACCTGCCCACACCCCAAAAAAAAGTATCCTAAGAATTGCTGTGATTAGAAAATTATCATCCTAGAGGTAGTCCCAGATTTTTGGGTATTTGATTTTATATAACTCAGTCTCAAGCATAATGAGAGGCAGTGGAGGGTAGTGGTTACAAGTCTAAGATCCTGAAACTAGACTGCTTGGCTTCATCAAATCGCTTCCCTGTGCCTCAGTTTTCTACCTACAAAATGAAGGTAAGAATGGTACTCATCTCAAAGTGTTGTTATGAGAATTTAATATATATACGTATACATACATATATGCATGCATATTCCAAGTGCTTAGTATAGCACCTGGCACTTGGTATTGTCTGTTATTATGCATTGATGTCACTAAAACTGACTTGTTGGAATTTGGACTGTCAAATAATGGGTATTTGCTGCTTTCAGACTTCAGCAGTGTTTTCTTTTGTGAATTAGTGCTTGCACAGTTATGTAACTATATTGTTGCATATTTTAAAAATTAGTGGAAAATAGAAACATCAATAAAGAGATGTGATGAGCATAATTCTCATAAATCTAATTATTGGGGGCTGGGGAGTATTATTCAGTGATACAGTGCTTGTCTAGCATATATGAAGCTCTGAGTTGAATCCCCAGCACTGCCAAATAAAGAAGAAAAAAAATGTAATATGATTGAGACTTTAAAAATCATTATGTCCATAGTGGTGAAACTTTAAACTCATTTGTATGCCTCATGGACTTAAGCAGCTATCAACTGTGTTCAAATCTAGGGAAAAATAAAATTACAAGGCCTGTATAAAATGCTACAAGTATACCATTTAAAATGTGTCTAAAAATGAAAAAAAAAAAGAGAAAGAGATATAATTAGGGATCTTCATAATCTGAAGTGGGAAGAACATCTCCCATCACTACTATAAAATCACAATTTTTTGCTTGTGTGTTTGTTTGGTGGTGTTAGGGATCAAAACCAGGATGCTAGGCAGATGCTCTTCCACTGAGCTACACCCACAGCCCTCTTCTAGTTGACTTTATCATAGTTAGCTTTCATTCATTTCTTTTTTTAAAGAACAGGTAACATACAAAAAGAGAGAACTTATATATATTAATTTCTTAATTTCCTGTTGAGTTCATGTGTTTCTGAAGGTTCTGCTCTTTTTCTCTATTCCTGGCAGAAACATGGAAAGATACAGGTTTATTCTTTTCTGTTTTTATCAGATTTCATTCAGCAGCAGGTTCTCTATGTTGCCCAGGCTGGACTCAAACTCATGGGCTCAAGTGATCCTTCCGCCTCAGCCTCCTGACTAGCTGGTACTACAGGCATGCACCACCACACCTGGCTTCTAGATTTCACTCTTAATAGGCCCCAAAACATCTAGTTGTTGTTGTTGTTGTTTAGTGATTAAAGAAAGTATCTCCTAGCCTCCCTAGCCTTGACAATGTGATTTGATTTTACATTTTCTGACTGAATAGTTTAAAATACTATTGTATTCTAATGGCTTTCATCTCCTCCTTTCAATAGTAACTTTTTTGTTGGTTTCAGGGGTTCAACTAGATATAGCTTCACAATCTCTGGACCCAGAAGTATTTTTAAAAGTTAAATCTGAAATTGAAGAAGAGCTAAAATCCCTGGACAAAGAAATTTCTGAAGGTCTGTTTATTCTTATATTCCTAGTTAATTAGCAGATTTTTCTGATTAGCGTGGTTTTCTGGGCTTAGTTTGATTTTCATAGTAAGGTGTTCTCAACATTATACAACCTGTTACAGGATTATAAGGATATGGAACTAGAAGGTAGCCTTTTTTCTTTCCTGAGGGACATCTTTGTAAGTTTCTCAACTATACCCAACCATTTGGATGTAGCCTTCTCTGCTGTTAATTAATGAACTAAATGATCATGTTAAGGTTCTTCCCATTCAATATGATTTGATTTGTATTTGGTACCATTATAACTAATAACAACATGAAAGAGAGGGCTTTTCGTTTTTGCATGTATGTAAACTATAGATTGTTAAAGTGTAGGTGTTATTTTTCTAGCCACATATTTTTCATTAAACACTACTACATCATAAGTTTTTAAAATAATTATCATTGTACTAGCTGTGTGAAATTCTAGTCATTAAATGACTATTTACTCAATTGTTCCCTTATTATTGAGAGGAGCATTTGGTTACTTCTGTTTTACCTTCCACAAATAATGCTATATTGAACATTTTGCTCAGTAATTTTTGAAAATAGCTTTATTGGGCTGGGAATGTGGTTCAGTGGTAAAGTACTTGCCTGGAATGCATGAAGCCCTAGGTTCAAATCCCCTAGCACCAAAAAAAAAAAAAAAAAAAAAAACTTTATTGAAGCCAGCCTCAGCAAAAGTGAGGCACTAAGCAACTCATTGAGACCCTGTCTCTAAATAAAATATAAAATAGGTCTGGGGATGTGGCTCAGTAGTTGAATGCCCCTTGGTTCAATCTCTGGTAATACCCCTCACCCCAAAAAATAACTTTATTGCGGTATATTTCACATATCCTTAAATTAACCCATTTAGAAAGTCCAGTTAAGTGGTTTTTATAGTATATGCACAGACTTGTACAACCATCCCCATAATCTAAATTAAGAACCCTTTCAAGGCTCCAAAAAGAAATCCTGTGTGCATTAGTAGTCACTTCCACTAGTCCCTACCCCAACCCCACCCAGAGCAACCACTGATCTGCTTTCTATTTCTGTGACTTTGCCTATTCTGGGTATATCTATAAATGGAATAATGTACTATGTGGTTTTTTGTGATTGACTTCTTTTACTTAGCACAGTGTTTTTAAGGCTCATTCGTGTTGCAGCAGGTATCAGTATTTCATTACTTTTTGCCGTTGAATAGTATTCCATTGTGTGGATATACCATATTTTGTTTATCCATTCATCAGTTGATGGACATTGATGAACACAGAGGTTGTTTCCAATTTTTCATTATTATGTATAATGCTGCTGTAAATATTCTTGTACACATTTTTAAGGGAACAGTTACTTGCTCATTTTTTTAGAGCTTTATAGTTATATACAGTTCTCGAATTCATCCCAACAAACTCATACATGCATGGAAATTGATTTCAGTTCATGATACCCCCTTTCTGTCCTCCCTTCCCTCTCCATTCTCCTTTCCCTACTCTAGACTAGACTTCCTTTTACAGTGCTGGGGATTGAACCCAGGGCTTTAAACATATTGGGGAAGTACTGTACTGCTGAGCCACATCCCCAGCCTGGCCCGATAATTTTTAATGAACAAATTTATAAATCCTGTTTATAAATCAGTTGCCTGTTAGTGGAAAACGAATATGAATAGAAATTTATAAATAATCTAAAAACCTGTTAGTCTTCTCTTTTATATTCCTTTTATCAACATTTTAGTTAGTTAAATTTCAGTTCTCTCTTAAGCCTTCGTGCACTTTCTTTTTTGTGTTTTTCTCTTTTGAGATAAGGTGTCACCAGTAACTCCCAGGTTCAAGTAGTCTTCCCACCTCAGCCTCTTTAGTAGCTGGGACCTTCCTGCACATTTTGATATTTAGAAGGGCTGAATAATAAAATGGGCAAAAGGGGCTAAGATTGTAGCTCAGTTGTAGAATGCTTGCCTAGCATGTGTGAGGCACTGGGTTCGATCCTCAGTGCCATATAAAAGTAAATCAATAAAATAAATTTATAAAAAATAAATAAAACGGGTAAAAGGCAGAAAGGAAAATAGAGTAACAAAAGGTTTAAATGCAATCACTTACTGAACCCTGTATTATCAGAGCTGATCATTAAAATGAATACACTAAAACTTGCTCAGACAGCAAAGTATCTGTGAACTTTGTAGGCTTTTATATCTTTCCTGGAGATAAGCAAGATGTATTAAAACTTGCAGCCTTCTAGGAGCAAGCCAAGATGAACGCAGTAAACATTTGATGAAAATGATTGGTAACTCTGGGGAGTAAGTGTAAACTACTTGCTTTACTAGGATTCTGTACCTGCGTCCAGCTTGTACCCTAGAATGACAGTCATTCTCCCTGTTCTTCCTATAGTCAGGGAATGGATAAGTCTCTGTAACATGAAGTTGGGAAGTAGAGAAGCTGGTAATTTGAACTAAGAAGAGAGAGTATGGCTACTTTTTCCATATTTGACTCTTATATAACCTTCATAGTTTCAAAATTTATCTATATGCAGAAATGATAAAGCAATGGACTCATCTTCTGAGTTGGAATAAACTGATTATAGAGTGTGGTTTAAGAAGTGGTGCATTTATAAAAGCAAAAACAAAACCTTAAAAATAAATATCAAGGACTGGGGCCCAGTGTTAGAGTGCTTGCCTTGCACGTGTGAGTCACTGGGTTCAATCCTCAGCACCACAAAAAAAATAAATAAGTGAAATAAAGGTATTATTTTCATCTACAACTAAAAAATATTTAAAAACAAACAAACATCAAGAGAAGAATAATAGAACCTGGAGTTAACTTCCATTTATCATTCTGAAGCTAAATTGGTCAGTAGGCATAAACTAAATTGGTTAGATTTAGAACCCAGGGCCTCTCACATACTAGGCTATTAGTAAGCTACATCCATAGCCCTGTTAGTGTATTTTAACATATCAATTTAATTGCTTTCTTCTCTTAAAACGTAAGATTTTCCATTAAAATTCTGCCTTAAAAAAAACTCTAAATTTAGAACCTATTAACTTTTGTGTTCCAGATAAGATTAATATCTATAATGATTATTTGACTTTTATAAGTGGTTATAACTATTAACTTGTTCCTAATATTAATTATCTTAATCCCATGAGCTTTTATAGTATTACTTTTGATATTGTTTATTAAATCGAGTTTTTCTCTTGCCCTGTCTTCAGCCTTCACCAGCACAGGCTTTGACCGTCACACTTCTCCAGTGTTTAGCCCTGCTAACCCAGAAAGCTCAATAGAAGACTGCTTGGCCCATCTTGGAGAAAGAGTATTGCAGGAACTGAAAGAACCTCTGCATAAAGCATTGCAAATGCTCCTCAGCCAGTGAGTTACCATTGCTGAGTGGGAATGTGCTTCTCTAAGTAGTCTCGGATCTGTCATACGGCGCTGGATTGGTTAAGGCTTTGTTTTAGGTGAACAGTGTCATTTCTTTTCTCACTTTTCTTTTTTCTTTTGCTTTCCCAAAGCATCTCTGTGTTTGAATGACAACTTTGCCTCTAGGTAGTGATTTAACTGTTCCAACAAAGATTTGATGGTTTGTGTTATTTGTTGAGCTATCAGATTTCAAAAGATGCATTTAACTGTGTTGTAAACACAAGCTATTGCACTTGTCCTGACTACTTTTTACTATGGTTCTTTCTAGTTGGTCAAAAGATATAATTGCTGGGGTTTTATGCATTCTAATGTGATATTAACATTGTATTTTAGATATCTGTATTTAAAATTATATCTACTTTCTAGATATTGCTAAACTTTAGGGTTCACATCTGTCCATGGAACTACTTTCACATTCTTATAGTGGACTTCCCTCCTAACTATGGATCTGTCCATATTAAAGCTAGAAACTAATAAAATGAAAGTATATTAAAATAAAACAAATTAATTTGTTGTAAATCTTTAAAGTCAGTTTCCCCGAGTTCTTTGCTGAGAATAATTAAGGAACTGATATGAGTTAGAGACATATTTATCTTAATGAAGATTGACAACTTTATAAAACAGGAAGAAGATTGTTCCTTATTAAAAGGGCCAAAATTCAGATACTGAATTACTACTGTAGTAAGGTAATTTCTTACTTTTGTGTGGGTACAGTTTATAGTTTACCATTTATAACGAGGAAGCAGTTTGGGTTTTAGGAGAATTCAGTTAAACTAAACATAAAAATCCTAATTATACTTAGTGAAATGAAATAATATTTGAATTTTTTAACCTTAAAAAATTTGTTTAGGGGCTGGGGTTGTGGCTTAGTGGTAAAACTCAGTGCTAGAACCCTAGCATGTATGAGGCACTGGGTTCGATTCTTAGCACCACATATAAATAAATGAATAAAATAAAGGTCCATCAACATTTAAAAAAAATTTTTTTAAATGTTTTGTTTAAGCCAGGCACAGTGGAGCACGCCTATAAACCCAGTGACTTGGTAGGCTGAGGCAGGAGGATCACAAGTTCAAAGCCAGCCTCAGCAACTTAGTGAGGCCCTAAGCAACTCAGCAAGACCCTGTCTCTAATAAAATATTTTTAAAAAGGTTGGGGATATGGCTCAGTGATGTGGCCCCTGGGTTCAATTCCTGGTACAAAAAAAAAAAAAAAAAAAAAAAAAGAAAGAAAAAAAATATTTGTTTAAAGATAAATGTGAGGGAACTGGGGTTGTAGCTCAGTGGTAGAGCACTTGCCTAGCATGTGTGAGGCACTGGGTTCCATCCTCAGCACTGCATATAAATAAATAAATAAAATAAAGATCTACTAACAAAAAAAGAAAAAGAAAAATGAATAAATGTGAAAAGAAATATATGGACGTCGGGAAATAAAACTTAAACAGGAAATGTGGATCAAAATACTGGTTTCAAGGGCTGGAGACATAGCTCTCAGTTGGTAGAGTGCTTGCCTCACAAGCAGAAGACCCTGGGTTCAATACCCAGCACTGAAAAAAAAAAAAAAAAAGAAATAGTGCTTTCAAGAAGTGTTCAATGGGGGGCTAGGGAGATAGCTCAGTCGGTAGAGTGCTTGCCTTGCAAGCACAAGGCCCTGGGTTCAATCCCCAGCACCCAAAAAAAAAAAAAAAAAAAAAAAAAAAAAAAGAAGTGTTCAATGGAACCTTAAGCACTGAGTTGCTGTAGGAGCCCCTGAAAAGGTGAGGGTTAGATTGAGTTAGTGGGGCTCATTAGGACCTCTCTACTATCCTTAAGCCAGGACACCTGTACTTCCATATGTTTTTTATATTGAAGTTACCTGTAAGATTTGAAGAAAGAAATTTGCAAATTGGCAAAAAGAAATCCAAAAATAAACCAAAACAAAAAACCTTGTAAATGCTATTGGGAGTAAAATAACTAAGGGTTAGGCGGAAGCAAAAGATTCTATTTCTAATTTTGGTGAAAACTATTTATGACTTTTCATTGTTTATGTCAGTTTCTTCATTTGTTAACTTCAACTTTGCTTTGATATTATCAGCTCTTCCAAGAAGAGTATCATACAGGTTTTTTTTTTTTTTTTTTTCCTGAATGTTATTTCTGGAGTCTTTTTTGTAATCTATAGAAAAAAATCGACATCATCTCTCTATAAATTACATTTGAAAGAAAATTGGCTTGAATGAATGTTTCCCAAACCTTGAATACCAATGCAGTTATTTTTGAAATTGGTTGCATAGCAAAGTCAGGTCTCCCTATGAATAAAATTTTTTCAGAAGTCTACTTTTCAGTTTTAAATTTCATTACTAATACCTTGAAAATAACTAACTGGTGATAAAACTAGAAGTATTATATAGGTTGAAGGCATTATCTTTTTTTTTTTTTTTTTTTTTTTAAGGGTCAAGGGTTTTCCTGGGTCACACAAAACAATCAGGGTCCAGATGTCGGAACTCCTGCCTTAGTTCCCCACTCCCCATTTCCTCCCTGGCCGCTAGGCCCCGGGTGGTCCGCACCTTCCTGCTGAGTCAGGACCAGAATTGAAGGCACTATCTTAAGGTGGAAAATACCACCTGCTCCTCCAAACAGTTTTGTTAAAGTAGGAAATTACAGTAATGCTGAATTCTTCATGTGGAATACTAGCAATTTCAAAATTAACCCCCCTTTCTTCTTTTGCTCTATTCTAAGACCTCATTAGATTACTCATCTTTTAAACTTTTCTATGTATTAGATTTTCTTGAATGTTTTAAACTGCTGCATCTTTTATGTGCATATATTTGTGTACATTTAATGTTTTAAATCGTATTTCATTCTGAAGGATGCTAAAGTACTTTAGCCTGATAGACATACTACCTTAAGGACTACTGTGACCCATAGCAGCATCCAACAGTTCAGGAAAGGAAGTGAAGGGACTGATGTACGCAAGTAAAACTTCAGGGTGAATATAGGTAGGTTGATAATATAGTATCTCCTGAAGTTCAAGCTTTATAAGAATGTAGAATAAAGTCCAAGGCTTCTTTAAAAAATACTAAGGTTACTTTAATGAGAATGTGATATATCTTATCATAAGATCATCCCTTGTATTCAGTATCACTGTAGTATTGATTTGATATTGAGTTGTATAAACTAATGTATGTCTTCAGAACTGTTTTCTGAAATATCTAAACTAGTGCTGTTCAGTTAAATGTAATGCAAATCACATATATGTAATTAAAATTTTTCTGGCAGCCACATAAAAAGCATATTAATTTTTAAAATTAATAACATTTCAACCTTGTATATTCAAATTTAATTTCAACACATACTCAGTATAAAAAATTGTTAGTGGGATAGCCTACATTCTTTATACTTATTCTTTAAAATCCAGAGCATATATTATACTTTCAGTACAACATAGTCACATTCCAAATGCTCATTAGCCACATGTGGCATTAAGACATTGGTGAGGCATGTATCAAAATCCCCACTTGAAATGGGAGCATTGTGACATTTGGAGACAAATCTAATTGGGTGTGAATTCCTATTTTGCTTTTCTGAGCCTGGTTTCCTATCGTGTAAAATATATATGTGATATAAAATAAAAATTCATAAAAATATTCTACCTAAAAATAATAGGCTACCAATAAATAGTAACTACTATAAACCTTTTTTTTTTTTTTTTTTTTTTTTTTTTGGTACTGGGAATTGAACTCAAGGGCACTCAACCACTGAGCTACATCTCCAGCCCTATTTTGTATTTTATTTAGAGACAGGATCGCACTGAGTTGCTTAGCACCTCGCTTTTTTGCTGAGGCTGGCTTTGAATTCACGATTCTCCTGCCTCAGCCTTCTGAGCCACTGGGATTACAGGTGTGAGCCACATCGCCCAACTATTATCAATCTTAAATATTCATAGGCCAAAGAAATCAGACCCTAGTGGTCAGAGCAGAAAATGCCTTTAGAATGGAATTTTAAAGTCCTACAGAGAGCTAAAAGTGTAGCTTAAAGGTATAATGGTAGAGAGCTCATCTAGCACGTGTAAGACTCTGATTCAATTCCTATTATCACACATAAAACAAACAAACAAACAAAAAAAACTCCAAAATCCTACAAAAGCAAGACTTTTCCACTCTTTTTTACATGCCTGTTAATGCTTTGCCCAAAATGGGATGAGGGGTGGGGTCTTGAATTTATTATCCAAGCTATGGATACCTTCATATCTTATTTGGTATAATGTTTTTGTTTAATTTGCACATGAAATCAGTACTTAGAATAAGTACTAAACGCTCTTCGATAAATTAATGAGACTTTGCTGTCATCACTCAATGATTTTGGGTTTTTTGTTTATTTGTTTGTTTTGGTACTGGGAATTGAACTCAGGGGCATTTAACCACTGAGACATATCTCATACCCTTTTTTGTATTTTATTTAGAGACAGTGTCTCACTGAGTTGCTTAGGGCCTGGCTAAGTTGCTAAGACTGGCCTTGAACTTGGAATCCTCTTGCCTCATCCTCCTGAGTTGCTAGGATTATAGGCGTGTGCTACCACATCTGGCAATGATTTAGGTTTTTTTAATTTTTATTTTATTTTAATTTTTAGTTGTAGATGGACACAACACCTTTATTATATTTATTTATTTATTTTTATGTGACGCTGAGAATCAAGCCCAATGCCTCACATGTGCTAGGCAAGCACTCTCCTGCTAAGATACAACCCGCGCCCTGATTTAGGTTTTTGATATGACTAGAACTTGCATGTAAATAATCAGGCTAATTTCTCTGCCCTCCAGGATTTTATTTTTTTGTTATTGTTATTTTCTGATCTAGGATTTTATATTATAACACTACAAGTTAAAAATAGGGCACCATTTTTTGACATTATTTATTCTAATTCCTTAAATCCTCAGTTTGAAAGTCTTCCAGTGACATGTTTCTTTAGTTTTTAAATATTATAGATGTTTTGCCTTTAATTTTGTTAAAATTGTACTTTTAATTTTACTGGGATAATTTTTGTTTGTTATTATTTGATATCAGTAACCCAAGTATTTATCTGCAGCGTAGAAGTTCTTCCAGATAATTTCTAAGTAATTACAAGAAATTTATTAGATGATATATTTATCTTACTATTTTATTAACTACTTCCCAAACATGCATCTCAGGCTATAGAATGCTTCAAAAAAATTCAGCCCAAATACTAAAAACCATATCTTGTATATGTTGAATAATCTTAGTCACTTTAGAAAAAGGTTCAACAAAAACAGTAGTGTCTTTATATTTATTCATCTGAAAATTTAGAGTTTTCCTTTTTTGTGACACAGACTTTTAAAAAAATCTCTACAGGCCAGTGACATATCAGGCATATCGAGAATGTACACTGGAGATCGCAGTTCATGCCAGCGGCTGGAATAAGGTATTAACCAAATTACTTTTACTCTTATGAGATTTTAGAGTGTTAATGGTAAGGTATAGGAGGAATTGTTAGCGTCAGAAAAGTGTTAGAGCTCTTTAATGTGTAAATCCAACTGTAAGTGATATTTTTTATTTAATTGTTGTTTTGATTAATGCTTGACCCAGAAATATGTGCCTCATAGTATGTTCCCTTTCCTTTCTGCACACCCTGAATTTCCCATCATTTCTTCATTTCCTTGTATTATAAGTGACTTTTATCTCCACATGTTTATTTATTAATGTGAGTATATATTGGAGGAGAAGACTGACTTCATTTGACAGATATCCTCTCTTGATTTTCTTAACTGACTAATACCATTTGTGTCTTATATTTTGCGAAGTATCTCATGTCACATCTCATCCGATCATCACAACCATCCTTTGAAGAAGGCAGAATGAATTTTATTAGATTTTGTTTTGTTTATTTACTTACATCAGGTGACTAATCAGAAAAAAAAAAAAAAAAAGACTTAAATAACGTGCCTAGGTCTTCTTGACTAGTAAATATTGGAACCAACACTAGAGCCAAGATCTTCTCATTCTAACCTCATGTTGGTTTTTTTTGTGTTTGTTTGTGTACTTTTTTTTTTTTTTTTTTTTTGCTGTACCATACTGCTTGTCCATTATCTTAGACTGTATTATCTACTTATCACCTTGGAAAGAAAGAGTATAAGGGGATGTAATATGGAGAAGTATGGCCTCAGGTGATTTAGCACTAGGGAGGAAAAAATGTGGCACAATTATTTTTACAAATAGCTTCCTCTCTTTAGAGTTCTTTATATAGTCATTCCTATATTATTTAGTATGAATAGAGGATTGTTTACAGGACCTCTCTCAGATACCAAAATTTGTTGATGCTGAAGTCCTTTATATAAAATGATTTAGTGTTTGCATATAACCCTATATGCGCTTCTCCCATATACTTTAAATCATCTCTAGATTACTTACAATAACTAATACAGTGTAAATGCTGTATAAATAGCTGTTATACTGTATAGTTTAGAGAATAATGACGAGGAAAAACATATGTCCATGTTCAGTTCAGATGCAGTTTTCCAAATATTTTCAATCTGAGATTGGATATAGAACCTGAAGATATGGAGGGCTGACTATAAATAGGTTAGACTATGTGACCATGTGTGCCTAATTGATGTATATTAGGTACATAATCTGACTTGTTTCAAATATCAACTTTAAAAAAAAAACACTTTCATTGATAGATAACATTATGTTTTTTATCATGTACCACATGGTGTTTTGAAGTACATTATAGTATATTGTAGAATGGTTAAATCTAGGTGATAAACAAATGTCCGTCCTCATTTATCATTTTTGTGGTGAAAACACACATTTACCCTCTACATTTTTCAAGAATACAATATATTGTCATTGATTATAGTCATCTTGCTGTGCAATAGATCTTTTTGAAATGTATTCCTCCTATTGAATAATAATTATGTGTTCTTTGAAAAAGGTTTCCCTCTCTCTCTCTCTCCTCTTCAGCACCCTAGTGTCTTGTAACTACAATTACATCTACTTCTTTACTAGATCTACTTCTCTGAGATCAAGATTTTTTTAATTTCTCAAACATCAGCTTTACCACAGACTAAATGTATTTAGGTAGGCTAATTAAACTTTCTGAATCTTTGTTTTCTCATTTGTGAAATGGAGATAGTACTACTAACTTTATACATTTAATTAAAACTAATTGAGATAATACATGTTTGTACATTATCTGTCACCAAAAAATGCACTCAGTAAAAGGTAAAAGATATATGCCATCTGAAGAGAGACCAGAGTAGTAGTATAAGCAGTCAGCAAACAGCAACTAATCTACTAGTTTCTGTTTTTGTTTTCTGGTGCTGGGGAGGAACCCATAGTAGGCAAGCACTATACTACTGAACTTCAACTCCAGCCCTTTTTTATTTTACTTAATTTTATTTATATATGTGTATTTTTTGCAGTACTGAGGTTTGAACCCAGAGTTTCACACATGCTAGGCAAGTGCTGGACTACTGAGCCCTCCATTTTTATTTTATTTTGAGATAGGTTCTCAAAAAATTGCCAAAGCTGACCTCAAACTTGGGATCCTCCTGCCTCAGCCTCCCCAGACTCTGGAATTATAGATGTGTGCCACTGTACCTGGCTTAATATACTAGTTTTAATACATGATACCTTGTCCTCATGCATCACATAACAATAGGGGCTCATTTTGAGAATTGAATTCTTAAGTGACCTCCTCATTATGTGAACTTGTAGATTGTATACAAATTAAGACTGGTACAATGTCACTAGGGTAATATAATCTTACTGGACCACTGACCTTAATGCGGTTCATTTTTGACTGAAACATGATGTATCACATGACTATTGTTACTGTTACAGAATTTTAAGAGTGTTTCTTAGTTCATTTTTTGAATAAAGAAAATACTCTTTTGAATTAGATTTTATAAATAACAATGAGCTTGGTTATCATATATTTCTTAGTACACCAAACATCAAATACTTAGGTAACAATTTTACTAGTTTTCTTCTCCTGTGTTTTATTTTCTTTCTATTGTTTCTATCTAGTAACTCTAGTAACTGTTAGAATTAATTCTTGTGTGCAGTATCCTCTACCTGCCACCCATCCTAGAAATATGGTAAAATATCTAAATCAGCCTGGTCTTCACTATCCTTTTTCATCCTTCCTTTTTTTTTTTTTTTTCCTCCATTTCCTGTTTCATTTTAGTCCCTCATCTGGATCAGGGGGCCAACTGTTGACCTTCAAGGCTGTAGCTGAAATGCCTCAAGTAAATGAGGCATGCCAATTAGAATATTACATGCTCTGCTGAATCCAGTATTACTTTCCTTCTAAGGTCTCAAGGGCGGAAAAGAACGTGGTTTATGATATTAGGCTGCTGAAATCTGCCCTCCCCCTTTCCAGTTAAAATCAGTGTGGTTCATATAAAGCAATAAGCTCATAGTTTACATTCAACAAAACAAAAAAAAATTTTTGTCTTCAATACCTTGTCTCACCGCTGATAGAAGCAAAACTATATGACATGCTGCCACTTGACCCCAAAAGAGTGTTTTTACTCTGATTTTTTTATTTTTTATTTTTATTTTTTTAGCCTCACACATATGAGGTAAGCACTCTATCACGGAGCTGCATCCTCAGCCCACACTGCCCTTTCTTGATGGCTCAATGGATCATTAGCAAAAGGCCTATTGAGTGCTTTTTAAAGGGGAAAACAAACAAAGGCTGGGCACGTGGAACTTGCAGAGCCCTTTGGGAGACTGAGACAAAAGGATTGTAAGTTTAAAAGCAGCCTCAGTAAATTAGTGAGGCCCTAAACAACAAGTCCCTATCAAAATAAAAAGGGTGTGGCTCATTGGTTAAGCGCCTCTAGGTTCAATCCCTGGTACCAAAAAAAGGGGAAACAAAAATCTCATATAATATTGCTGGTATGAATATGGCTATCTGGCAAGTAAATAAAGGACCGATCAGAAAAAAAAAATGTCCACAAAGTATACCCGGATAGGGACAAACAGTGTCAGTTCATTTATAAAGGAATTTTAAAGCATCTTCATAGAATACTCTTTAAATTTATCAAAAAGAGTGAATGGAAAAAGCTGGTCATAAACTTGTATTAGCTATATCATCTTTTGTTATCCAAAAAAAGTACATGTTTCGGACTGGGGGCTAGCTTTGTGATAGAATTTGTACTTATTAGTATGTATGTGTGAGGCCCAAAAATGTACATGTATAAATGTAGACTATATATACCTCGAAAAAAATTCATATTTGCCAAAATACTAATTAATCCATTGTAGTTATCTCAGAATTGTAGATAATTTCTTTATTTTTTTGTGTATGTGTGGATATTGTTTTTTTCCTGTCTGCTTAAAGAAAAGGAGAAAATGACCATCAAAGAGAAAAAAACAACTGTCAGTAGAGCTGCATGATGTTGATAGGGTAATAAAAGAGCTGTAGAGAAAACAACAACAACAACAAAGATAATGAATTATTTTCCTTAGTAGATTTTTAGTGGCACATTAAATCCCTAATATTTTCTCTTATTAAAATTTCAAGCAGGGCTGGGGATATAGCTCAGTAGAGTGCATGCCTCACATGCACAAAGCCCTGGGTTCAATCCCCAGCACCACCAAAAAATAAAAAATAAAAAAATTTCAAGCATACACAAAAGCAGAGAGAATAGGATAACAAATCCAATGTATCTATCACTTCAGTAATTATCAATATATGATGGATCTCTTTCATCTGTTTTCCACATATTCTTCCTTCTCTTCCCCTAGATTATTTTGAAATACACCTTAGACATCATATTTTATTCATTATTCATAAACACATTAGTATGTATTCCTAAGAGTAATGTATTTCTTTTACCTTATTTTTGGTGTACTGGGGATAGAACCCAGGCCTTCATGCATGCTAGGCAAGTACTGTGCCACTGAACCACACCCTGAGTTCTATATCCTCTTAAAACCTACTGATAGTATCTTAGCACACTTATTCTTAAAGTAATTATTTAATATTATCACATAATTTACTAGGTATTCATTTGTTTTTGTTACTCTGGGTTGAGCCCAGGGGAGCTCTACCACTGAGATACATCCACATCTCCAGTCCTTTTTATTTTTAATTTTGAAATGCCTCTCACTAAGTTGCCTAAACTGGCCTCTAACTTTTGATCCTCCCGTTTCAGCCTCCTAAGTAGCTGGAATTACAGGTATGCATCACGTGCCCAGCTGCTAAATGTATTTTTAATTTTATTTTTAAATGTTTAAGAAATTTTATCATAACTGTATGATTGTTTTCTTCCACATTTTTATTGGTGCACTATTATAGGTGTACATAATGATGGGATTTGTTGTTAAACATTTATACATGCACACAGTATAACAATATAATTTGGCCAATATCACTCCCCAACACTTTCCCCCTCCCTCCCCTCCCTGATCCCTTTCCTCTACTGATCTCCCTTTGATGTTCATTAGATCCTCTCCTCCACACCTTTCTTTTTCCTTTTCCTCTCTTGATTACACATATGAGAGAAAATATAACCCTTGACCTTCTGAGTTTGGCTTATCTTACTTAATATAAATGGTCTCTAGTTTCATCCCTTTTCCTGCAAATGTCAGCTGTGTTTTTAAAAGCTGGTTTATTTGAATCAAGGTCTGAACAAAGTCTGTGCATTGCATTTCGTTGATATGTTTTCTTTCTTTTTTTTTTTTCATTGAAATATAATTCATATAAAATTTGCCCTTCTGAAGTATACAGGTCAGAGGTTTTATTACATTTATATTAGTTTATATCAATCTAGAAAGGTGAATAGTTTGACCTTCTCTCAATGGATGGGGATTCAGTTTTATTTTAACATTAAAAAAAAAAGAATGTTTGGTACCTTAGTGCACTCACGTGAGGCAAGAGAATTGCAAGTTGGAGGCCATCTGGGCAATTTAACAAGACCCTGTCTCAAAATAAAAATAAAAAAGGGCCAAGGCTGTAGCTCAGTGACAGAACACCCCTGGGTTCAATCCCCAGTATTGGAAAATCAATTAACTAGTTAATTAAAAATTAAAAACCATATAAGAAGGAGGAATACAAAACAAATCCAGTTGCAGATAAAATTGAATACTTTTTTGGAGGGTTATTGAGGATGGAACCACGGGGTACCATTGGACTGTATCCCCAGACCTTTTTAATTTTTTGAGACAGAGTCTCACTAAGTTGGTGAGGACCTCCTAAGTTGCTGAGGCTGGCCTCAAACTCATGATACTTCTGCCTCAGCCTCTGGGATTACATGCCCAGCAATAAAGAATATTTGTGAATAGGAAAATGCCAAGTTGATGGAGATTAGCTGTAGTTAGTAACTCATGAAGCTTTGTGTGTAGGCAAATGAACTGGGTTTAACTGTTTAAAAGCTGGAAGTCGCGCTAGGTATGTAGCTCACTTGACTAGCATGTGTGAGGCTCTGGGTTCGATCCCCAGCACTGCAAAATAAATAAATAAAATAAACTTAAAAAATTTAAAGCTAAAAGTCACATGAAGAAAGTATGTCACATAAGTAAGCCTGGTCTATAATAGTCATTTAATAATTGTATGAGGAATGAAGTGGGGGGGAATAAATCATCTGACACAACATACATCACCAAGAAAAGTATTATCAACCAAACTAGAAAATGCTAGTCCATAAAATGAAATTTCTATACTCTGGTGACTATGTTTCAAGAAAGAGAATGAGAAGATCTAGAAAAGGACAACTTAAATAATAAAAGTAATGCAATTACCCTATGAAGAAAGATTAAATCTCCCCTAAATGTATAGTGAATGAGAAGGACTACAGTCAAGGACTAAAATTTACAGAAGTGAAAGAGCATTGCAGATTTATTGTGGTTATTATATGTAAAATCAGGGTATCTTTTATATATATATATATATATGTATATATGAAAAAGGTAATTTGGAACAAATAAAACAAACTCTAAAATGCTTGCAACTCCTTAAGAGGCAGTAGAGCTTATCATTAATAGCTTCAAATTTTTATGTATTTATGGATTTTTGTGGGAAATTAAAATGTTTGAGATTCAGAACATCTCAGGCCTTTAAAGCTGATAGGATATGAATAGCAAGGCTGACTCAACAAGTCCTCCCTTGCCTTGTGTGTGCCCAAGGCAAAATACTGGGACTAGATGAACAATAATTTTTTTTGTTTCTGTTTTCAACAGTATGATATAAATTTTCTTATGGGAAAAGCCTAGCATATTTTTCTTTACAGCCCAAAGGTCACAAAGTACATATATTTGTTGCATTCTCTTTCAACTTAATATAAATTCTTTTGGGACTGCTTAGAAGCCAAAGAATATTAGTATGAAGTATAAAGTTATTTGGGGTTTTTTTGTTTGTCCTCTGTGGAAATATTTTGTCAGCCCCTCAGTTATTTCCTTGGTAATCCAGTAACATGTAACTAGAATTGGTTTCATTTCCTTGTGCATTCCTTCTCCCATCATGGATAGACTTTTTGATGTTTTAGACAAGAGACTGCATACAGATGGCTAGCTGAAATATTTAGCTTTTTTCTTTCTTTTTTTTTTTTGTAATGTTGGGGATCAAATGGAGGGTCTCAGGCATGCTAGGCAAGTGCTGTACTATTAGTTTTTTTCAATATGTAATTTCTTCTTTCTTTTGTTTTATAGGGGGGAAGAGGATTGAACCTAGGGTCTTACATATGCTAAGCAAGGACTCTACCACTGAGCTGCATTTTCAGCCCAAAATGCAATTTGTTTTTTAAAGGAAGGCAACAGCAGTCTAGTTTCTGTTGTAAATTTTGATGGCTTCCCTTTTTTGTTATTAGGTACAGATTATAATGCCTTCTTTATATTTGATTTTTGATGACTTTTACAAGATAGCTCATAATTCTAAAAAGATTCTTATTTTTAAATAATAAAATATGGTACAAACTACAAAAAATACAGAAAGGTGTGCATCAAAAATAATTTTTTTCTCACCTTTGTTGCCAGTCACATAGTTCCTCTTAAGCAACCACTATTTTCAGTTTCTTGTGTATTTTTTTTCCAGAGATACTGTATATTTTGTCTATATACAAATGTGTGTATATATAGACGTTTTGTTTCATGAATGGTCCCACATTGTACACATTCTCCTGTATCTTTTTTTCTCTTATAGTACATTTTGGTAGGGTTTGGGCGGGGAAAAATTAATTAATTTTGGTGATTGGGTAGTGAATAATTTCTTTTTAACAGCTATATACTTTATTGGATGACCAGAATTTATTAAACTAGTCTGTCTTGAGTTGTTTCTAGTCTTCTGCTATTATAAATGATACATCTTTGAATTATCTTATACATATGTTTTTTTCTTTCCCTCTCTCTGTCCCGGTCCCCCCTCTCAAATGTACACACATGCATTCAGTTATTTTCATATAATAATTCAACTACCCTATTATATGAAATATTCAGAAATATATGCAGTATTCAGAAAAAAATTCTAGTAGGGGTCAGTGGTTTATTATAATGAAAATGAAATACCATAATGATACATCTGAGTATAATTTTCCAGCAGTTGAATATAAAAAATGCATTATAAGAATTTCAGAATCAATCTCTCTCTCTCTCTCTCTCTCCCCCTCCCTCCCTCTCTCTCTCTGCCTCCCTCTCTCATTCTTTCTCTCCCTTATCTTTACATTGAAGATTTTGGTGCCTCTAATTCTGCTTCGACAAATGCTTTTGGAGTTGACAAGACGTGGTCAAGAACCTTTGAGCGCACTGTTGCAGTTCGGAGTGACATATCTGGAGGACTATGCAGCAGAGTACATCATTCAGCAAGGTGGCTGGGTATGAATTATTATGTTTTTTAAAACATTTTTCTTTAAAAGAAATTAGGCCCATTGTTTTTAAACAGCAGAGAGTTATTATCTGTATTAGATGATGATCAGTGGAAAAGTTATTCATAATTAAGCTAAGATTTTACTTATAGTAAATTGATATAGGATACTTTTAAATACTTAATTATGAAATATTTCATCCTAACAAATATATAAATAACTGAGGATGAAAAACAATAAAATGAACACCAGTGTTTTTACTGTCTCAGTCCAAGGAAAAAAAAAAAAACAGTTAACACTTTGTGGAAGGGTTGCTGGCAATTGAACCAGATCCCTCACATGTGCTAGACAGGCATTCTACCACTGACCCACACCCCCAGCCCACACAGCACATATTTTTGAACCTCCTTGTACTCCCCTCCTGAATTTTGATATATTCATATCTATCTCACAATTCCTTGTCTGAATTTTTTAAAATTAGAGCTTAATTATATATGTATTATATCCTAGACAGTATTATTTGGGATGCTTTGAACTTCATCTAAATAGTATCATACTATATGTATTCGTCTATAATTCACTCTTTTCACTCAATATAATGGTGTTTTGTTTTTTATTCCATACTGGGGGATTAAAACCTGGCATGCTCTACCATTGAGCTATATCTCTACCCCTTTTTATTACATTTTGAGACAGGGTCTTCTTACTAAAGTGCCCAAGCTGGTTTGGAACTTGGATCCTTCTGCCTCAGCCTCCAGAGTAGCTGGGATTACAAGTGTGTGCCACTGTATCAATATTAGGTACAATATATATTTTAGTTATAGGTGGACACAATATCTTTATTTTATTTTATCTTTTTTATATGTGGTGCTGAGAATCAAACCCAGGGCTTCATGTTTGCTAGGCAAACATACTACCATTGAGCCACACCCCAGCCTAAAATGTCAGCCATTTTATTTTTAAAATATTTTTGTAGTTGTTAATGGACTTTTATTTTTATTTATATGTGGTCATGAGAATCGAACTCAGTGCCTCACGCATGTTAAGCGAATGCGCTATCACTGAGCCACAACCTCAGCCCAGCTTTTCTTCATTCTCACCTTGCTAAGGATTTTTTCCCCCAGTACTGGGGATTGAACTCTGAGGGCACTGAACCACAGAACTGTATTCCAAGCTCCCCCCGCCCCCCTTTTTTTTTCAGTGCTGAAGATTGAACTGCAGGTTTAAGGGCTTCACATTTACTAGGCAAGTGCTCTGCTATTGAGGTACATCCCCAGTACTCTCAGCCCTTTTTATTTTTTTATTTTTGGAGTCTTGCTAAGTTGCCAAGGCTAGCCTCAAATTTGTGATCCTACTGCCTCAAGTGTCCTGAGTTACTAGGATTACAGGCATGTGCTACCATGTCCAGCTGTAAGGATCCTTTTTAGATATCTTTTCCCCCTAATAATATCCTCCTTCCCCTAGTGGAATTTTAATTTCCATTTATTATGTACTGTGGCTTTTGCAGTGCTGCAAACTATTGTAATGTCTAAGATTTCCCCTGTATCTCTGAAACATTTTTTACCCTAATACCATTCCCATTGCGAAAGAATGATCTAGGTTGATTCACTGGTTAGCGTTTGTTGTAAATATACTACATTTTATTTATCTATAATTGTCAGTTGATATTTCCACGATTTTGTTATAAGTATATATGTAAGAGTTTCTGTGTAGAATTTCTGGATCATAAAATTATAGACAGATTTTAATGTACAAAATAACGTCACTCTGAATCTTCTCCATTACTTGGTTAAGATATATAGTCATATATATAGCCAAGACTTTTTTTTTTTAAGATCTTTTAGTTGTCAATGGACCTTTAATTATTTATATGTGAGAATCAAACCCAGTACTTCACATGTAGATGGACATAGTACCTTTATTTTATTTATGTTTATGTGTTGCTGAAGATCAAACCTGGTGTGAGGCAAGTGTTCCACCACTGAGCATCAACCCCAGCCTGGACCTGGAGTTTTTATATCAGTCAAGTGAGACCTCTCTGAAAAAATGCTGTTTAAGCAAAGATTTTGCTGTTCTCTGTTTTGATCTCACTGTTCATCACCTTCTTTCTTTTTTTTTTTCTAGTCATACCCTGGTAGTGGAGTTTATTTTTCTTTCTTTTTTTTTTCTCTTTTTGATGCTAGGAGTGTGTGAGTGAGTGTGTGTGTGTGTGTGTGTGTGTGTGTGTGTGTGTGTGTGTGTGTTTGGGGTTCTGGGTTTTTGGGGTTTTTTGTTTTGTTTTTGTTTTTTTGGTGGTGATGCCTAGGGATATAACCCTGACTTGCACATATGCTAAGCATGCACTTTACCACCGAGTTATACCTGCAAACCCCTAGAAATAAAATGACAACAGCATGATCTGGGCAGGATGGCACATGCCTATAATCCCAGGGGCTCAGGAGGCAGAGGCACGAGGATCCGAGTTCAAAAGCCAGCCTCAGCAACGGCAAGGTGCTAAGCAACTCAGTGAGACCCTGTCTGTAAATAAAATACAAAATAGGGCTGCGAATGTGACTCAGTGGTCAAGTGCCCCTGAGTTCAATCCCCAGTCCGTGCCACCCACCACCCACCACCCCCGGCCCACGCAAAAAAAAAAAAAAAAAAAAAAAAAAAGCTGTTAGTTGTAATTTACCCCAACAGTTAGTGATATTATAGTGATTTTATAAACTGCACATTAAGCTTTTTAGCCATTATTCATCTAAGAATTTGAGTTAATTAAAAAAGTGGAAATTTAATTTACATGCATATTAATATAGAGTGTATTAGGTTGAGATTCTGGTTAAATCTCTTTTCTTTCTTTTCTTCTTTCTTTCTTTTTTTTTTTTTCCCCCGATATGGGGAATTGAACCTTGAACCCAGGGGCACTTAACCACTGAGCCACATCCCCACCTTTTTATTTTTTATTTCGAGACAAAGTCTCACCAAGCTGCTTAGAGTCTCACTCAGTTTCTGAGACTGGCCTTTAATTTACAACCTTCCCACCTCAGCCTCTTGAGCACTGGGATTACAGGCATGTGCCCTCCTGCCCAGATCATGCTGTTGTTAAAAATAAGAACTATGATAAATTGTTGTCATTTTTTTTTTCCTATTCTAGTGCTTTCTTCTTCTTTCTTCTACCTCCTCTCCCTGCCCTCCACCCCCTGCCCTTTTTTTTTTTTGTCCAGTGTACTATGTGATTCCTGTGAGAGCCAGGGTTAATTTACTTAGGTTAATTTCCATTTAGCTTATATGGTGCTTACAACAAAGGAAGAAGAAAAAAGTAGAAAGAGTGTTATATATTCCCTTCCTAATTCTGTTTTATGATGGCATAGTACATTAAAGTTTGTCTGTGGATATAATTGTTACATGGAAACTATTTGATTTAACTCAAATATTTGTGCTAAGGACAAAAAGTTACTGTATATTAACAAGTGTGTTAATATTTAAAATGTTTTTATCTGTAAATTTAAATGTCTGATTTGTATTTCACATTGTTAGGTCTAAGCCTTCCATTTCTTTATATTTAAAAACAAGATACTGCTTTTCTGCCAATTGGTGCAGGTGTGCTCTCTGAAACAAGGTGTCAGCATGAATCACCTATTAGGTTCTTTTGTTGAACACTGCATTGTCAACTCTTAAAACCATTCCAGAAGAAAAGCATTTCACTATATGATGTGGCATGTCTGTTATATCAAGTCTATAGTATGATTTCCACAAGGAATGTATTTATTTTCACCACTTGACAACATCTGGTCGAAACAAACTGCATAGCTCTCTGTATGCACTAGTTTTGAAAACCTACAGAGAAGGGAAAAGTTCTGGCAGCCATATCTGTTGTATAATGGGATGATGGCATGTAGTTGGTCAGGCTTTGGGCATAGATTTGCAGAGAGAAAGATACTTTACTAATTAATTTATTAACAGAAATGGCTAGGATAAATGCTTTTTGGAGTTTTGCAGATGATCTTGCTTTTCTGTGACCCATGTTTTGTGATTATTTTCTTTTTAGTACATTTAAGGGTAGTTTTTCCTTTGTATTGGTATTGAAAGAACATTTATTGAGTTTTAGATGTGATGAGTTTGAATTTAAACTGACTTCATGTTCAGGTATTAAAAACAAACAATAATAATAAAAAGAAACATGACTATATATGATTTTCATCCTCCTTACTTCAACCATTCATCAAACTTGGTCATATAGTCCAACTTCTATACTGTAGACATGAAAGAGGCTCAATCTTAATTACTGATCTCCCCTGTCATATGCCATAGTTCTTTCTATATACCCTTTAAGTGTCTGTGTGGAAGAGCAAAGCTGAGGCTTCTGGGTTACGGAGCAGTGATCATTGGTAGCATCAACATACGTTCCTTATCTTTCGTTGATATGGGGTCTGTCTTTGTTGCCCAGGATGGTCTTGAATCCTGGGCTCATGAAGTCCTGCCTCAGCCTCCTGAGTAGCTGGTACTACAGGTGTGCACCACCCGACCCAGCCTAACTCAGGTTCTTTCTCTTCATTTTCCAGGATAAGCAGAATAGCTTACTATTTTTAATTTTTGTCTAACAACATGGTCTTAAAGGAATGATTTTCCTGCATATTCTTCAGATTTTCTATGAGCTCTACTTTACTAATGAAATCACTAATATAACTGCCTGTTTCATAAGGAATTTCTGAAGATTAGTTGATAATATTTATAATACTGTTTAAGCTCTTAGAGGTTAATTTTAGTATACAATAAGCCTTAATTGATTTCATATTCTGTGCTGAGTATACAAAAGGCTTTTTTTTTTTTTTTTTTTCCCTCTCTTTTTTGTTTTTTGGTATTAGAGAGTGAGTCTAGGGACACTTTACCACTGAGCTACATCATCAGACCTTTTAACTTTTTATTTTGAGACAATCTCACTAAGTTATAGAGGCTGGCCTCATATTTGTCTCAGCCTCCTGAATTATGGGGATAACAGTTGTGAACCACTGCATCCAGTCTGAGTATACAAAAGTTGAATAAAATATAGGCCTCAAACCTAGTTGAAGAAAATAAGTATAAATAACTGTAGCACATTATGTGCAGTGAGTGATAAAGCTATGTTCAAAGTGCAGTGAGAAGGCAAAGGAAGGGAACAGTTAAGGTCAAGTATTGATTGAATTAGACACGTATCTAATTAGTAACTTTTCAGTGCTAGAGATAGAATGTAACTTTTGATTGCTATTTATACTGGCATTAGAATGACAAAATAGGGTTTCTTGTTTGTTTACTTTCTACCTTGTTTTTATTTTCTTTTCATTCACTTTGTCTTTTTAGCCAGAGAGTGATGCATTGTCAACAGAATTGGAAATTAAAAGATTTGTTTTTTGCCTCATCTCTGCCAAATACTAGCCCTGTGTTTGGGAGGTAATTCCTTTGACTTTTTTGAGCCTTAGGTTCAACCTGAGGAATATCTATCTCACAAAGATAATGATGTGAAATGTTTTGTGAAAGTGTTCCATTTTTACAAATGTCAAGTTCTCAGGTGTGGCTTTAAGACTGTGTGTTTTCCTCCCTCTGTTTAAGTTTGATTGAAGTTTTCCTTGATTCTGACTTTTATTTGCCCTGCAACCCAGTTAGGGCACAGAGTAGTTGGCAAGCTCTGACTCTGACTCATCTCATTCCCTCCCTCCTCTTTCTCACTTTCATTTCCTGGGATTTTCTTGCTACACTAGAAGTAAGTCTGTCTCCTGAACAGAACAGTTCAAGTCAACTGTGGTAAGGCATTTTATTTTTTTCATAATGTACTAAACTAACCACCATGAAAGATTTAGTTTTACATAAAAAATTATTGGGGAAATGTTGTCTAGAATGTCATAGCGTTTAAAAAAAAAAAAATATATATATATATATTTAGTTGTTGATGGACCTTTATTTTATTTACATGTGGTGAGAATCGAACCCAGCGCTTCACACATGCTAGGCAAGTGCTCTACCACCGAGCCACAACCCCAGCCCAAAGAGTCTGTCATAGCATTTTAAATAAAATTAATCTTTGTCTCTTTTTCCTGACTCAAAAATTCTCATTTCCATTTTAAAAATAGTAAATCTTCAAAAGGTGGTGTTGTTGTTTTAATCTAGGATAAAGACTCTTGGAAACTTTTAGGTTAATGATTTGTTAGAACAGTTTTCATACAGTGGGAGGTGACTCATACGAAGTAATTTAAAACCAATTAGGTGGTCAAAACTCAGATCAGTTTAGGTTAATGAGAGTAAGTTGTGCTTTATGAATCTGTTATTTGTGCAGGTGTGGATGTTTTTACTGTGTTTTCTGATATGTATTTTTTATGGCTTTTAGTCATGTTGGGTGGAATACTGCTTCTCTGGAATTTCTTTCATATTTTCATTTTCTTATTGTAGATTAATAGTAATCAAAGAGGCATTTAGTTGTTAGTGTCCTGTTTGAATATAGAAAACCGATTATCTGTTCCCATTTTATAAGATGAGTACTTCAGGGAGAGATTTATATAAAATGTAAGAAATGATGATAAAGGTTTGTTGGCATATTTTAGGGGAAATGAGTTCCTTGATGAATATACCATTATGGGTGGGCTTGGGAATTCTGCCAGAGCATCCTCCAGTGGAACAGTGAAGTCTTAGCTCCTATCATCAAACCAAATTATATTTTGTTTTATTTTACACTTATTTTAAAATACTTCCTTTATCTCCATATCTGTTTCTTTCCCATTTTAACGGGAGAGTTTCATGGACAAATCTTTGTGTGTTTGCTTGAAGACAACAAGAATTACCTGTTCTATCTGCTTCTAGCCATAAATTCTAGAGATCCTATGATACAGTGGGAAGAGTGGCAGAATGGGGATGCAGGGACTTCAGCCCAAGAGTCAGGATAGTTCTGTGGGTCAAAGCACAGGCCCTGGAGTATACTGCCTAGGCCTGAGGCTGCCTTATGGTGTTAGGAAAATTATGTCTTCTCTGCAGCTGCTTCAGGTTCCTCACCTGTAAAACGGAGATAATGAGACTCCCTCTCATATCATTGTCATGAGGGTTAAGTAGATTAATTTAAGCAAAGTCTTTAGAATGGCACACAGTAAGAATTACATAAGGGTTATCTGTTGTTATTTATTTTTATTTTTTTTGCAGTGCTGGGGATTGAACCCAGGGCCTTGTGCATGCTAAGCAAGCACTCTACCAACTGAGCTATATCCCCAGCCCTATCTGTTGTTATTATCATCCAATTCTAGCAAACCAAGGAACTCTGGGCAAATTACTTAATCTCTCTAGGTTTCATTTATTTGAAAAGGAAGGGAGGCAGTTCTCTGATTCTTTATACATATTTAAACTCTTCATGCTATATCTCAGCTAGTTTTATATTTCTGAATCCTTTAAAGTTACTCCTTTGCATTTTTCATATAAATCGTACATGGACACTCCCAACAATGCAAATATTTTGTTTTAGAAACAGTTGAGATTGTTGGATATTATTCTTCTACTAAACTAAGTTTTAGGTAATGTGTTAGCCCAAACAGCACTGTTAGTGAAAACCTCTTTGTTAATGACAGTAATTGTTAAGGAGAAGGGTGGTTATTTTTATAAGCATTTCAGTGGTCATGTGCTCTTTCTTCAAGACTGTGCAAAAGTACAGAATATTTGGTGAATCTTCATTAAAATGTCACATGTCCTAAATACAGAAATAAGTTGAAAAGTAGGGAAGCCATAACAATAAGGAGAAAAGCTATTTAATCTGAATTGGCATTTAAGCACTAGACTACTCCAAAGTTATAATTGGACTCACTTGTTGGTCTAATATCTTAAATGAGGTGAAAAGGTCCTCTAACTGTGGAGCACACAATATTCTGAAATCTTTTGTTAGCTTTAAGCTGTTAAATTAATAATAAGGGTGTATACATGTAGCTCATGGTAGAATGATGCTGAGCATGCACAAAGATGGGTGTGATCCCCTGTGCCACAAAATAATAATAATAATAATAATAATGGGAAATTACTTTTTATAATAAATTATCTGTGGGCTTGTTCACTTTTCCCTTATTTTTCTACATTATGGAACTTTTGAAAGTTTTATTTCTTTTGTCCTGGCACTAGACTTAGAGCCTTAAAACTGTCCTTTCTGAGAATTTAAATTCTTACCTTTCTTATTATGGCTTTTTTTGTTTGTTTTTTTTACTTTGTTTTTTCATTTAAAATCAGTTCTTGTTATTACAGCTTCCATTTTTAGAAGTGCAGGTAAGAAACTTGTTAAGAGCTCCTATTAACACTTTGACCCTTGGATGTCCTGTTTGAAGAGACTACATCTTTTGAAAAGGCATGAAAGCAGATTACAAAGCTTGTAGAACAATGAGCAGCGAATGAGAACAGGTGTGATTTCAAGACTAAGAATAAAAAACATGAGAAATTACATTCCTTGATTCCAAAAAACTTGGGAAATAAAAGTGTTTTGTGAAATATTTCAAATGTGCATGAAAAACCAAGAATACACTGTAACTATTTAACATAATTCCAAAATGCAAATTGTTAACTTTCAACTTTTCACTTAACAAAAGGTCAACCCAGTTTTTAATTGTCCAATTTTTTCAATATAAAGGAAAAAATTTTTTCAGCAACATCTCATTACCTTTCCTTTTAGCTCAGTTGCAGATAATTGAGGGTAGAGGATTATTATATACCCACTAAACCATATTATTAGTTCCTTATTTGGGAATTTTAAGAGAGAAGAAAATAATTGTACTAAAGTTAACAAAGAAAAAATAAGAATTTGATGCTACTTTTACTCTTACTACTCTTTCCTGCCTTTCTCTTCCTTGTGAAATCCTTCTGCACATGCAGCTTTCTTTCTGACCTTCTCCAAATGGCACTCCTTGAAGAGGGGGTTGGATAAACAAATAAACCTTTGAGTATAAGTTATGTAACAGAGAGAGCCCTTAGTAATTGGTGTTGAGGATCTACATTACTAATTAGAATTGTGTTCTGGCAAAAAGGCATAACTTCACAAGACAGTTGTTATCACTGATCTACCTTGGTGGCTGATTTGTCCTCAATGTTGACCTCCAGTCTTTCAAGAAAATTACAGAACTGGTTTCCTGAGTAAACAGTAACTATTTTCATGCATCTTGCTTACTGCCATTCTTCATTATTAGTCATTTACCAAGAATCAGCAAAGCTTATGATATCTGATGTGATATCTTGCTTACTGATATGACTGTAAGTATTCAGGGAATGAAGTGATTACCTGTGCAATCATCAAAGAGTGTCAATCACCCTTCCTGTCCCTGGCCAGTGTTGTCAAGTCTGTCTGGGATTTGGGTGCCATAAAGAAGGTCAATGAATTACAACAGAGTTGTGCCCTTCTAACATGTAGCAAGATCTGATCCAGGTCCAACCTTTATTAAAGATTACCATTTAGTTATTCAAGGTTGTAGCTTTAGCATAGAAAGGTCTTAAAAGTTCCACAGGTGATTCCAATTAGGCAGCAAAGTTTGAGGACCCTGCAGCCATATAATCTCACCAACTAGATTATAAAGTCCTTGAAGGAGATATACAGTAATCTTAAACTTCTGTCTTCAACACAGCAGTCAACTCTGAATTTATTAGAGTACTCATTATATAACACTTAATGGTTAAACACACCCTAAACATAAAGGAGTCAGTAATCAGTTGTTCAGACTAAACAAATATCAGGAAAACTGTGGCAAAGTACAGATATTCCTAGTCATTGTTGAGAATACAAAGAAAAGAAACAGTTGTACAGTATAGTAGGCATCCTCAGGAAGGGCTTCTTTAAAGAAAGAAGTGAAGGATCTTTGTTGCAAAGCAGCAGGGATTAGGAAGATGAGTTGGGGATCCAATTTAGGTAGCTGGAAGGGGCCATGACAGCATCAAGAGACCTCTGCTAGGACATGGAAAGTGTTTAGTTTCTGACTCTTCTGTGTTGGAGCCAGTTTTGAGATATCCTAAAGTGAGCTTTTGTTATGAGTTCAGTTCTGTTCAGATCTCCACTGAGAATCTTTCTTTTCTATTTATCATAGAAGTTGGAAAACAGACGTGTTTCCTCTTCAGAGAGAGGAGCAGGTCTAGAACAGCTGGTGGTGGCGTGTTATCTTGCACATCCTGAGAACATCCATTAGGGGATGGTGATTGCAAGGCAGCAATCATGCAGAAAAGGGTGCCAGCTGTGTCGCCCCAGAGCCAAGAACTGAACCAACTTGTCCAAGTTCCAAAGACTTTAATGTTAGTATAATGTAGTACTAACTTTAAACAATATATAATTATAATTGATACAGTAAAAATGTATGGAATCCTATAAGGTACATGAGAAGAGATGGGTAGACACATAATATTTACTGAATGTTTTGAAGCTAAGAATAACAAGTAAATACTAGGAGTTTAGAGGTGATGAAGATTCAGATGGGCAGAATTAAGGGAAGCATGTTTTCTCCCCTTGAGTATTTATGAACTATAGATGGCCCCTGAATTATGATGGTTTGACTTCTGGTTCTTTGACTTTATAGTGCACATCTGAGTGCAAATATACATACAGCTTTTTTTTTTTTTGGTGCCAGGGATTGAACACAGGGTCACTCTTCAACCACTGAGCTGTATCCCCAACCCTATTTGTATTTTATTTAGAGACAGGATCTCACTGAGTTGCTTGGCACTTCACCGTTGCTGAGACTGGCTTTGAACTCTTGATCCTCCTGTCTCGGCCTCCTGAGCCACTGAGATTACCAGCCTGTGCCACCGCACCTGTTGGTTGTTGTTGTTTTTAAAATTTAAAAACTTTTATTTTGGGCTGGGGAGATAGCTCAGTTGGTAGAGTGCTTGCCTTGTAAGCACTAAGACCCTGGGTTCGATCCCCAGCACCAAAAAAAAAAAAAAAAAAAAAAAACTTTTATTTTATTTGTTTTCACGTGGTGCTAAGGATTGAACCCAGTGCCTCACCTGTGCTAGGCAAAAGTGCTCTACCACTGATCTGCAACCCCAGCCCTATTCTTTTTTTGCCTTCAGAGCAGTTTTCAGTAAATTAGGTTTGCCCAGCTGTAAGCTAGTGCATGTGTTCTGAGCATGTGTAAGGTGTAGTTGAAGCTAAGCTAAGTTGTTCAGTAGGTTAGGTATGCTAAATGCATTTTCAGTTTAAGATATTTTCAGCTTATAGGGCTTAACAAGATGTAACCCTGTTGTAGGTTGAAGAGCAACTGTAGTTGGGGAGATCTAATAATATAGATAGTATGGTACAAAATGTATCATTATGATACTCTGTGTGGCCTAGACTCAGAGCTCTCTAGGAGTTGAAAAGAAATCATAGGGGGATACAGTGATCCAGAGGTGATGGCATTTAAGCCAGACCCTGTTGGAGTCAAATCACAGATTTTAAACTAGAGTTGCTTGATAGGCTTCAGGGAGCCTGCAATTTCTCCTAAAATCGTATTCTGCTTTGTATGAATGGAGTCTTAAGGGAGGTGTGTTACACATTATTTCCTATTTGTAAAACATTTTCTGCTCCCTCAAAATGGTAAAAACCCCATTGTCTGCATAAATAAGGTGACAGGGCTTAGAAATTTAGCACAGCACTTGTAGGGGACAATGAATACACTCACCAAGATAAGGCTTCCCTCTTATGTGGAGCCTATAATATGATGAAGACAAATTTGGGGTAGGAATAGAGAGGAAAGATTGACCTTATTCCCACTCATGCTCCTCTAATACTACTATGCTGTGGCCTTTTAAAATTTAATATTTGCTTTCCTAGGAAAACATTAATGTGTTCCAGAAGGGATAATGTATTCTAAATATTGTATGACTTTGCCCTTGTGCTTTTTAACTGAAGGAGTAAGATAATTAGAAATAGATTTTAAATGTAGCACTACTCTATTTTATAAAATTCAGCTGAGCCCTTATCTAATGACCAGATGACATCTTAGCATCATATTTTCTGTTCTGAGATATTGATGGGGTATAAGAGGAACTTATTGGAGGTAGGGAGTTGAGTTCATTTCTCAGTAGAACTAAGGTCTTGCTCAGTCTTTTATATGCTGCATTTGGTTCTGAAGGGCTCTTTATTAACATTCATTATTGATGTTAGTCCCAGAGATATTTAATGGTTTTGTATTATTAATACACTTATGCAAATGCAGCAAGAGTTGAAAGGTGAAATCCCATAAAATTATAGATGCAAAGGTCTCTTTTGTTGATCCTGAGTACTTAAAAAAAAAAAAAAAGCCAGGGGTGTATTGTTTCAAATCATTTTTACTTTTTTTATGTGTGTGTGGTATTGGGGATTGAACCCAGAGATGCTCTACTACTGAACTATATACCACCAGCCCTTTTTTATTTTGAGACAGAATCTCATTAAAGTGCCAAGACTAGCCTCAAACTTGTATCCTCTTGCCTCAGCCTCGCTAGTTGCTAGGATTACAAGCATGTGCCCCCATGCCCAAATGTTTTTACTTTTTAATTGTTTTATTTGTTTTTTATTTACTTAATTTTAAACTTTCTTTTATTTACTTATTAATATGGGGTCTCACTATGTTGCCAGGTCAGCCTGAACTCCTGGGCTCAAGCGATCCTCTTGAGTTAGTATGGAGAGCAGGCTGTGCCCTGCTTAGAGTTACTCCACAACGTATAGAACAGCAGTCCTCAGACTGTGCCTAAACCTAACTGACTCCATTTTGTAAAGTAGTAGTTTGCAATGACCAACTCCATTTTGACTATAAGTGCCAAGACAGAATGTCTCTATACCTTGTTTGTGCAAGTAAACAACCACATCTGACCAGCACAACCATAGACACAAACCCATAAATAATTTACACATATTAACTTAATCAAATTCAGTCAAGGAGGACATATAGACATCCCAAATCACATCAGGAACACCAGACATAGGAGCTTTTCAGCATCATGAGATGCAACCCTCTTACCTAAGACCCATAAAAGGAACAGCTCCCTGAAACTGACATATTTAGCTCATAATACTCAGCCTGCTGAGTTCTGGGAGTGTGGGCACATGCCTCTGGAACTATGGGCACATTTCACTGTACAAGCCAAAAACAGTACAGATTTTTTTAGTTTTTTTTTTTTTTTTTTTTAATTTAGTTTTTTGAGTTTTAAAATCTTTGTTTTTGTTAATTGAATGCTGAGGATGAGACCCCAGGCCTTGCACATGCTAGGCAAGCACTCTACCATTGACCAACAGTCCAGACCCCTAGAGTAACTTTTAAAGCAGAACTCTGATTCTACTTTTGTATCTCAAAGACTTCAGTGCCCTACCATTGCTTATTGATTAATGACCCTGTTTCTTAGCTGTCATTCAGGTTTTTGGTTTTGTTTTGGGTACTAGGGAGGATTGAACTCAGAGGCTCTTAGCCACTGAGCCACATCCCCAGCCCTGTTTGTCTTTTATTAGAGACAGGGTCTCACTGAGTTGCTTAGCACCTCACTGTTGCTGAGGCTGACTTTACACTCTCAATCCTTCTGCCTCAGCCTCCTGAACCACTGGGATTACAGGTGTGTGCCACTGCACCTGCTTCATTCAGGTTTCTCTGTGGTCATGTTCCAACTGAGCTTTCTATTTTCCTGTAAATGATGCACTAATTAAACTGGGCTACTTGCTCTTTTCACTGACTTTTTCACAGGTCTGTGTTTTTGCTAGTATTGTGTCTTCAGCTTGGCCTTCACTGTCAAAACCTTCCCCTGCTCCAAAGTCCAGTATAACTACCAGTCCCTCCTTGAAGCTGTCATTCCCACATTCTCTCACCTCCACCAAAAGAACTCATTTTCCTATCTGAACTCTTAACTGGCACCTTGAATATGGCATAGCATTATGTTCATACCTACTAACCGATAAATCCCCTGAGTCATGCCTTTGTTTCCTCTGCTGTTTAGCATGAATTATTGCATCATATATATGTGAATTACACTGAATATACATGGACTTTTGTTTTGTTTTTGTGTTTTTAGTTGTAGATGGACACAATACCTTTATTTATTTATTTTTATGTGGTGCTGAGGATTGAACCCAGTGCCCCACCATGCAAGGGAAATGCTCTACCACTGAGCCACAATGACAGAACCATACGTGAACTTTTGATATGTTAGTTTCAAGACAGCTAGTGAGAGCATTGTCAAAAATTCTTCCTGTATATTGGCCTACAAATAAATGCATTCAATACAGAAACTATGTGGATCTAAACAATGTGTTTATTCCTGGAACTTCATTTAGGAGAAAATTTGTTTCCCAGCTTGACCTTATTTTTACAATATTGATCATTCTTTATGTTGACTTTTCTAGGGCACTGTCTTTAGTCTTGAGTCTGAAGAGGAAGAATACACTGGAGTCATTGCAGAAGATAGTAATGACATTTATATCCTGCCTAGTGACAACTCTGGACAGGTCAGTCCCCCAGAGTCTCCAACTGTGACGACTTCTTGGCAGTCAGAGAGCCTACCTGTCTCACTGTCAGCTAGCCAGAGTTGGCACACAGAAAGCCTACCAGTGTCCCTTGGGCCTGAATCCTGGCAACAAATTGCAATGGATCCTGAAGAAGTCAAAAGCTTAGATAGCAATGGAGCTGGAGAAAAGAGTGAGAACAACTCTTCTAACTCTGACATTGTGCATGTGGAGAAAGAAGAGATACCTGAGGGTGTGGAAGAAGCAGCTGGGACTGCCTTGCCAGCCAGGGAGCTGCAAGAAGCATTCACTGGAGCCCCTGCTCCCTGGCTTCCACACATCACTGCCACTTCTTTGCTGGAAACGAGCGAACATGATGCAGAAATGATTGCAGTTGAGAAAGCTAGCCCTGCTCCATCATTGTTTGTAGAGCTGGATGAAGAAGAGGTAAGAGCAGCAGCTCTGGAACCTAGCGAAGCAGAGGAGGGGGTGCCCTCTGCACTGCCAAGTGACACAGAGATCCCTGTAAGGAAGAGGAGTCTTAGTGAGAAAACATCCCCTGTTGCAGAAAGAAAGGCCCTACTGTCTTCTGATGGCAAGTCTATGCTGCTGTTTGGAGGGGCTGCTGCTGTGGCCATCCTGGCAGTGGCAGTTGGGGTTGCATTGGCTCTGAGAAAGAAGTAGCTGCTTCTTCAGAAGAGAAAGGAGACAAGAGGATCTAAGGTTGACTTGTCCTTGCTGGAATTTGAACTGGCAGCTGCCAATGGGACATTTGTGGAACACTCTGGGAGGATTGGGGGTGTCCACTCAACAAGGCAGCAATGGGATCCACATTTTAGGTCTGGAGATAGAGGGTGTTCACCTTGGTCTGATTGTCAGTTCCAAGGGCTTTGGCTCATTCTAGATTCAGACTCTTATGAGTAAAGTATTTTCTCTAGAACAGAGTTTCTCTGCCTTGCTGCTGTGGATATTTCAAGAATTCCTTGTTGTAGGGGCCATCCTATGCATGGTAGGATGGTCAGCAACATCCCAGCCCCCACCCACCAGATGCCAGGAGCACCCCATTCCCAGTGAGGACAACCCAGAATGTCCCTGACATTGCCAAATGTTTCCTGTGGGCAAACTTATCCCCCCATTGAGGGCTACTGCGTTAGAGGGAGAGGCTTCATTTAGAAAAATCTGGGGTAGATATTTCCAGTGCAGAGGGCTTAGCTGTAAGCTCCACAGCTGTGGACTTGTCAGCCATTCATCCCCTTGGAATTTCATCTTTCCCAGTGGCCATCCTGTGTTCTACAGCTGCTCCTTTTATGCTCCCCTCTCCCCCAACACACACTTCCATCTTTTAAATGAGGGTGCTCTCCCCTCATCCCACAACCTCTCAGGTACCACACTGCTCCTTCTCTTCCCCATACCCCTTTTCATCCTGATCCTGAGGGCAAAGCCTCCTCTGGTGCCCTGGCCACCTCTGACAAAAACCCCTGAAGCTTCCTACAGCTTCTTGCAGCGATGCTGCCTTTAAGGATCTTTGAAGAAAACATTTCAGAGACCTCGGGTCCCCTAACCTGGGAGTGCAATTAACTGGCTACTGGAGAATAGTCATTTAGTCAGGGATCACCCTGCTTTCCTATGGTGACTTGCCAGTAGCACCTCTCGTCAGATGCTCACTGTCTACCCCTGGATTAGTACATTTTCCCCAGTATCTGGCCTCAGTCTTAGCAGTGGTCATCCAGCTCCACTGTGGGTCTCTTATGACATGGTGAGGATCATCACCCTTGGGCTTACAGAACCAATTGAGTCATATCTACTATTTAATGTACTATCATTGAAATAAAATGATAAGTATCTTTTTATTACCTAATACAAAATATCACTGAAACAAAAAGTTAGAAAAGGAAGCTTGTCTTTCAAGACTAAGAGTACTCTTGAGGTTCTAGTTTGGCCTTCAGAGGTCAAGAACTGAGGCTTCACCTGAAGTCCTCTTAGCCCACATGTTAGGGAAAGAAACCAGAAGGACCCAAAGCCAGTTTGTGCCAGTTGAGAATCAGCATCATTTTCAGGCTGATCTTGTCCCTGGAGGAGGGGTGGAACTGTGTTCTTTCATGCCTGAGGGCCACAGCATCACTCTGCAGAGCACACATGCTGATAAAGTCATCTCAGATTTATCTTAGTCAATGTAACAAATTACTTTTTAGATCGTGAAATTGATAATAAAATACTTTATCTACCCTGATCATTAAGACCTGATGTTTTAAATGGGATTTCTTTTTGAAATTTATTTTTTGAAATAAAATCTCCTTAAAAGTTTTTCGAAGTTGGTCAAGTAGTGATCCAAGCGTGTTTGTGTAACAGCATCATCATACTTCGTGCTTTTTGCCACTGAGCTACCCCCTCCCCCAGCCCATGCACTATATCTTTATGTTCTGATTTTCAGTGTCACATCTAACAAAGTGGTGTTTCTTAAGGATTTTGTTCACCTTGATTAACATAGCTAGAGGTGAGGGGATGAAATAAGGTTCATGAAGTAAAGATCTTTTTTCCTCTGTGGGTTCTGACATTTTCATGGGTTTATTCTGTATTCAATTGCTATTTTAATTTATTTTGTTTGCATTACTTTGGATTGAATCCAGGGCCTTGAGCATGCTAAACCAGGGCTCTACCACCAAGCTACCCCCCTGTCCCCCTTTTTTAAAAATGTTATTTTAAAAGAGAGTCTCACTAAGCTGCCAAGACTGGCTTCAAACTTGTAATCCTTCTACCTCAGCCTCACAAGTAGCTGGGATTACAGGTGAGTGACCCTGTACCTGGCTCTAATTGCTGAATTTATGTTGGCATAGGTTAAGATCAGAGACACTGGTGAGTTAGGATCTTGATTTCTTTTTTCTTTTCATAGTGAAACGTTCCCCTTCTGTGCATTCTGACACTCTTAGGCTGTTCTGGTTATGTGCTGGCAGGATCCAGGTTCATTTCTGAGCTGCCAAGAGATAATCTGTGGTTTAGAATATTTGGATCCATGTTCTCTGCAAAGGCAAGAATAAGGAAGAATTGTGATATTGAACTGGTTGCTTGCTGCTTTATTTGCCCAGCTGTTGAACATTAACCTAAAGTAATTTGGTCAAGTATATTTTCATTATTTTTTTTTCCCCTCAAATTGCCCTTCCTCTTTGGGGGAAACCTGTCAGCCATTCGTCCCGTTGGAGTTTCATCTTTCCCAGTGACCATCCTGTGTTCTACTGCTGCTGCTTTTATGTTCCCTCTTTTGGGGAGTCTGATAGTAATCAGCCCATTCCTTCTTGTCCCCTGAAATACATGACATCCAAGTCAAAACTAAAAGAATGATTCAGAATATGTCCAACTTCTTTAGGGGATGCAAATGTAGAATTAAAAGTATCACCCTGTTTTATTAGTTATGTAGAACTTTTCTAGTTCTAGTTTTCAGTGTGTTGGAGATGGAACCCAGATCTTTGAGCATGCTGGATGAGTGCTCTTTTACTGTACTATGTCCCCAGTTCTCTATAGAACTCCTTTTTTTCCCCCTTGCAGTACTTGCAGGAAATGAAACCCACATGTCAGTATGGACCTCTTCTTAATTGATCTAGTGAATGTAATGATTTCTGATCACTTGACAAAAACCAGTGAAGGGTTCCTGAGAAAAACGTCAGAATTAAAAAATGCCAACTCATCCTCTGTATTAATGTGCTAATTCTGGGCCCATAATAATCCGTACCTATCATGTGCCTTAGGAGGACTCTTGTGATCATTATTGCCCTCTACGGAATAGATAAAGAAATGCCACTGTCGACCTGGATCATGAATTCCCCACTTGAAGGCATCCTTGACAACTCTTCTGGCTTGTGTACCTGTCCCATCTCCTATCAAATGCAGTCACTACTTGGGTTTGTTGTGTGTGTGGCAAAGGGGGGATGGGGGGCCAGGGAGCGGTAAACAGTTAACCTGGAGATGCATTTTTGAACTGCAACTGCCATTAATCTTCTCAGCCTTTGTGCTGATTCCTTCCAGTGATATATAAAAGCAATGCCTGCTCCTTGCCTTTTTCCCTGAAAGTACAATATGTAGACATTTGATTTTTCTCATTTTACGAGTGCTTTTATAGAAATAAAAGTTTTTACAGGTGAGACGTGGTATCCCTTCTTTTTCCTTTCTCTTAATTTGTCTTCACATAAACATCTCTTTCATAGAATTTGAAGTGGTGATCATATTTGGCAAGAGGGCCAGAGGCCATCTGATTAGTCACAGAATCAACTTTCTATGAATGAATCCCCTTTCCAGCAAAATGCTGTATGTCAGAACTAAGACCTGCCATCATCTGTGAGAACCACATGTTTAGGAGGTGTGCTTTCCACAGTAGAATGTCCTCTTCCTAAGGAAAAGAAAGGAAAAAAAAAAAAAACCTTGTGTGTGCAGCCAGTTTTTGCAAACATTAGCTGCACATGCAAGTGCTTGTTTTAGTGCCTCAAATACCTTCACACACTCATGGTTCTAATGCCTATTCATATGTCTGTTCTTCCCATGCTATAGATTGAAGAAATCTAGCCACAATTTTTGTAATTTTCCTGAAGTCCTGTAAATGAGAGGCAAGGCAATAATTTGACTTAATCTTGATGCCCAATCTAGTGCTTTTTCCAAGTTCTTACTATTTTTTTTGAGAAAGATAGGGTAACGCCCAGCACGTCTAATCACAGCTGATGTCTTCCCCTTAGATGCTGAGATGCCTTGGGATGTACAGAGCTGTTGGTGCTGGTGACTTATTAGCTTTCTTATGTGGTTTTGTTCATAAGGAAGGCCAGGCACCATGACATGGGGATCATCACCAAGTTCTAAGGGAGCCAGGTGTGGGTGGCACCATGACACATTTTTTTCTCTTCCCTTTCCCCTAGTTTTTGGTCCTTTCTCTTCCTCCTCCCCTGCTGATGCCATACAGGAAAACCTGTAGGCATTGCTTGGCCTGTCCACACCAGGCACATTTTGCTCAGCTGACCCATGACTTCACAGTGTAAACCCTTCCCTTACCATCCACAGTAAAATGTCAATTCTTGCCTTGCTAATACAGTCTGATTCTATAGCAGGGAAGAATGAAATTTAGTCCCTTTGCTGTAGTTATCTCCTTTATCAAGAGGACTTCATGGAGACTTAGAAACTGTCACGTTCCTAAAATATCAATACATCGCATCTTCCCTTTTCTACTTGAGGCTATTTGGCCCGCACCAGTGTTTCCTGGTTCACTCCAGCGGGGTCCTCCCCATGTTGATGTTTATTCCACAGTACCCCAACCGGACAGCAGCTTTGTTGTAGCTCAGGAGGGATTGTTCTCAGGGATATTTGCAAGGCCTTGTCTAAGTGCAGAGTAGCAGCTGCTCACCTGTTCCCATCTCTCCCGAGACCTTATATAGTGATATTGCTCATCTCAGTGGGCAATCTTTGTGCAACTAGAAGAAAGTGAATGTACAATTTCAATGACAGTTCTGACATTTTAAGATTATTGGTTTGCTGCCTTTTTCCCCAGGGGGGAAAAAAATGAAATGTATCTTCTCCCATCCAAGTACTAACCAGGCCCAACCCTGCTTAGCTTCCGAGATCAGACGAGATCGGGCGCGTTCAGGGTGGTATGGCCGTAGACAAAATGTATCTTCTCTATAAAGAATCTGGAATAATTATTACTGATGTTTTCTAGCAAGAGAATTGTATTATGCACATGAACCATTGCCTGGCACCAAAGGAAAGAATTTCTTCCTAACCCTGTATTTCTCCTGCTGTTGACTCTTCCATTTCTTTTTTCCTTCAGATTAAAAGTGCCTCTTAATATCTGACTTGTTCTTTGATTGAGCTCAATTTATTGACTTTGATGCTCTCATTTCCCCCATATGCTGTAATTAAATGGTAATTTTTGTAATTAAGTTAACATGCATTTTACTTAAGCAACAGGTATTTCCTTTTTCTGAAGCTCCTTTAGCTCTGCTTACTACAGCTGTGGTTTGTTCAGTTTATCACTGCAAATTGTTCTGGCTCCTTTTCCCTCCCATTGCCTACCTTTTGAACAATCAACTCTTCATCAGGGAAAAAAAACAAAATTCGAGTCTGTGAATTTTGCTTTTGTCAGCAGCAGTGTCTTGGGGAGAACACTGGAGGTGGTAAGAAAATGAGACAACTTATCTTCCTATTCATGTAGCACCCTCATGTGCTGACTTATGGGGGATCATTTCAGATCATCAGTCTTGTCCTTATACACACTATTTGGTTTGACTTCCAGTTATATCACATTGAAAGGAAGCCCCATGTTCTAGTTCACAGTCAACAAAAGCTAATGATGCTGCTAGAAAATGAACCCAGGTGTAGGAGCTGAGGTCCTCAAAGGCAGCCTTGGGTACCTCAGCAGGTGATTCTGGACCCTGAGAGCTGAGATCAGGAACCATCTGACCTGCTGAGTGTCTGGAGTATTCCACAGGACCTTGATATGCCAAGTGTCTTTTAGAGGAGGAAGTTTTTCATCTTTAGCAAAGGAGTTTCTGTCACTACAACATATTTTGAAAACAATGGGAAAGCGTTCTCTGAATTAAAGTCACTTCCCAGTTATATCCACACTAGGAGAACGTTATCAGAGAAAAATACATCAACTTCCAGGATACACCAAGTCCTTATGGCTGGGATGTGCTCAATACTGGGATCTTATTTTTGATACACTGGAGTCTTTCATGTTAACTGGGGGAGACGGGGTGATAACCTTGCTGTATACTCAAGAAAGTATATCAGACTCAGAATGAAAAAACTGACACCAAGGCCTATATGAGCTGTATTAAATGGTAGTCAAGGATATTAATGTAAGTGAAACAGTGGAAGGTAAAGATTTTGTGAATGATCAGTGTGATAGAAAAGAGCCTGGAATTACTTGCTTTTCCATCAGTTTAGATTTGCCTATTTCATTCACATGGTTCCTTTTGGAGGAAAATATCTCCCCCAGTGAGTCTAACTGTAATGACTGCTGCGTGTATGAGTGTGGAAGAAGGCATCTGTGTGAGTCACCCTATTTCTACTGTGGTATGAATCTTCATTTTAAAAAAAGTTCACTCTGAAAAACATTCAAAATAATAGCATCACTGGAAGATTTATTTCAAATGGCGGCCTTCATACTGCAGGCAACATCTGTGTGCTTTACTGTTTGTCACTTTTTGGTCACACTGGATGGATACCCAGCCCTAGGTGGTGTGTGTGAATGCTGACCAAAGTAGAGAGATTTTTCTCTTCTGATGAATTTAAACTTTTTTTAAACACTAAGAACAGCCTTTATTGTTTGCAACGGTGAATGGAAGAGAGAGCATAAAAGACAGCTCTCGCTCCTGGCGTGTCATTCGCAAACTAGGTAGTTGCCCTCCAAAAGCATATTAGTCCCTCTTTGCTCTTGTCCACATGCTACCCCCAAGAAATCCTCCAGGTTGTGAGGACTGAAGTCAGGGGTGCTTTACCACTGAGATGCAATCCTGGCCCTATTTATTTATTTTGAGATGGGGTCTCACTAAATTGCATAGGTTGGCCTTGAACCTGCAATCCTCCTGCTTCACCCTGCAGAGGAGCTGGGATTCCAGGTGTGTACCACCGCACCCAGACCAAAACATTACATTTGCAGACACAAGAACTTTACTGTTGAAGGTGACATAAGTGATGTGGGCCCGACACACATCACCACACTTCCAGACTGAGTCCTAGGCAGTGGTTCCAGGTGAGAGAGGCCTATGCAGCACCACTGCTAAACTGAAGCTTTTCCTTCTGTATTTGGGTTCTACCTGAGTGAGTTGGATTTGATGTTACCTGTATTTAAGTCTGTGTTCATCTTTTATGCCTAGAGGCCTGTTCTGTCCTGAGGCAGATTCCAGGCTTGGATGGACTCAGTAGGGGGTGGGGCTGAAAACTGAATTATAAGGCTATTAATAGGACATCTGGCATTCCGTGAGCTTCCAAATGTCAAAGCCTTGATTTCTTGGAAAGAAGAAAAATGCATTTAGCTGCTTGAATTTGGACACAGTGGTTGACATGGGCCCTTATATCACCATGACACCTTTTAAATAATTCTCTTGACTCAAACACAAGGAAATCAAACTAAACATCTATGTACTGAGGTCAGAGTTTGCCATGGTCTGAGAACAGCACATCTTGATCCAGAATCTCTGGGCCATACAGCCAGGTTTTTTACATATTATTATTTCCTGGGTAATAGAATGTCCCCTACTTCGAGTAGTAATTTTAATGTGTATTGGGTATGTGCTGTTCTCCTTTTTAATAAACAGTAACTTTTTTTTTAAAAGCAAAAATCACTGAGTTTGTTTTCCCTTCTGCCTTACAACCTGCTTTTCAATTTAATTTTCAACTGGGAACCTGTACAGCTGCTGAGATAAAGGCACAAGGTACAGATGTAGGAGATGGCATGAGACCCACTCAAATGTGTGCAAGTTGACTTTTTTGTTCAAAATACATCAATGTAGAAATTTCTAAATGGGTCACCAGCTGAAAATATCACCCTGAAAACAAGGAGAAAGAGCTCTTGTCCAGGGCCTCTCCTTTCTAAGACGTCTGTATATGTGGCCATAGCTCTTCTTTGGAGGCAGCTACACTGCTGTCATCACATCAAATATAGCCTGTTGGGCTTCTGCAGTCATCCATTCAGTCCATCTCCTATGCAAGAAAAGAACACCAGTCAGAATTAGCCAGTCTAATTCACAACCAGGATTTAGTACTTAAGAACGCTAGTGTCTTAACAGGAGTGAAGTTGGGATAAATGTAGATACTGTGCCTCCATATCCTGTTAACCTTATATTCCTGCACCCTCCCTTTTGTTACACAGATGCAACTACAAAAACGCAGGATTTCCAAGGGCTCAGAGGTAAATATAAGCCTCTCCATAATCACGTAAGGTGTTAAGACACATGTTAGAAGGTCAGAGGGATCACTATTCTCCTTCAGCTATCACTGTTTGATACCTATCAGTACAGATGTTGACATTTAGATTCTTATTCCTCCTTGAAAATGTTGTTGGTTAAGAGAGGAGAAAAAAAAAAAAAAACCTGTTCAGAGACTTTTTCTGGCTTCTTTCTTTCTAATAGTTCAGCACGTTTTACCCCTGATTTTGTCTGTATAACTGAAGATCATGGCACACAGCAGGTGCATTTAAAGCCCATCAATAACTATTCACTAGATGCTCTTTTATTTAAAAATCAAGGAAGCCTGAGTAATGCTCTGACATATTAAAAAATTGCAGACACGTGATATTTTAAAATTTGAAGATATATTCACATATCTTCCACTGGGGTCTATGAAACTGAAGCATCAGTCTTCAAGGATGCCTTGCCTTTCTTAGGCAGTGTCATGAAGACTGACTTTTAATATCTTGGTTATGTGAGAGCTGTGCTCCCTGTTTATGGGAGACCACATCATCTCTGCCCCCGCTCCACATTTTGACTGTTCCTTTTGGTCTCTCTCCCCATCATCCTCTGTAAGCCTGTATTCTGAAAATCTGCACTTATGTTTGTGACAAGGTGAAGCTGAGGTCAGCCTGAGGAAGCTCAGACTGGGCCCCTCTGGCCACTTTCTTTTATGCCTTCCATGTCTGCACCATGCTGCTGTGATTCTGTCCATGGTGTGAGGAAGGCTTCGCCTCCCTTCTGACAGCAGCATGTCTTGTCACAGCTTTCCTTGTGCTTTTGTCATCAGGGAGACTAGGGTGAGGAGGGCTGAGAGAGGACCCCATGGCAGAGGGCTCTGCTTGGGTTCTAGACCTTTGAGGGAGAAGGGTGTGGACTACAGATAGAGACCAGGGGGCCCCATGAAATGGCAAGGAGCTGGCGTCAGTGATTCTTACATTTCTGACTAAGTCCCTCACGTAGGTGAATAGGTTCTGGTTAATAAAGTTCACTGTTGCATGAAACACATCACGGAGTAAGGATGGTGTGTGATCGGCCACCTTTTTGGCCAACAGCATGGTCATAATCAGCGTGGCCTTCTCATTCTCCATGTCTTTAGGGTAAGTCTGCATTGCTGCTTTCAGGGCGGTGGCCAGGCAGTTCCTTCTGTCCTACACAGAGATAAAGACAATTTACTAATAGTCTTCCTTCTTACAGTCCCTGGTGATAAGTACAAAGAAGGATCTCAGAAGGAAGTACTGATTATAACTAAGACTACAGGGCACTAAGACTACAGGGCACAGAGAGGACAGATAATTTAGTTTTGAGGCAATGCAAAGGGAATAGGAGACCACTTCCTGCAGGGGACACTCACTAACCTAATGCATGTTCACTGAGCACTGTGTGCTATTTAATGGAACACAAGGAGCTGAAGTCATTTCCTTCCATAACCTTCAAAAGACTTTGATAACCATCTGAAGCAACTTAGGCCCATCTGACTGGTGAGCGCCCTAGCTTAAGGCAGATCCTAGACACAGAACTTGAGAGACCCTAAACTTAATGACGCACATGCACAATTACTCTTGTGGGACGTGTCCCAAGGCAGCACATAGCCAGCTGCTTCTGTGTTCTATGACAGTTGCTGGAGAATGGCAGATGGGGAGGGACTGCCAGACTGAAGACCAGCTGCCATGGAAGGGGGTGTCCAACAAGGTAGTGAGGGTATTGGCCAGAACAGCTGGTAGAAGGCAAAAGAATGAAATCTTCTCTCCTCTCACCTCCTATAGCTACGAGCATTTATTTGATGGCTTTAAGGTGTGGCCTTCTCCCACTAGGTTTCTTCAGGAAGGGGACAATGCCCTGTACCAATCTTTGGATGCCCCACAGGACAATGTGAGTGGCAGAAATTCAGACAGTATCTGTTTAACTAAATACAACCATGAAGCCAAGAAGAGGAGCAGGCTAACTGTTGCTGTTTTTGTTATACCTGAGAAAGTAACTGAAAATTCTCTATTGGCATCTTTATTTACTCTCCAAAACAGAAGAAAGAATAAGTTATTTTTGGAAGAGTCAGATATACTTTGCTCATCTTTCTGGAGTCTTTTATCCCTCTGACTTAAAAGGTTCAGATTTTCTAAATCTCCACTAAATTCTCCTGAGAGAAAACCATGCTCTAACTCCATTCCCAATTCTCTTATTGAAGCTCCAGATGTGTAGTCATGGAGCTACCTCAGGGGACATTGGTCTGTCTGATGAGGGACAGGACAGGCCCTGGTTCCAGTGACAAGTGGACAAGCCCAACTTGCCCAGATGTAGCAATAGTATATTCCCTCACTTACTTCCTCCGACAGGCGAACATTCATAAAATGCGCCACCAGGTCATTCACCAGTCCTGGCTGGATGCTGCGGTCCATCTCATCCCCGACTTGGGCAAGATGCCTGGCAATATTCTGGATAACTTCTTCTTGACTTTCAGAGTCTTAGTGTACAGGCAGAGGGCAATAATGACAAAGAAGATTCAGACAATGACCCCATTAGACACACTTATCCCTCTCCAGCCCACCCAGACACAGGAAAGGAGTCTGCTTTGGAAGAAGGCCAGCTCCTGCCTCCACAGAATGCCCTCACAGTCCCCACTGACATTGGCTCCACTCAAACTTGAGCCCCTTTGTGGCTTCTGGACTAGTCATGATTGTGGGACCAGGGAAAGGCCTGAGTGAACAGGAGACCAGCTCCAGAAGCAGGCCTCTCCCCCTGAACACAGACTCAATAGCTATCCCCAAAGAAGGTCAGTCATGCCACAGCATTCTTCACTGTGGGCCCCCAAAGAATAACCCTGGCAGCAACCTTCATGGCGCTCAGGTTTATATACCAACACCTAACAGGTGTCAGCCTTAGAAGCTTTGAGGAAGGAGGATTTACAGTCAGACCAGGTTTGAGTCCCACCTCCACCACTTCCTGGCTGTGAGAGCTTGAAGCCTATGTCCTACCTCCTCACAGGGAGGAGGTGGAGCTGACTCCCCACCCCTGTCTTGCCTCATTCAGTAAAGGCCCAGGTCTTCTCCAGCACCTACCAGGCCCTGTATGATCTGCTCCACCTTGCTGAGATACCTGCTACTTGACTTTAGTCCCTCCCCAGCCTCCCTGGCCTCCACACATACTGCCCCTTCTGCCTAAATGCAACCCCACCCAAACACAGCTCCTTCCTCATCTCCTTTATTCTGTTCCAGTCTTCTCTCCCTTTCTTTTTCTTCCTTGACAGTTGTTACACATTACCCTAATTCTAATTCTATGATTTGTCTGACACCTCTCAACAAAAATATAAACTCCCTAAAAGCTACAATTTTGGGGGTGGGGGTCGGTACTGAGGATTGAACCCAGAGCCTCACATGTAGTAAGCAAGGAATGAGCCATATTCCCAGCCATTTTTAAATGTTACTTTGAGATAGAGTCTCACTATGTTGCCCAAGCAGGCCTCAAATTTACCATCTTCCTGCCTCAACCTCCCAAGTTGCTGAAATTATAGGCATGTGACACCATGCATGCCCAAACTACAGTTTTAAAAATCAATTTGGTTTACTGTTAAATATTTGGCACTTAAACTGATGCAGGCGCATAGCAGGTGCTCAATAAACAACTGTATGGAAGCTTGGTGCTATGGCTCATGCGTATAATCCCAGCTACTCAGAGCCTGAGGCAGAAGAATCATAAGTTCAAGGTCAGCTTCAGCAATTTAGTGAGGCCCTAATCAACTTAGTAAGATCCTGTTTCAAAATAAAAAATAAAGAGGGGCTGAGGATGTGGCTCAGTAGTAAAGAGCCCTGGGGTTCAATACCTGGTAACAAAACAAAAACCAACTACATGAGGCTGAGGGTGTGGCTCAGTGGTAGAGCCTATGCTTAGCTTCAATCCCCAGCACAGCAAAACAAAACAAATAAACCAAAAACAAAATAAGTGTATAAAGGAATGAACAGATCCTGTATCTAGCTTCTGATAATCATTAAATGCTAACTATTGTTATTTTTCCCATTAAATCCTGTATTTATGTGTGTGTGTGTGTGTGTGTGTGTGTGTGTGTGTGTGTGTGTTTGTGTGTGTTTGCAACTCCCCTCTGGCTCCTTATTTGGTGAGGATGGAACCCTCAGGTTTACCTTAGTCTCTGCTATTCTTACTGCACCCGCACTCAGCCAGTTGTCAAATCTGATCTTATAGCTCCTATCTGCTGCTGCCACCCTTGTCGGGGTTCTTTTTGAGCTCTCATCCCGATAACACTGTCCTTCAGTTCATTTTCCTCAGAAACAGAAGGGCACAGCAAGTGGAGTTGCAGGGGGACTAGGGCAGGACTGAAGGAAGCAGTAAGAAGTCTGACGCGCTTGTCAACCTCAGGGTGAGTGCCTCTTCAAATTCTGTGCTCTAGGGTTTCATTTGCCTCCCTGTAGTCTTCTTTCCTTTTCTTTTAAGCCACTAAGGACGGAACCCAGGGCTACACATATGCTAGGTAAGTGTTCAACTAAGTCATCCTTAGCCCAGCACCACAACAAGATACAACACTGCTTCTCTATCAGGACCTTCCCAGTGCTTACTTCTACTTAAGTAGTAAGTCATCACCTAGCTTCCAATTCCCTTTGATTTAATTCTCACTACTTCTTGGAATGTTCTAGCCAAACTCAAATCACTTTCTGTGTTTCATAGGTTCTAGGCTCTCCCATTTCAGGTTTTTGCTTAAGCAATGGCCATTCCCTCTTCCCTATTTCCAAAGAATTACACTATCTCATCCTTCTAGGCCCAGTTCCATCTCACTTGCAGTCATGAATTCCTTCTTGATTCCCTTCAGAGCAAAAGGTCCCCACTTCTCCTTATAGCTCCCTCAGAAATGATCTGTGCCTCACTTATTTTGCTAAAGACTTTCCACCTTATTTCAGTGAATCATGTACACAACTCTCTTCCCTCTATCCACCAGATAAGCAACATCAGAAATTATATCTGATCAATTTTCAAGGTTTCCAGAGTCTCTATTTTGTCCCTTGCTTCTAAAGCTCAAAAAGTACTTAATTCACAGGCCAATTTTCTCCCAGAGCACTAGTGAAGTCAGTGTACAGCCCTATAATCCATTTTTCACATACAATTTGGGTCAAGTCAGGATTTAAAGTCTAAAAGGTAAGGGACAGTGTGGAGGGCAGCAAGAGAAAAACACAGGCGACAGACTCTGGTTGTGTTTACTGCTGCATCACCTTCTGACATGAAGCCATTCCTGCCCACTCCTGCCCTCAGTCCTTCCTACAACTTTCCAAGAGACCAAGTGTTTTTATTCAGTTTAGGGCCACCAGAAGACACGCTGTTGGGTTCAAAGAAAGTTTCTGTCACACACTGGCTAGTGGGAAACACCTGCCACATTCCCTTTCACCAGATTTAAGATGAGATTGGGCAAAATGCTGAATCAGCTGTTGGTTTCTCCCAGGGCCACCAGAGGGCAATGCAGTCTCAGTGACAGGAAATTTCAAGGTAGACAACCAGGTCATGCCAGACAGGTTAGAAGATCTGGGTCACTGAAATATCAGGGCAGCAATTTTCTTTTTCTTTTGCAGTGCTAGGGATGGAACCCAGGGTCTTGAGCACCATGGGCAAATGCTCCAACCCAAGCTATATCCCCAGCCCCAGGGCAGTGATTCTAATCAAGGTCAGAATCACCTGGGAAGTTATCCACTCTGACTGCTGACATGGGTGGCTGGAGTAGGACCCAGGGTCTGTACATTTTGAAAAAATTCCTCATGTAACATCTGTGTGCACACTACTGAGAACCACTGTCCTGAGCTGAATGCAGAAGTGGAACCTCAACATGCCCCGCAGCCTTGCCTTCTCCAGAAACAGCACTGGTGGCAAAGGGGAGACAACATAGAGGCCGGGAAGAGAGCACAGGGATTAAAGTTAAGGATGGTAGAGTCTGGAATAGATATAACAAGAGGCAGCACTAATATGATGGGAGGCAACACAAGAAGCTCGAGAAAGGGTCTGGCCCAAGTCCTGCCTTGGAAAAGTCCATCAGTTTGACTGGAGTTAGTCATTTATGTGTTCCTGGGCCTAAGTGTCCTCATCTGGAAATGAGGTTCAGAATACTTCAGTTTTTGCCTTCCCTCCCCTCTCTTTGTGCCAGGGATCGAACCAAGGGCCTCATGTATGCCAGACAAGCACTGAGCTATACCTCTAGCTCAGTTTTCTTACACGTGAAAAAGGGAAAATGTGAAGTGGTATGTGGGATACAAATAGATGGATCTCACTGGATCAGTGAGATTTATATTTCAGCAGGCCTGCTCAAGGTGGTGTGAGGCTGTGTTAGTCACCTGTGGGGCTTTGCTCACACCAGTGATGCCCCAGAACTATCAAATCAGAATGCCTAAAGAAGGGACCCCAGAACCACTGTTTTAAAGCTCCCTGGTTCTTGAAACTACATAAACCCCAACTGGGGATTCCTTCAGGTTATTTAATACAGATCAGTGGTTTCCAATTTTTGGATATATCAGAATTACTTGGGAAAACACTTCTATTTTGGTGGATGAACATATAGGATTGAATCACATAACATGAACATATACAGTGGCCTGAAATCACTCTAGGGGTTGAGACTAAGCTAAATGTCCCTTCTAGCCTGTGGATATCCCTAGATGTTACCAGTGACAACAAAGTCCAGAATTGGAGCACAGGAGGTGGGGCCAGGTACCTACCTGCCTCTATTCTTTCCATGAAGATACTGGCCCGGTTGCCATCAGTCTGTAGTTCATCCTCACGTTCCACCTCCAGGCAAGTTTGAAAAGGCAGTTCCTGGCCCAGAGTCCTCAGCTCTTGGTGGAACTTACAGTCAGAGAAGCTTTGGAGGAAGTCAAGCACCAGCAGGTTTGTGATGTGCTCATCCCTGAGGCCTGAACCATTGCTGACCTAGGATCAAAGAGGAGTTAGAAAGGCTCATGGGAACCCCAACTCTGCAAAACACTGGGTAATCTACCTACCTTCTGTGTCTCAGCTTTTTCACCCTGAAGGTAAAGAAAAAAACAACAGTAGCAATAATTACATTCACCCTTCCTATACTGAAAGGGTGTCAGGAAAAGTGGTACCTTATGAGAGGAAAGATTTCCTAGGGTGCTACGCAAGGAGGATGTGGTGGTTGTTTTTTAACCCAAAGACATCTCAAGAATATGGGAGAGGAGGACAACCCTATTGGGGTCCTCTCTCGTCCCTCTCAGCATTGTTTCTATTCTTCACACCTGAATATACCCTACTCCTTTCACTCTAGAAAAAAAAAAAAAAAAAGAACATGGGAGAGGAAATATATGTGGTGGATAGGAAGAGACGATGGGCAAGTTCACCTGGCACCAACATAGATTACTACTATCCAAACATAACCGGCCCTTTATGGGGTCGAGTGGGAGTTCTGAAATTTCTTCTGTTCATGCAACTAACGTCTATCCAGAGCCCACTATGTAGCAGGCTCTCCAGCTATCAACCTGAAAACCTCACCATTCCCATCGTTCTGAAAGGATATTCAACAGGTACACATTGAGACCCACTATGGTGTAGATCTGGAATGTCCCCCCAAAAGTCCTGTGTTGAAGGCTTAATTCCCAGTGCAGTAATATTCAGACGTGGAGCCGATGGGAGGTGATCAGATCGTTGGAGCTCTGATCTCATCAGTGGATTAACCTATTGATGGATTCATAACTTAATGTCCTTTTGAGAGGTGGTGGAAACTTTAGGAGGTGGGGCCTCGTTGGGGGAAGTAGCCACTAGGAGATGTGCCTTCGATGGGTATATCTTGTCCCAGTTCCTTCTCTCTCTCTGCTTCCCAGCTGCCATGAGGTGAGCAGCTTCGTTCTATCACACCCTCTTTGCCATGATGTTCTATCTCACCACAAGCCCAGGAATAATAGCTCTCAGAGACTACGGAACCAAACTTTGAAACCATGACTGAAAATAAATCTTTCCTACTTTTAAGCTGAATTTTTCAGATATTTTGTTACAGTGACAGAAAGCCAACTAACACAAGACTTTTCAGGCACCATGGGTGCTGCCATAGGCTCCAGGATGTTGAAATGGTAATTCTATTATAGATTTGTGGTTCCTCTTTGCAGAGCTGTCAGATAGGGATGAAGCTAGATCAACACCCACAGGCACATGCATGAAGAACAAGTCTGCCTACACTCAGTTCCCTAACCTCCCCTTCCCAAGGATTCCTCCAAAGGAATTCAGGAGTCTGACCTCAGAGTCCATGGCATAGGCAGCACTGGGTAGCTCTGACTTGTTTTTGGCTCACGGAGGTCCAAGGTCACAACCTAGAAAAAGACACACATAGAGGGTGGGTGACTGTTCCCTGAAGGGATGCTCCACAGGGGAAAATGGAGGAGCCTGAACTCAGCTCTGGCTCAGGAACTTTGGCTACTGCAGCTGAGCAGCTGAGGTCTCTGTCACCATGCAAATGGTACTCAGTCTGGGTTCCTTTCTTTCCCCTTGGCACAGAACTGTGGGCAGCAACCCAGTAAGCAAACTCTGAAGTTTTCCTGGATCTTCCCAGAGATTTGCCAGACCCCTTAGGCTGATCTGGCTATGATTATTTTAAATTAAATACTTACATTATTTAGTAAGTTTCCTACAAGAATATACTTAGTTATTAAAGTGTACCTAAAAGTTTTCAGGAAATCTGTCTATCATGATGACAACTATCACAGCAATTCCTTCCAATAACAACAAAGGAACCAATCCATTTCTTCCACAAGTTTTATGATCTTGCATTCCACACAGTGATGTTGCATAGGCAGTGTTGATCCTGACTTAAAAGGGAGAAAATATGGTTTGGGGAGAATTTTCTTGAGGCCACAGAACTAGTAAGTGACAGGAGGGGTCAGGTAGGTTCCTTCCATCAAGTCACATGGTTTCAATTGTTCATAGTATGAAGAAAAGACTTCCAATAAAATGATGAAAAAAGACATACTGCATTTGACAAAAGATTAAGTCTTCCATAGGACACATATTACAAACTAAATGACCTACTACTGATCAGACAAATGCCAATGGGGAACCGAGTTAAAAAAAAAATGTCCCTGGCTAGGTGCACACCTATAATCCCAGTTATTGGCACAGCTGAGGCAGGAGGATCACAAGTTCAAGGCCAGCCTGGGCAATTTAGCAAGACTCTCAAAAGTAAAAAGGGTTGGGGATTTCATGCAGTGGTAGAATACCCCTCTGTTCCAATCCCACTGTGGGAAAAAACAAAGAAACACATAACTCTACTGTTGGGGGATGAGCACAGACACTATGGAGAATAGTCTTCAAAGTACTAAAAATAGAACTGCCATAGGATCCAGCTATCTACTCCCAGGTATATATCCAGAGGAAACGAAATTGGCACACAAAAGATACATCTAGCTAGATATGTAATCCCAGCAGCTCCAGAGGCTGAGGCAAGAGGATAAGCCAGCTTCAACAACTTAAGTGAAACCCTGTCTCAAAATAAAAAAAAATAAAAAGGGCTTGGAGTGTGGCTCAGTGGTTCAATGCTCCTGAGTTCAATCTGCAGTACAATAAAAAATTATCTATATCTATATATCTATCTATATGCTTATTGCTAGATCATTCACAATACCTACTACATGTAATCAACCTAGGGACCCACTGATGGACCAATGGATAAAGAAAAGTGGTATAGACAATGGAATAATGTTCAGTCATAAAAATGAATGATAGCCTATCATTTGCAACAAAATGGATGGAACTGAAGGACATTATGTTAACTGAAATAAATGAGATGGAGAAAGACCTACCACACTCTATCATATGTGGACATTACAAAAAAGTTGATGCAGGTTGTGGCTCAGTGGTAGAGGGCTGCCTGGCATGTGTGAGGCACTGGGTTCGATCATTAGCACCATATAAAACAAACAAACAAACAAACAAAAAAGCATGGGCTGGAGTTGTAGCTTCGTGGTAGAGCACTTGCCCAGCATATGTGAGGCACTCAGTTCGATCCTCAGTACCACATAAAAATAAACAAAACAAAGGTCCATTGACAACTAAAAAATAAAACAAAAACAAAACAAAAAAGCAAATGTTGACCTGAATGTAAAACAGTGATTACTAGAGGCTGAAAAGGTGGGAGGGAGAGGAGGGAGATTGGATAACCAAAACCAAAATACAGAAGCAATAAGTCTCAGTGTTCCACAGAACAGTGAGGAAACTACAATTCATAAAAACCTATTATATATTTTATGAATAACTAGAAGAGAGGAGTTCTAAGGTTTCAAACACAAGGAATAAGATAAAAACACAGCTTTCAAATACAAGGAATAAGATAAAAACCTCGATTACCCTGATTTGATCAGTACATATTGTAGACATATATTAAACTATCATACTTCCCCATACATATGTACACTATGTATTAAACAAACAATTTTCAGAAGACATTTATAGGAAATATCAACTAGCCTGATTGTGTGTGGGGGGGTACAGGGGATATGACTCAGGGCCATGCACATGCTAGGCAAGCATCCTACCACTGAACTACACCTCCAGTCCAACTACCCTGATTTGATCATTATACATTGTATACTTGTACTGAATTATCACACTGTACCCCATAAATTTGTACAATTAAAACAAAAACAAAAATATATCCATACAATTGAATACACATAAAATCATTGAAAAGAATAAGAGTCTTGTGCATTAGTAATAAGATGTCCAAGAGACTAAACAAAAATTTCTGTAAAATAGTTGCAATAGGGCAATCCTATTTAACAAGTAATTTGTCTGTAGATGTGTTTACACACGATATCAGGTTAAGTCAAATAAAATTTTTATTTTTTAGGACAAAAACAATATTGGCTATTTCACATGGTTCCTACATGCAAAGGAAATACAAAATAAGCAGGAAAATGGACAACCACCTTCTCCTGGGAAAGAAAGGAAGAGGCCAGGAAGGAGACCAGTCACAAGAGGGATACTCAGTTTTCAAAACCAGGCATGGAGGGCTGGGGAGATAGCTAAGTTGGTAGAGTGCCTGCCTTGCAAGCACAAGGACCTGGGTTTGATCCTGAGCATCGCAAAAAAAAAAAAAAAAAAAAACCAGGCATGGACCACTCTACTCTCGGCACTTGCATTTCCTGTCTTGGATGCTCATGCTGGCTTCAGGCACCATGCACAGCTGGAGGCTGCACTGGACCTCCCGCTGGGGTGTCCAGAGGAGCTGTTCCCATGGCTGGGTATGGTGCTTGTTTGACAGAAAAAGGTTCAGGAGCAAATGATACAAGCATATGTGGACAGATGGAAGGATGCCACCTCAAGGGCCATCTGTGGGGCAAGAGGAAGACTCAGAATCATTACCAGCATCAAGTCAAAGATTTAAATAGAACCTACTCCACAGCAAAGAGGCCACAGAGGCCAAGCTATTTCCCCACTTACTCCAAGATAGTGCACCCTGGACTAGAACCCAGGCCTCCACCTCAATGTCTGAGCTCCTTGTCCTGTTCTACCATACCTTTTGGAGACATCTGCCATGGCAGGGATGCAGTTCAGTGGTATAGCACTTGCCTAGCAAGTATGAGGCCCTGGGTTCCATCCCTAGTAGGGGTTCAATCCCTAACACTAAAACACAGAGACTGGGGGTGGGGGTGTTTAACAGAAACATTGATCAACTTCCTTCCAGATATTAATACCTAAGTCCCCACATCTACATGCAGACTTTCATATCCTGTTACTTTTACACAAATTTTGGTCACTTTCTCACTTCAGCAAATAGTCTTCTGAGGCTGGGGGTGTAGCTCAGTAGTAGACAGCATTCACAAGGACCTTGGTTCAATCCCCAGGACTACTAAAACTTCAAAAATATACTAATGTCTACAACTAATACATTGGTTCTCAACCAGGGATGATTTTGACCCTCAAGAACCATCTAGCAGTGTCTGGAGGGTTTTTTTGTTTTTTTTTGTTTTTGTGTTTTTTTTTTTGTTTTTTTTTTTGTTTTTCAGAACAGTGGGAGGGGACTCCTAGCATCTATCTAGTAGGCAGGGGTCAGGGAAGTTGTGGAATATCCTCCAGTACCCAGGGCAGCTTTCCACAACTTATCCAGTCCAAAATGTTAACAGTGCCCAAACTGAAACCCTTGTTCTAGTGTGTGTGTGCACAAGTGCACACGTGTATATCACACACAATAAAATATAATAAACCTCCTACTGTTGTACATTTAAATAATTTGAGTTCCTTGTAGATTCTGGAGATTAGTGCTCTATCTGAAGTGTGTGTGGCAAAGACTTTCTTCCACTCTGTAGACTCTCTCTTCACATTGTTGATTGTTTCCTTTGCTGAGAAAAAGCTTTTTAGTTTGAATCTATCCCAGTTATTGATTCCTGCTTTTATTTCTTGTGCTTTGGGAGTCATGTTAAGGAAGTCTGGTCCTAAGCCGACATGATGGAGATTTTGACCTACTTTTTCTCCGATTAGGTGCAGGGTCTCTAGTCTAATTACTAGGTCCTTGATCCATTTTGAGTTGAGTTTTATGCAGGGTGAGAGACAGGGGTTTAGTTTCATTTTGCTGCATGTGAATTTCAGTTTTCCTAGCACCATTTGTTGAAGAGGCTATCTTTTCTCCATTGTATGTTTTTGGCATCTTTGTGTAGTATGAGATAATTACTTATGTGGGTGTGTCTCAAAAAACTTTACACCAAGAATACAAATAATCCAGTCAACAAATGGGCTAAGGAAATGAGCAGACACTTCACAGAAGACGATCTACAAGCAATCAACAGATATATGAAAAAATGTTCAACATCTAGAGTAATAAGAGAAATACAAATCAAAACTACCCTAAGATTTCATCTCACCCCAATTAGAATGTCTATTATTAAGAATACAAGCAACAATAGGTGTTGGCGAGGATGTGGGGAAAAAGGTACACTTATACACTGCTGGTAGGGTTGCAAATTAGTACAGCCACTCTGGAAAGCAGTATGGAGATTCCTTGGAAAACTTGGAATGGAACCACCATTTGACCCAGCTATCCCACTCCTTGGCCTACACCCAAAGGACTTAAAATTAGCATACTATAGTGATGCAGCCACATCAATGTTCATAGCAGCTCAATTCACAATAGCTAGATTGTGGAACCAACCTAAATGCCCTTCGATAGATGAATGGATAAAGAAACTGTGGTAGGGCTGGTGATATAGCTCAGTTGGTAGAGTGCTTGCCACGAAAGCACAAGTCCCTGGGTTCAATCCCCAGTACTGAAAAAAAAAAAAAAAAAAAAAGAAACTGTGGTATATATATACACAATGGAATATTACTCAGCCATCAAGAAGAATAAAATTATAGCAGTTGCAGGTAAACGGATGGAGTTGGAGAATATCATGCTAAGTGAAATAAGCCAATCCCCAAAACCAAAGGTCAAATGATATCTCTGATAAGTGGATGATGATACATTGCAAGGCGGTGGTGGGGAGGTAAGGGAAGAATGGAAGATGAAATGTGTAGAGGTAAATGAGGGGTGGGGAGGGGGTGGGGGCGAAGGAAAGATAATAGAATGAGACAAATATCATTATTGCATGTACATGTATGATTATCCAAGTGGTATGACTCTACTTTGTGTACAACCAGAGAAATGATAGTTGTACCCCATTTGTGTACAATGAATCAAAATTTTTAAAAAATTTAAAAAAATAATTTGAGTATTTTCACCATCGAAAAATAGAGCTAAGTCCGCTGTGAGCCAAAGCACACTCCTATGGTCCCGAGTACTTGGAGGCTGAGGCAGGAGAACTGCTTGAGCCCAGGAGGTCCAGGCCAGCCTGGGTCATGTAGAAAGACCCCATCTCAAAAACAAACTAAAAAAAATAACTGTGATAAATACCCTGCTGTAGCACTTTCCTATTAAATCCAGAATGAAATGTCGCTAGATGTGAAAGTACTATATGCCCTGTGTACAGGTCTCCTGGTAGTCAAAGACTGTGACTGTGGCTCAGCTAGGCTGTAAGGACATCGGGAGCTCCTGCCAGACAAAATCCTGAAAGAATGGGGGTGGGGAGTGCTGCATTCCCTAGGTTGGGTGGGGCTTTGGGAAATGTGTAAACTTTCAAAGCAGATGCCCTGCTTCTGGTTTCATTCGTGACTTGAGAAGAAATTCAATGAATCAATTGTCAGCTATGAGTGGAACCAGGAAGATAGGGATAATGATGTCCACCAAAAAACAGGCTTCTGAGTTAACCATAGTTCTATCTCAACCCCCCAACTTCTGCACTAAGTTGCCAACAAGAAGAAAAATTTAAGTAGCCACCAAGTGTGTCCTCTCCCTTCTGAGAACCAGTGAGAAACTGGCTAGGAAGACAGGAAACAGGAAATAGTAACCTGCCACCTTAATTTTGTATATTGTGGTCACCAAGCGTGTTTTCATCCATTATCACAGTGGTCCCATGCAACATGCAACCTGTGACTGGGAGGCATTTTATGCCTTATTTCTGAGAGTGTTGGGGACTCTGCAGTGCCAGGATAGCAAATACAATCATCCCTCATCATCCTTGAAGATTTGTTCCAGAACCCTCCACACATACCAAAATCTAATATCATATAAAATATAGTATTTTCATGTAACTTAAACACATTCTCTTATATATTTTAAATCTCTGGATTCCTTATAATACCTAAATAATAAGTGCTATGTAAATAGTTTTTATACTATTTTATTTAGGGAATGACAAGAAAATGGCTCTGTGTTCAATATAGATATGATTTTAAAAAATAAATCCACACTGAATACACAGATGCAGATCCTACAGATATTATTACTGATAACAAGGAGCCCATGTCCATGCTAGGCACATTTGTGTGGTATTCCCAGCTACTCAGGAGGCTGAGGCAGGAGGATCACTTGAGCCTCGAGGTTTGAGGCCTGGGCAAAATAGCAAGACCCTGTTTCAAAAACAAAACAAAACAAGGAATCAGTACCTACCATTTAACAGTGCCTGAACGCAATGGTTCTAGGCGGGCCTCTGCCTGGGGTGCCCAGCTGCAAAGTCACCCAAGCTGGGGGTGTGGAACAAGTCAATACTCACCTCTGGGCCAGTTTTTCATGAAAGCTAAACAGACAACAGATAGCTCATGTGTTTCTACTCAGGCTCTGTAAATCCTGCCTCAGTCTCCCAAGTAGCTGGAATGATAGGTGTGCACCACTGTGGCTACACAGGACAAAGGTTTTTATGTGGCCCATGCCTAGACAGGGCAGCATCTCCTTGGCTAACATATGGTCAACCTGTCCTCCTGGTCCTAGTCAAAGATGACAGCTGACTCGCAGAATTTCTTACATAACAAATGAATATTAACTGTGTACACCTATCCTCCCCGCCTTGGGGTCATTTGAATATGGCACTGGAAGAACACATGAGACCGAAGCCAGGAGAACCCAATTCTGCTTGTCCCCAGGCCCATTACTTAGCCAGCTACGTGTCAATGTGTACTGCATCCACCAATGGCCAGCATGGACATGTGTCCAAGGTATAGCACTACGGACAGAGGAGGGGGAAAAAGGGGTTGGGGGTGTAGCTCAGTGGTAGAGTGCCTGCCTAGCACGTGTGAGGCGCTGGGTTCAATCCTCAGTACCACATAAAAATAAAATAAAATACAGAAAAGGTTTTTGTACAAAAATACGTAATTAAAAATGACAAAAAACATGAAAAAGGTGTGTTGTACTTTAAGAATATAATCATTAATTCATCCATCAAATATCCAAAGAGTCCACTATATACCTGTTGCCAGGAAAAGCTTAAACTGCGTGATATAAAATAAGGCATGGAATTTCACCTACATTGGGAATCTGGAGAAGAGAAAGTACCACCTAGATTTGGGGCTGATTGTACCCAAAGAATTGACTAGAAAAAGGAGAGGAAAAGAAAAGGCATCACTAACGCTTTATTTTCTGTCTCTGTTGTCTTCATCAGAAAAATAATGTGCTGGGTGTGGCTGCACTGCCTGCAATTCCAGCTACCCAAGAGGTAGGAGAATTACAAGTCTGAGGTCAGCCTGGGCAACTTAGCGAGACCCTGTCTCAAGATATAAAAGGTCTGGGGACAAACCTTAGTGTTAGAGTGCTTGCCGAGCATGTGCAAGGCCCTGGGTTCAATCCTTAGTACCACTGAAAAAGGAGAGGAAAGGGGGGCATGGAGAATGGGCTTGGAGAAAGGGGATTCCTCCCCTCTCCATCTTCTTAAAGGAACACCTGTTGAACATTTTATTTAGCTCATCATTTAATGGGAAAACAATAAAATGTTAAAACTATTCAAAAGATTTAAAGCATCACGTGTACAGGCAATGGGGGATCAGAAAAGATTTACAGAGAGATGCAAAACTGGCCAATATCCAAAAGGTAATAATCAATTGCATTCTACTGGGCAAAGTTCATTTGCATTTCTATGGACAAAATTATTAGTCCAGTCATTTGTACTGTCAGTTTTCTATAACTCTACAGTAATAAAATACCTCAAAGGCTGTGAAAGGCAAGGAAAACCTAAAGAGGTATGGTAGAACACCCAGTTGCAGGGCTGGGGGTATAACCCAGTGGTGAAGTGGTGTTTAGCATGCTCAAGGCCCTGGGTTTAATCCCCAGCACCAAAAAAAAAAAAAAAAAATTAAACATTTAAAAAGGTCTGGACTTGTGAGATAGACCTAATTCTTTCCTTCCTTTCTTTCTTGAATGTGTGGTTTGGGAGGTACTAGAGATTGAATCCAGAGGCGTTCTACTGCTAAGCTACATCCCCAGTCCTTCCTATTCATTTATTTGTTTATTTAAAGACAGAGTCTTAACAAGTTGCAGAGGCTGGTGTTAAACTTTTGATCCTCCTGCCTCAGAAGTAGTTGGCATTACAGGTGTTTACCACCTCCCCAGCTGACCTGATAATTTCCACAGGTGCAGCAAAATGTAAACCTCTTACACTTTTTTTGCAAACATAAAGTCATACAGTATAGAACAAATGCTAAGGCCACAAAAGCAACTTCTGCCTTGAAATTTTCATAAGCTATCTCAGACTGGACTTTTTTTTTGGTGGTATTGGGGACTGAACCAGTCAGTCCCCATGCTAGGTAAGCACTCTACCACTGAATTATACCCCTATCCCTTTTTATTCTGCCACAAGGTCTCAATAAGTTGCCCAGGCTGGCCTGGAACTTGCACTCTTCCTACCTCAGCCTCCAGAGTAGCTGGGATTATAGCATCCATCTTAGACTGGAATTTTAAAAGCCTCTATTATTTGCTATTCTGAGGGGAGAATACCAGATTTAATAAACTGCACCTTTGGTTTCACACACAGAATCTGTAAATGTGCTGGAATTCCTGCGTGGAATAAATAAAGACAAACCAAATGAGAAGAACAAAGGCAATTTATTCAGAGCTTGCTATAGCACAGAGTCAGCTCCCATCACAAGAGGAGAAGCTGTATGGTTAAAAAAAAGGGAAGGCTTAGGTGTGCATTGACTAGAGGTTGTTTGCTGGCTGGGGGAAGCTGGAGGTAGAAGCTGGGCAGCCCATTGACTGACTAGGAGGCATGTGTGGCTTCCCCTATTTGGTCCCAAGTTGGAGGCAGGGACAAAAATTAGGGAAGCTATTAGTTCTTAATCAAATCCTGGCCACTTGAGGCTGATCCTGATAGAAGTCACTGTTTGGTTTGATGGATTGTTACTAAAGACAGCAATCAGGCTTCCCACAAGGTTGCCTTATGCAGCACTTGTGGGTGGTTTATAGTAGATAAGGGGCTGTTTTTCCAGATTGGCTTTTGCAGACTTTATGTCAGAACTCTGTGTTTTGTTTTTGTTTGTTTGTTTTTGTTTTTTTTTGAGATAGGGTCTTGTTATGTTGTCCAGGCTGACCTCGAACCCTGGAGCTCAAGTGAATCTCCTGCTTCATCCTCCCGAGTAGCTGGAACTAGAGACATGTGCTACCACATCAGGCTGCAGCTCTATTTTTATATATGGTCTGGTCCTTGTCTGTATATTCAGCCTCTTATCTCTCTTATTCAAATCTCCTAGATATCTTAAATTCCTGGGCCTACCAGGAAGTGACCTTCCTTACTACCCTATAAGCCAAGGATTAGGCCAGTTTTCCTAGAGGGTGGCTTTGCAGGTATTTGTTTCCAAAAAATCAGCCTCAATTCCTTTAAAAATGGCTTGTCATGACTGGACACACCAATAATTCCAGTGACTCAGGAGGCTGAATTTAGTAAGATCCTGTCTCAAAATAAGAAAAATAAAAAGGGTTGGGGATGTAGCTCAGAGATAAAACATCCAATAGGTTTAATCTCTAGTACCAAACAAATAAATAAAAATGGCTTGTCATTTTTATTGATTTTTATTGATTATATGAGCATCATTCACAAATATGAAATTCCAGATAAGGTTCTGGTTACACTATCAGTTCATCCAATTATATTCAAATATATCCTAGTTTTTTTTTTTTTTTTTTTTTTTTTTTTTTAAAAACATGAGCACAGACAGCAGTTCCTTAAGAAAATCAGCCAGGGGCCTGGGGAGATAGCTCAGTCGGTAGAGTGCTGCCTTGTAAGCACAAGGCCCTGGGTTCGATCCCCAGCACTCCCCCCTCAAAAAAAAAAAAAAAAAAAGAAAAAGAAAATCAGCCAGGCATGGAAGTGCACACCTGTAAAGCAGCAGCCTAGGAGATTGAGGCAGGAGGATATCAAGTTCAAAGCCAGTTATAGCAACTAAGAGAGGCACTAAGAAACTGAGCAAGACCCTGTTTCAAAAAGGGGTGGGAAAAAAAAAAAAGTGCTGGGGATGTGGCTCAGTGGTTAAGCATCCCTGTTCAATCCCTGGTACCAAATAAATAAAAAAATAAATAAAATAAAAAAACCCAAAAACCAAAAACAGAATTACCATCTGATCTAGAGTTATGCTTCTGAGTACATACACAAAAGAATTCAAAGTAGAATCTTGAGCAGAGACAGGCTCCTAGCAGCATTATTCACAATAACCAGAAAAAAATCTGAGGATAAAGGGTGAAAAAGATAAACCGAGTCTCAAGAGAAGCAACCATGAACCACTGAATGAAGGGAACATCATGAACAGCTGGAATGCAACTACTTTCCCACATCAGGCAGAAAGTAGCATGATGTGAGGGCAAGGTGCCAGCACAAAAAGCTGGCAGGAAGCTATAACTGTGTGCCCTGACTTCACTTCCACCTCAGCCTCCAGTTACTGTCCTATAAATAGAACCCCAGACCAAGGCGTTGTTTCTCCCTCTGGAGATGGCCTGCATTCTCCCTTGAATGTGCATGCCTTGCTTTCCTAAATAAATTTCTGTGCCTCAGTATCTTAATGTGTGCTGAAATTATTTTTCCTTATATGTGTTAGGGACTCTGTTGTCCTGAAGTGATGTCCCCCCCTCTCTGGAACCTCCTCACATCCTTCTCCAGTGAAAAGCAGATAAACAAAATGTAGTGTATCCATACAATGGAATGGAAGGAAACTCTGACCCAGGTTGCAACATGAATAAAGATGTTATGCTAAGTGAAATAAGTCTTTCACAAAAGACAAACGTTCTATAATTGTGCTTCTTAGGGGCACCTAAATAGACGAACTCATGTGGACAGAAAGTAGAGTGGTGGCTGCCAGGGGACTGTGGGCAGGGAAAACAGGGCTTATTTTTTAATGTTATAGAGTTTCAGTTTAGAAAGATAAAAAGTTCTGGAGATAAAGGTGGTGATAGTTGTACAATGATATGAATGTACTTAATGCCACTGAACTACATACTAGAAATGGTTGAAATGATAAATTTTCTATATTAATGTCAGGGACCAAGAAGTTCTCATTCTGAGAACATTCTGACCTTTACAATAAGCAGCAGCGCCCCTCCCCCCTCCTGGCTGATAATTCTGACAGTATGGCGCCTATGGTGCTGTCCCTGCTTCTCTTCCGGGACTTCACCTTCCCGCCGTTGCGAACCTCACCTTCCCGCCGGCGCGAACTTGCAGCCTATCAGGAGCCCAATAGAAGAACACAGCCAACCAGGCTGCACCTCGTCATACCCCTCATTCCCTGAGCATATAAATACCCCTGTGTGAACAATAAAAATTTGCAGCTTGATCAGAATTCCTGTCTTGCTGTCTCTCCCTGTGTCTCTTGTCCCTTCATTCCTTCTCTCTTAGGTATGCCGTCCGCGTTGATGTCCCGCGGGTCGGGACAGTTGGCGCCCAACGTGGTTGGCTCGAGCCTTTGTTTGAGAAGCGAACGCTGCCCTCTGGGGAAGACTTGGCCAAGCGGGATTCGGGATCGCCTCGGTGGACGCGACTGGGAGTCAGATCCAGGAGGAGAGTGAGGCCAGCGCAAGGTGAGTGACGCACCATGGGACAAGCAGTTTCGTCACATGATTTGTTTCTGACGGGTCTCGAGGAGGCCCTCAAGACTCGGGGAGCGCGTGTTAAGAAAAAGGATTTAAGATCATTCTTTTCATACATAGAGGATTTGTGTCCTTGGTTTCCCCTCGAGGGGTCAATTGATGGTAAAAGGTGGCTCAGAGTAGGAGACTGCCTCAAAGATTATTATGAGACTTTTGGTCCTCAAAAGGTGCCTGTCACTGCCTTTTCTTATTGGAATTTAATTAATGAGATTCTTAAAAGCTCACCCTTTGACAGTGGTACTTTAAAACTTGTAAAGATTGGGGAGCAGGCAATGCAATCCACCTCTCGCCCCCCATGGGCATGCCCTTCGGTTAGTATTCAAATGCCCCCTACTCAGCCTTCTCAGGACCCTGGGACCCTCCCAGACCCCGGGAACCTCCCAGACCCCACCTTACCAAAAAAGTCCCCTAAAAGTCCCCCTAAGATTTATCCGGTTTTAAATCCCTATGATGACGTGACCCCAGAGGAGGAGGCTACCCTGGAGGGGGCAGCGGCTCAACACCATTCTCCAGACCTGCCACCTCTTAAAAATCCACTTCCCACTTATACACCCCCTGCCTTTCGTGCTCCGGCCCTTCAGGGACCTACTGCCCCCCCAGACATTTTTTCCCCACTTCCCTTGCCTAATCTAACCCCTTTACGCGAGTCTCTCCAACATAGGCGGGAACAAATCCAACTTTTAAAAGAACTAAAAGCCCTTGATGCCGAGCTTCGCTCACTGGCCTTGGGCACGGAGTTAACACAAACTGGCCCAAGACCCCTCAATACTCGTAAGGTGAAGCCACGTGGTCAGCCTGTTCTTGCCTTTTCAGTCACTCGCAGTCAAGCAGATCAGCCCGCACAAACTGAAGCAGAGAATTTAAAAGGAAGTCAGGAAGAGGAATCAGGGGAGGAACAAGAGGTAGAACCAGAGAGGGAACAAGAGGAGGACCAGGAATCAGGGGATGAAGAGGAGCCCACCTCTGGACAGAGTGGAGCCCTTGGTTCTTATAAAAGGCTGAGCCTCCGCTTTCTTGAAAGACTTAAAAAGGCTTGTACACAGTATGGCCCCACTGCACCTTATACACTGGCCTTGCTAGAGAACCATAGTACACAGTGGCTCACCCCTAATGATTGGAAATTTTTGGCCCGAGCCACCCTCAGTGCGGGTGACTTCCTGTTGTGGAACGCAGACTTTAGGGAATACTGTCGGGAAACTGCCCAAAAAAATTCAACCAAGGCTTCCTCTAAATCCTGGACCTATGTTAAACTAGTGGGTAATGCGCCATTTGATACTAACCCTAAACAGGCACGCTTTCCTACTGGGCTCCTAGCACAGGTTCAAACTGCTGGTTTGCATGCTTGGAGACAGCTCCCTCAAAAGGGCTCGGCCACCACCTCCCTAGCAAAAATTCGTCAGGGTCCTGACGAGCCTTACAGTGACTTTGTTGCCCGGCTTAATCTAACTGCGGAGCGCTTACTTGGACCAAGTGAAAACGAGAGCTCCTTTGTAAAATATCTTGCCTTTGAAAATGCCAACCCAATATGTCAAGATGTTCTTCGGCCCCACAAAGATAAAGGGGACCTTTCTGACTTCATTAGGCTGTGTGCCGGGGTAGGAACAGCCCATGCCATGGGTCTCGCCATTGGTGCCGCCTTCACCAAGGCCCTTCACCACCCTGGCCCACGTACTTGCTTTACTTGCAAACAACCTGGCCATTTTGCGCGAGACTGCCCAACAGGGAGACTGGGTCAAGGACCCATATCTCCTCAAACAGGGACTAAACCACCTCCGCTCACCCTTTGCCCTAAATGTGGTAAAGGTCGCCACTGGGCCAAGGAGTGTAAATCCAAGACCAATGCCCTTGGACAGCCTATTCCCTCTAACTTCTCGGGAAACTCCTCTCGGGGCCAGCCCCTGGCCCCGACCACCCCCAGAGCAAACCCAGGGGCAATAAGGTTTGTTCCCTCTCAGACTCCCAACCCAATCCAGGCTCCCTGTCCTTCTCCACAATCACCTCCCTCCAACGTGCTACCCCAGGCAGCGCAGGATTGGACCTCTGTGCCTCCACCGATACAATATTAGACTCTATGCAAGGACCTCAAATAATACCCACTGGGGTTGTAGGCCCCCCTCCACCTCATATGTGTGCTCTTATTCTTGGGAGAGCTCCTACCACCTTACAAGGTGTTCAGGTCTTCCCTGGCATCATTGATGATGATTACACTGGAGAAATTAAAATACTGGCCACAGCTGTTAACGGAGTAGCTGCCATCCCTGCAGGAACAAAAATTGCACAATTAATACTCCTTCCCCTCAATTCAGGAAATTCACCAGGAAACACAGCCTCTTTAGGTTCCTCTGATGTGTATTGGGTCCAACCTATCTCCCACAAAAGACCCACTCTTACCTTATTTATTGAAGGAAAGAAATTCCAAGGGATCCTAGATACTGGTGCGGACGCCACAGTTATTTCTCAAAAATATTGGCCATCAGAATGGCCCCTCACCTCATCACTAACTGACCTTAAAGGAATAGGGCAGTCAAGAAACCCTAGTTAGCTCCAGGGTGCTTAATTGGACTGACACAAAAGATAACACAGGGAATAAAGGAACCGTTACCCCCTTCGTTGTTCCTGATCTCCCTGTCAACCTTTGGGGACGAGACATTCTAAGCCAAATGAAAGTTATTCTTGCTAGTCCCGACTCTTTAGTCACTCATCAAATGCTTCGTATGGGCTTTATCCCTGGTACAGGCCTTGGGAGGCTAGGACAAGGACAGGTTGAGCCTGTACAGCCCATACAAAAAACAGACAAATTTGGACTTGGGTATGTGGATTTTTAGTGTCGGTCCCTGACCCTCCTGTACCCCATGCAGACAAAATTATTTGGGAAACTCAAACTCCTGTGTGGGTGGATCAGTGGCCCCTTACCCAAGAAAAATTAGAGGCTGCCTCCATGTTAGTACAGGAACAGTTGACAGCCGGCCATGTGGGACCCTCAACCTCACCCTGGAATACTCCTATTTTTGTTATTAAGAAGAAATCAGGCAAATGGCGCCTTTTACAGGATTTGCGCGCTATCAATAAGGTTATGCGCCCGATGGGGGCATTACAGTCAGGCATCCCTACACCGGTAGCTATTCCTAGGGGCTATTATAAAATGGTCATCGACTTAAAAGATTGCTTTTTTACTATTCCTTTACATCCTGAATGACAGACCCTGTTCTTGCACAACCTTTCACACTTCCTTCCATAGTTCTTGTTACTCCTCCGCTCAAACCTGTTCCTCAGGGGGTAAAATCTATTTTACTACCACCTTGTTAAGGTCCCATACAGGATCAACTGGAGGGGATTGGTCTAATACCCCTGGAAAATTAAGTGTTGCATCATGTCCTGCAGACTTAGTAGGGCAAACAGTTTGTTGGTCTACTATAGCCCCCCTACATGTATCTGATGGAGGAGGCCCCCAAGATTCTAATAGAGCCAAACAAGTCTATGAGAAAATTCAACGGATGTACAAGGAACTGCATCCTAGTCTCTTATATCACCCACTAGCATTACCTAAACACAGACCTTCTGAGATAGACCCTGCCACTTACGATATTCTTGAAGCCACTTATGCCTTGCTTAATCGGTCTAATTCTCCCTTGACTGCAGATTGTTGGCTTTGCTTACAGTTAGGATATCCCGCTCCATTAGCTATTCCAATTGATTATAGAAATGACTCAGCTGCTACCCCTACTAGAAAAATTGCTGGAAATGTAACCTATCCTAATACACCATGGTCCAATTTAACCAGTAAAAATTGTCTACCGACTCCACCATTTTTGGTACAGCCATTCACATTTTCCAATACTACTTGCTTTTTCTCACCTGGCTATAATAATACCTGGGATTTAAATGTAGGGATTATGACATTTAGTGATTGCTCTGAGACATTCAAATTTTTACAGCCATTGTGCCCCCCTAATGGCACCGTATTTGTCTGTGGAGGTAATAAGGCTTTCACTCAACTGCCAGCCAACTGGACTGGACTATGTGTCTTAGCTGCCTTGCTCCCAGACGTAGATATTATTCCAGGAGATGAGCCTGTTCCTATACCAACAATTGATCACATTGCAGGACGAGCTAAACATGCTGTCACCTTTATCCCTTTACTTGCAGGACTTGGAATAACTACAGCAGTGGCCTCAGGTACTGCTGGTTGGGGGTCTCTCCTACTCAATATACAAAATTATCCAGACAATTGATTTCTGATGTACAGATACTCTCAAGTACCATACAAGATCTTCAAGATCAGGTGGATTCCTTAGCAGAAGTGGTCCTACAAAATAGGAGAGGTTTAGACCTTCTAACTGCCGAACAGGGAGGCATTTGTCTGGCTTTGCAGGAAAAATGCTGTTTCTATGCCAACAAGTCAGGAATTGTTAAGGACAAGATCAAACAGTTGCAGGAAGACTTAGAAAAACGCCGACAAGCACTGGCTGATAATCCACTATGGACTGGATTCAGTGGACTCCTTCCCTATCTCCTTCCCTTCCTAGGTCCCCTCCTTTGCTTGCTGCTTATTGTATCTATAGGTCCTTTGATATTCAACAAGATAATGGCTTTTCTTAAAGCTCAAATTGAGGCTATACAGGCGAAACCTATTCAGGTTCATTACCATCGACTGGAGATGATGGATCGTGATGGTGATCTTAAATGACCATCACCCCTGTGAGCTGAACTGGACAGCCAATGACGGGTAAGATTCGTAAGAGCTCATACCAACCTAAGACAGGAAATGAGGGCTAGAGCCTCATTATCCAATGACTGGTAAGGATGTTGCTCTATCACGGACAACCTAAGACAGGCGCAGTTCCCGAGGGATTGTCACTCCAGCCCTATACCTGTTCAGGCAAGCTGTGCCCCCGTCTCGCCACATAACCTCTATCACCCCCTTAAAATATGGCTATCGAAAAATGGTCAATAATTTTATATAAGAAAGGGGGAAATGTCAGGGACCAAGAAGTTCTCATTCTGAGAACATTCTGACCTTTACAATAAGCAGCAGCGCCCCTCCCCCCTCCTGGCTGATAATTCTGACAGTATGGCGCCTATGGTGCTGTCCCTGCTTCTCTTCCGGGACTTCACCTTCCCGCCGTTGCGAACCTCACCTTCCCGCCGGCGCGAACTTGCAGCCTATCAGGAGCCCAATAGAAGAACACAGCCAACCAGGCTGCACCTCGTCATACCCCTCATTCCCTGAGCATATAAATACCCCTGTGTGAACAATAAAAATTTGCAGCTTGATCAGAATTCCTGTCTTGCTGTCTCTCCCTGTGTCTCTTGTCCCTTCATTCCTTCTCTCTTAGGTTTGCCATCCGCGTTGATGTCCCGCGGGTCGGGACATATTACCATGATAAAAACCATAAATTTAGTTTTAATCTACTCAGGAGTCTGAGGTAGAATTTTCCTGAGTTTGAGGACAGCCCATGTAACAAGATAAAAAAATAAAATTTTAAAAAAGGACAGATTCTCTTTTTTTTAACATTTAAAAAACCTTTTTTAATTTTTAGTTGTAAATGAACACAATGCCTTTATTTTATTTACATGGTGCTGAGGATTGAACCTAGTACCCTACACATGTAAGTCGAGTGCTCTACCACTGAGCCACAACCCCAGCCCAAAAAGGACAGATTCTCTTATTGAACCCATGCAAATAATTATATTGTCAGGAAAAAGAAAAACCTAGGGGAAAGGAAGGGGAGGTCAATGGCAAACAAAATCATTTAAAAACATTTCATTTCATTTCTGTTAACCAAATCAGAGCCTTATTAAATCATTATGGGATACAGACAGTTAAGAAAGACAAATAGTACCCTCATATATCTAGAAAAGAGAAACAAAAATGCCAACAATATTCCAAGAACAAAACAATTTTCCTCATCAGTCCGTTTGGTATTAGCCATGTGCTACAGGATTTGGAGTGAGTGGTCTACTTTCAGGAAGTCATACGCTCCCAAACTAAGAAGAGTCCTGGAAATCTTGTCCCAGTGATCAACCACTGGTGCGGTCCGGAAGCTGTCAAGGCAATGTTAGCTCCAAACCCTGGACCTAGAATCTAGTCTTTGAATTATTACTAGTTGTTGAAAACACCTGGTACCATTCTTTCCCACAAGGTTCTTTTTCTGATGTATGAGGACTCACACATATCATCTGCAGATGACAGAGACTTACTATGATTAATTTATTTCTCTAATCAGTAACAGAAGAATGGAGGAGAGTCAAATTCTGAGAGTATGACAGGTACATAACTATCATAACAAATTTGATCAATGCTTTCCCTAAGAATACAAATATATTGGGCTGGGGCTGTAGCTCAGTAGTAGAGCGCTTACTTAACATGTGGGAGGCACTGAGTTTGATCCTCAGCACCACATAAAAAAATAAATAAAAATAAATAAGCAAAATAAAGGTATTGTGTTCATCTACAACTATTAACACACACACACACACACACACAAATAAAATGGGACTGAGGGTACAGCTTAGTGGTAATCCTTGCCTAGTATGTAAGAGGCACTAGGTTTGATCCCTATTACTGCAGAAACAAAAAGAGAGAGAGAGATACTTTACCACTGAGCTGTACCCCTGGTGCAGTAATTTTCTTTTTATAATGCAAATTACCAAATATTTGAGATTTTTCCAGAGGTACTAATTCATAGTCTTATTTTGCTTTGTTTTTTGGTACTGGAGAACCCAGGTACTTTACCACTGAGTTATGTCACCAGCCCTTTTTGTTTTTTTATTTTGAGATAGGGTCACACAAGTTGCTCAGGGCCTTGCCTAGTTGCTGAGGCTGGTCTTGAACTTGAGATCCTCCTGTCTCATTCTCCCAAGCCATCCTGAAAGGGTTGGGATGCAGTGGTAGAGCACAAAACAGTAACAAACAAAAACTTCAAAAAAAATTTCTTCAAGGGGTTGGAATTGTGGCTCAGTGGTAGAGCACTTGCCTAGCATGTTGTAAGGCACTGGGTTCGATTCTCAGCACCGCATATAAATAAATAAAGTCCACTGACAACTAAAAAAAAATAATTTTTTTAAAAATTTCTTCCAAATTTAGGGTATTATCTTTGGAATGCAAGGTCAAAAGTGTTGCCAGAAGCAACAGGACATTTGAGTAAGAAAGGATCTTGCATGCCTGAGAGAGGAGACTTGGTTATCCATTAATAAAATTCACAAACCTTGTCTGTTTCATAAGTGATGAACCTTTGTTCTTTGTTTTTCCACTTTAAAAAAATATCAAGAACATAACAAAGTCAACATCCTGCCATACAGAATCTCCACTATCCAGGTGAATTGTACAGAAAGTAAAGAATAATCTTTCATTTTGAAGGTGAAGGCATTAATTGAGTAAACTAAAAAAAGCAACCATCAAAGCAAGCAAGCTGTGTCAAAATGATGATTTCTAGCTTTTTTTTTTTTGTCCATTTATTTATTTATTTATTTATTGTGGTGCTGGGGATTGAACCCAGGGTCTTGTGCATGTGAGGCAAGCACGCTACTAAATGAGCTATATCCCCAGCCCTGTCCCCCTATCTTATGATATACACTGGAAAATCCCTTTAGGAGAGAGGGTAGTCTAGGAGATCCTAGGGTACCTGAGGCCCTTTTCACAGGATCTATCAGGTCAAAAGTATTCTGTAATAAATTGAGTGCAGGGATACTTGTAGTCCCAGCTACTAGACAGGCTGAAGTTTGAGGCTAACTTGGGCAACATAGCAACACCCCATCTCTAAAATAAATAAGTAAATTAAATAAAAAATTCACAACAATATGAACATTATTTATGTCATTATCTCACAAGGGTATAGTAGAGTTTTCTAGAGGCTGGAAGATAAGGATATTCTAATAGTCTGAGAAGCTAGATGTCTTCTATTCACCCAAATACTTAAGAAATTTACAAAATAACATGAAACCATGCTGTTCTTATTGAGAAGAAAAAGTAGTAAAGTAGTTATTGTTACAGCTATTTATGTTAACAAGCAATTTCATACATTTCAAATGACAATATGCATTTAAAATTTTTGTTTTAGTTTAACATAGGAAATATCAGTAGATAAAATCCACTTAATTAAAAGGTATTTTGGTTTCTCAGTAATTTTTATGTATAAAAGAGGTCTGGAAACCAAGAAGTCTGAAGAAATATACTGCTCCTTTTCTTTGAAAAATAAAAGCATATCCACATTAATATCCATATTAGTTATAATTATTATAAGTAATAAATAGTTATAATAGTTGTAATGAACTGGGAGGTGACAACTGGAGAGCTATCTGTCACATACAAGCATTTTAGCAGATGCTGATGAACACATATAACACAACTTTTTATAGCTATACATGTTCTTTTTATGCTTTCTTTTTTCTTCTTTGGTACCTGGAATTGAACCCAGGGTTGCTTAACCACTGAGCCACATCCCAGCCCTTTTTGTGTTTTATTTTGAGACAGAGTCTCCCTGAGTTGCTGAGACTGGCTTTAAACTTGTGATCCTCCTGCCTCAGCCTCTCAGTCGCTGGGATTACAGGTACCAGCTCATTTCATTTTCTTTAAGTAAAAAGTACATTCATTAATACCAGCCAAAGATAAAACCTCTTTAGAAATTAAAAAAAGTTTAAAAGCACATGCCTGTAATCCCAGTGATTCGAGAAGCTGAGGCAGAAGGATCACAAATTCAAGGCCAGCCTCAGCAACTCAGGGAGGCCCTTTCTCAAAATAAAATATATAAAAAGGTCTGGGGATGTAACTCAGTGGTAAAGTGCCCTGGGTTCAATCCCTGATGACAAAACAAACAAACAAACAAACAAAAAACCCACAGTCTAAAAGTTATGCCTGATAACCAATGTTTTGGCATTCTGTCTTAGAAATTAAGTAGATATATAATGATAACTCATCAATTAATTCAGTTTTTAAGTTATCTAAAGCTTTACCTTTGAATACTATTAAAATAAAAACATTATCAGGGTTGGGGATGCAGCTTGGTGACAGCATAGTACTTGGCATACATGAGTTCCAGGTTTTGATCCCCAGAACCAAAATAATTAAAATGAAAGCACTGTCAGAATGATTCAATTTAACTAAATGCAAATTTACAATTTTTATAGTGTTAAACCTTAAGAGTAATGTTAGCGAGGCACAGTGCTGCACACCTGTAATCCCAGCAACTGGGAGGCTAAGGCAGGAGGATCAAAAGTTCAAAGGCAACCTTGGCAACTTAGCCAGACTCTAAGGAACTTAGGGAGAACCTGTCTCAAAATAAAAAATAAAAAGGGCTATGGATGTGGCTCAGTGGTTAAGCACCCCTTGGTTCAATCCCTGGGTACCAAAAAAAACAAAAAAGAGTAATGTTAGCTGATTTAAGTAAATCTGTAGAAGTTTAAGGGGGCAGAAAGCAAGTAGAATAAAATGTATACTTGTGTATTGTATTCCCACCATGGGTGGGGCAGGGGGGTGTCCCAGGGAGGCTGGTAATGTAGCTCAGTGGTAGAGAGCTTGCCTAGCATGCATGAGGCCCTGGGTTTGATTCCCAGAACTGCAGAGAGAGAGAGAGAGAGAGAGAGAGACAGAGAGAGAACTGTAAAAAAAAAAAAAAAAAAAAAAAAAGTCCAATGCATTTAAATTATTAGAATTGCAATTTTCTTATTTTCTGGAAACAATAGAAATATTTGATTTACACAACAAACTAGCCATTCAGAATAGTGCACCTTTAATTTTAAGACATCTCCCAAACTCCCAATAATTAAAATGTTTTTCCACATTGACATAATATGAGGTAGAGTCCCTTCTAAATTACAGACACAGCTTCCATCACCAGATGTACAACTTCAGCTCAGATCAAGAATAAACCTAGAAACAGAAACATGCAGGCTCTGATGTCGAACAGATATCCTTCCTACTAGACTCAAAATTCTGAAATTGAGCTCAAAAGAGACTAAGGACACAAAGAATACATCCAGCAATCAGATTCTCTGTCATTTCTTTCTCTATTTTCAGATAATAGATCTCTTTCATCTGTCTATAAAGATGAACATATTTAAGACCATAAAACCGAATCCTTACAACCAATGAGGAATAATTTATCTGCCATGTATAATCAGAAACCAAGACAAAATACAAATTGGGCAGCAGGGCAGGCAGAGAAACTCAGTCAACAAACTTAGAAGTTCTATTGTCACTTGGAATTCACCTCTGGCAGCCAAGAAAAGACCAGGTGGATCCACTGGGTGTGCTTTTCAGTGGATGACCTCCAAAACTGCCGAAAGGAAGTTTAAAATAAACTGGGCTGGGATCGTAGCACAGTGGTAGAGCACTTGCCTAGCATGTGTGAAGCCCTGGGTTCAATTCTCAGCACTGCATATAAATAAATAAAAAATAAAGGTCCATGGACAACTAAAATATATATAAATAAATTAATTAAAAAATAAAGGTATTGTTTCCATCTACAACTAAAAAAAAGTGAAACCATGACTTTGATATAAATATAAAATGACAAAATGAACATGTGTCAGAGATTTCATCTAGCTAATTAATTAATAAATGAAGGAACTGGTAGGATGCTTCAACCATTCTAGGATTGCTAGGTGCCTGCCAGTTCTAATACCCACTTCCATGGACATAAAACTAACAGTACAGAGCTGCAAGAAGACAATCTCTGGCCTTTGTTGGGGTGTGGTCTTCAAGCCCTTAGGTGTTCACAGACCTAGACTTTTCCTTTCCAGTCTCTAGGACCACAGTTTGCCTTTGTGTATTGACACAGTTTGGTTGGAGGGACTTTTTCTGACACTTTCAACCTAAAAATATACATGAGGTAGGCCACACTTCCAATCTTTCAACCAAAGTGGAATTCACAGGAAAGAAGCAGCTGGCATTTAGAGCAACTCCTTTGTACCTAGGCTAATCTGAGCTCCCGGGCCCTGGAATCCTTTCTACAGACTGGTGAGATTTCTTAGAAATGCAAATGATCTCTTTCTACTCTGTCCTGCTACCCCACTTCATTTTCAAGGGCATGGGAACTACTTATCTAATCACCCAATGGTTTTCAATTTTGGCTGCAACTGGAACCAGTGAGGAAGCTGTTAAACATACCGATTCAGCATGATCTTACACATAGAAAAGCCCAAAGAATTCACTAAAAAACTACTGGGACGATAACATGAGTAAAGCAAAGTGCAGGAAATAAGCATTTTCAGAATCCATTGTATTTCTATTGTAATTTTTTTTTTTTGTGGTGCTGGGGATTGAACCCAGGGCCTTGTGCTTGCAAGGTAAGCACTCTACGGACTGAGCCATCTCCCCAGCCCTCCACTGTATTTCTATACACTAACAATAAACAATCCAGAAATTAAGGAAACAATTGCATTTGTGCCAGGTGTAGTGGCACTAGCCTGTAATCCCAGGCAATTTGAGAGGCTGAGGCAAAAGGATCACAAGTTCAAGACCAGTCTCAGAAATTTAGCAAAGGCATTAAGCAACTTACAGAGACCTTGTCTCAAAATAAAAAATAAAAAGGGCTGTGGATGTGGCTCAGTGGTTAAGCACCCGGGGTTCAATCCCCAGTAATAGAGAGAGAGAGAGAGAGAGAGAGAGAGAGAGAGAGAGAGAGAGAGAGAGAGAGAGAGAGAAAGAAGAGAAGAGAAGAGAAGAGAAGAGAAGAGAAGAGAAGAGAAGAGAAGAGAAGAGAAGAGAAAACAGCAGCTGGGAACTGAGAGTATAGTTCAGTGGTAGAGCACTTCCCCAGCCATGTACAAGGCTCTGGGTTCAATCCCTAACACTGAGATACATACTTTTATACATGTATACATACATATTGCAGCTGAAGGAGGGTACCTTCTTTACCAGGTAACTTGGAACATCCCCTCATGAGGGTCTGTGGCACCACCAGGCCCACATAAGTCAGCCATTCTGGATGTCAAGGGCCTCCAAGACCTAATCTCCTGCTTCCAGGTCCTGTGCTTCTCAAAGGCCTGTGGACACTGAATGGGGCAAGATGGGCCAGCAGGGAGGGAGACAGATGTCCCAGAGGCACTCCAAAATGTCTACATGAGCTTTTGTCCTACTGCCTTGCCCCTAAACTCTTTTTACCTTCTTTTTAGAGCTTAGTCAAGGAGGAAAACGAGATATTGCGAGGGCTAAAGCAGAGCACAGAACCTAAGCAGACAGGCGGTTGCTACCCCACTGTGCTTGGTCTAGAGTGGGCAAGGAACAAGGGAGCCAGCTGGCATAGACAGAAGAGCCTGCACTGGGTATCAGCAGTCCTGTCTCCCAAGCTCTGGCAGAAAACTTTCTTTCTCCAACTGTGAAAGGGGTCAATGACTTATATCAGGGTGCAGAAGGGGGAATAGGTCAGACTGCTAGAACATGAAAAGATGCAGCTGGCACAGTCATCTCACAGACATCTCTCACAGTTGTCTCTAGAGATGTTCTCCCACGTGGGCCCCAAATTCAGCTCCCTGGTCAGCAAGGTAAGGATTTTGGAGGTGAGAGGTCTCCAAGGTTCCTAGCAGATCAGGGCAGAAAACATGGCATTACGTAGAGGGTGGACCCTTGGGGGCCAGGTGGTCTCACAGCATGCTAGAAAGGTTCTAGAGAAGTTTCAGTCAAGATATTTCTATCTCCTCAACCACACAAGGGCCTGCCTTGATGGATTCCAGGCTCCCCAGATGGTGCTTAGCCTGGCTGTATTCTCTCTACCTCCTACACACACATATAAAGGCAGCTGAGTCAGGAAGAAAGGAGATGGTCCTAAATGCAGCGACTACCCCAGAACTCAAAGCTTAGGGTTCTCCCGTTGAACTCCACAGGTGGCCTTCTGTTCCTTATTTCCAAGGAGATGAATGCCCAGTGCAGGAGCCTCTCCAGCCCCCTCTAATGCCAGATCCAACTTATGTTAATAACATATTGGCAGATGTTATGTTAATAATACATTGGCTGAGCTGAGTGAGGCTGTGGGTGGGGTGTGACTCATTCACCCAGCTGGCCTGTGTGCTGAACTGAGGCACTCAGATATTTTGAGATATCAAAATCAGAGTTCCTCAGTCAGTAGGTCATTCTCGCAGACATTCTCCCAGGAAGGATACATGCCTACCACCTCATCTTCATGCCAAAGCCCCCAAATGCTTCTCTTCCTGGTTCTGGAGTCCCTGTTCCTATCCAGTACTCCTACTGCCCTCAAATCTTAATGGATCTTCAGTCCACCCACTCTGACCTCATCTGGCTCTCCCTATAGAAACAGCTGAACCCCAGAGAAGCCCACTGAGTTTGTCTGCATGTTAAGAGGCTCAAGCCGGGCTAGGGAGATAGCTCAGTTGGTAGAGTGCTTGCCTTGTAAGCACAAGGCCCTGGGTTCGATCCCTAGCACTCAAAAAAAAAAAAAAAAGTTGTCCATGCCCCTAACCCCTGCTGAAGATGGAGATTTGAGACAGAATAGATTACCTCTACCTTCCTTTCTGCTAGCTTTGAATAAATCCGTTTTAAACCTGTTTTCTTCCAGCAACTTCTGTTTCCAGAGCTTTAGTGGAGTTGATGTGGGTTTAGTGGGACATAGCCCCATTGTAAGATGAGGAGTATCTGTATACAGGTATGCAAATTAAACCAAATATGGATACAGAGATGCCTAATAACAAAAATACAAGAACATTATTGCAGCCAGGTATTGCCAGTAGCATGCCTGTATTGCCTGTGACATGGGAAGCTGAGGCAGGAGGACTGCAAGTTCAAAGCCAGTCTCAGCAACTTAAGTGAGGCCCTAATCAACTTAGCAAGAACCCATCTTAAAAAACAAAAAAGAAAAGAAAAAAAGAAAAAGGTTGAGTGATAGTGTCTCTGGGTTCAATCCTCAGTACCACACACACAAAAGAACATTATTGCTGGCCTGTAACAAGGGCTTAAGACTCTTCACTTTTGCCTGCATATGTTCAATGGATAACTAGTAACTAAAAATAGGATTAAAAACGTGGCAACTCAGCCTCCATTTTGCATCTATCTCCTCTGCTCTGAGTCACCCTGGATTCCAGGAATAGGTCTGATTAGTAAACATCTTCTGATGAGTAAAACTCCTTCCCTCCCCTTTCCAATAAGAAATAGCAACTTTCTTATTGCTGACAAGACCCTCACTGATCAATGTGGATATAATGGACCAGACCACACCTGACCAAAATTATAAGAGAAACTTAAAGAGGCAATGATTCTTTACTTAGACCTGAAGATGCTCAATGGGTAACTAAAAGTAGGGTTAAGTTGGCATCTCTGCCTTCATTTTTTATCTGTCTCCTTTATCACCTTCAACTTTGTGATCTGCTCAGCTCCACATATCGGCATGATAATCATTTAAGGAATGTTCATCTAAAAACTGGTAATAGAACTAAATCTACCTAACCTATCTCATCCCCCTTAAAGACTGAGGCAAGATTTGTGGAAATATCCTGTTTTAGAACCTTGGAGTGGTACCTAGAACCTCCAGTCATTTCCCTACACCTTGCAGGAACCGCAGAGCTTTGCCGGCAAGTCACCCTATAATGAAACTGCCCTCTCCTAAGCAGAAACAATTGTCTCATGGGCACCAAATTGTCTCCTTTCAGGATAATCTGATAAACATACTGAGCAACAAATGGAGATGGCCTCTTCAGGTGACAAGGACGTCTTTTGAGTCACCTCACAGAATCAGAAATGAGATAATGATCAACCAGACCATAGTTTGACCAAGGCTGCTTGATTATATATAACTCTTGCCCTTGCCCCAATTCTTCCTCTGTTTAAGCCTAAAGCATCAGGAAGCATGTCATTTTGCCTTCCCTGGAGTCAGGTCTCTCTCCTAGGACTCTGGTAGTAAGATTAACCCCCTTTGTTAGTTTTGCGAACCCTCTAGCTATGCAAACCCCCAATCCTTGCCTTTTTTTTCTTTTTCTGTTCCTGGGGATAGAACCCAGGGGTGCCTTACAACTGAGCTATACCCCTAGCACTTTTTGTTATTTTGAGACAGGGTCTTACAACATTTGCCCATGCTGGCCTAGAACACGTGATTCTCTTGCTTTAGCTTACTGACTCACTGGGATTATAGGCATGAGCCACCATGCCTGGCCCTCACTCTGCTTTCTATAAAACCACAAAGTAATTGCCATCCCCTCAAAGGCAAGGCTAAGGATGTGGGTCCTCTGATCTTCCCAGTGCACCTACACTGATTCGAGTTCCTTTCCTCTTTTCACCATTATTTTTGTTTGGTTTGTGGGGCGGGTGGCCAGACCTGATTTATTGGGACCCATCTCCCTACTCCAGTAGCAGCCTCAGATAAAAGTTCATGGCCAAGGGTCCATATCAGACAAGTTGGACTGTCCCTGCCCGTCTACCCACACATTGCATTTGGAACTCCAAAGGTCAGCCTACCCCCACCCCACCCACCCCGGACACAGCACTGATTTTCTTCCTCTGAAGAAAGAGGACTGGTAAGCAAATAAGGAAGGAACCCAAACCTAAGGTAGATGGCAATCTGCTCTGCTGGTCACCAGCACAGCCATCAGCATGGATGATCCCATCCAGTCAGCAGGCTGGGGGATCCCATGCAGATGTAGAAGTTCAGGCAGGAAGCTCTACAGAAAGCTCGATGGTGGCTGCCCCACTTCTGTGCCTCTCACTCCTGGGCCACAACTGCCACGAAAACCACCCCACCCCTTTCACTATGGCAGAATGTCTTTCCAGTTACTCTGCATACCTGAGAGCAACCAACACCCTCTTTAAGTCTGGTCTATGATCCAGGTGGTCTTTTCTCTTTCAAAACTCCTCCTCCCTGCAGAAGCCTATGACCCCAGTTACTCAGGAGGGGAGGCAGGAGGATTGCAAGTTCAAGGCAAGTCTGGACAATTTATTGAGACCCTCTCAAACTAAAAAATTTAAAAGGGCTAAAAGGGCTGGGGTGTAGCTCAGTGATAGAGCAGCCCAGTTTCAATACCTAGTACGGAACAAACAAACAACAACAAAAAACTTGCTTCCTCCCAAGCTCACAAAATTTAAGAATGTCCCTTTGTATTACTGATAGGGGAGGGTAATTTAAACAAAACACTTCTTTCTTCCTTTTCTTTCTTTCTCCTTGTCCTTTATTTCTGCAGTCCTAAGGGTGGAACCAGGGCCTCAGGCATGCCAGGCATGCTAGTGCTCTACCACTGAGACACACCCCAGCTCTTCCACTTCTGATTTGGTGGTATCTTTTACAGAAAAGATCAAGGGTACAACACCCATAAAGCCAACCAGGAATTCAATTTTCAAGGCAGGAGCACTTCCAGAAATGATTGCTTAAGATTCATTTACCTTTTATTTAAAACATTACAATTTAGCCCAACAGAGGCAGATAGAGAAGAGACAAAAGAGGGGGGCAAAGACTGAGTTGCAGGTAGAGGGTTTTGGGAATCTGCCAGGGTGGTTCTTGGGTAAAAATTCCACCAAGGGGGTCCTCTCCTATGCACATCACCTAGCTGCCTCCTAGGGGCTAGCAAGGGAGGAGTCGACCAAAAGTCCATGGTGGCTGGGGCAGGTCAGTGGTAGAGGACTTTCCTAGCATGTGCCAAGTTATGGGTTGATCTCCAGCAAAAAAAGAAAGGCTATAGGTTATGGTCATTTTCTCTGCCCTCACTCCTGAATGTCTAACAGGCATGAAGGTGATCAGGTAGGTGGGTTGCATTTAAATAGTGGAACAGAGAGAAGCCTCTGAGGTTGGCATTTATTAATGGGGCCCTGGAGTCTTAATTCTTCAGTTGTGGCCCTGGAAAAATTATCTAACTCCTCTTTGTCTACATTTCCCCATCTGAAGACTGGTGATGCTATATAATTTCTGATTATTATAAAACTCATATAAATTAACAGATACACATATGTAGCAGGTGAGGTGGTAGTTGCTTATAGTGCCAGTCACTCAGGAGGCTGAGGCAGTAGGATCACCTAAGTTCAGGAGTTCAAGATTAACCAGGGCAACATAGAGACCTCAAAACAAAAACAAAACCCCACAAATATATCCTCTGTGTATGAGGCACTCTGTATGTTATGGTTGGTTACATCCCCAATCCTTTCAGCCTCAATTAGCTATCTTCGTTAGACCTATCAGTGGCTTTAAACAAGGATACATGTGGCCTCTGAAAGTAACCAGCCAGATGGGGCAGCCAAGGAGCTGTTAATCATGGAGACCACATGGGGTGAGCAGGGTCAGACATACCAGCTGGTCTCAGGGGCACTGCAGGACTGTGCTGACCTTCACAGCTGCAGCCTGGCCAGAGATGCTGCCACAGAATGTGCTTCTAGTAGTAGCCACTGCTCTATAGCCCGACTCCTTGCCGATTGAGCCAACACCCTTGGTATTGTAATGGTGGTCCACTTTATGCTTTGAAAATAACCCTTGCTGCTCTGCCACTGCAACTGATTTTTAAAATGGACATGTTTCTTGGGGCTCAGTTGGTAGAGTACCACAAAACAAACAAACACACAAAAAAGGACATGTTTCTCTTCCTCTCTTCACCTCCCTAATCTCAGGGGAAACAGGATTACCTTTCTTCCCCATCCTATGCAGAATTATTTGTCCCTGAATACACACCCACCATAGGAATGAAGTAATCCAGACTTTGGGAATGGTACCAGAAGATCTCAGAAATGACTGCCTCCCAAATTAACAAGTGAATTCAACTCCAGACAGAGGACACTGTAGCCTTTGAGTCACCTCTTTAAAAGTCCCCTGTTCCTGCTGATATGCAGAATCACAGCCTCTGGGACAGGAGTTCCTTGTGTTTCTCCTTTGCTAGCAAAGCAATAAACCTTGTTTTTCCTTTTTCTCAAAACCATATTGTCATGATTGGATTGGCATCAGGGACAAGGACAGAGTGTTTGGCAAGTTTTACCACCAAGACTTAGTCCCTGAGCAAGATGGCTGCTTGGCTTTGAAAACTGATGGTTACAGTCTCCTGTTTGGTCTCCAACCCCTCCACCTTGCTAGAAAGAGGACAACAGGGAATATCACTTGATGCCTTTGACAAGGTCGAGAATGCTGGCTCCATCATTAAACCTCCATCCCCCTCCCTCAGTCCTCCACCTTCCTTCTGAGTCCAGGGGTCTGGGTATGGCTGGCTCTCCTGGCAAGGCCCACTTGTATCATTTGCAAATAAGTGGAACTTATAGCTCCTCCTCAGGAATTCTGTGCACTGCCCTGATTCTTGTTTTCTCTTTCTGGAAAGCTCCTATGCATCTTTCAGAGCTCCCAATAGTCTGGCCTTCTCTGCCAGTCCTATCCAACTGCAGATCAATTATAGGAATATGTCCCTGCATTTTCTTCTTAGCACCAACCATCACCATAACTGCATCCTTATGTTATCATAGTAGCTAGTCTTAGATCTCCATTCATGAGACAGCACTTTGTTCCTCAGGAACCCAAGCCCAAGTGAGATGCCTGTTTTTTTTTGTTTGTTTGTTTGTATGTTTTAAGATTTTGCAACATGTTATTTTATAACTTAAAAAAATTTTTTTAGTTGTAGATGGACACAATACTTATATTTATTTATTTTTATGTGATGTTGAGGATCTAACCCAGTGCCTCACATGTACTAGCCAAGTGCTCTACCACTGAGCCACAAACCCAGCCAGAGATGCTTTTTAACCTCACCTATGAAGTGCTGACCCTACTCCCGTTCACTCATTGGACAGGAGGGTCAGAAGAAGCAAGGACACACTAGGCTGCATGTAAGGCTTGGCATGTATCCTTCTCCCAGCAAGGTCCGCCTCACTAGAGTTTGGGGCTCACTCCTGCTCCTATTTATCCCTGGCTCCCAGACCATATTCTCTTCCAGATGCATTCATGGTTGACTCCCAGGGGATGTCAGGTTATCCTCAGGGTCTGCCCCAAGATGGCAAAGCCCCATTCAAGGAAGCCCTCCCCATCTCAGAGCTTGCCAAGTGCCCTGAACTGGTGGAGATGGAATGTGGAAAAACCACATCCTTTTTGCAGCTTCCACCAGCTCCCTTCCATAGCAGGTCAGCTGAGTCACTGGCTTTGAAGGAACAGAGATATCCTAGAAGATCAGTCAAGTCTAGCCACGGGATAAGTCAGGGAGCTCTGGGTTGGATCCCCAGGTCTGCCAGATGAAGGCCAATCCCATCCTAGAAGGCCCAGTCCACACGCAAAGCTACAGAGCCCTTCCCTGTGTTCCTCAGGTCATTCCCTCACTGCCAACTCTGGTTCAATCCTGACACTAGCACCAGCTGCATATTCATAATTGTTGAATAAGTGAATAAATGAATGAATGAATGAACGAATGAACAAACCCTTGCTAACTCAGCTACTGGGTGGCTGAGAGCTTCAGGACTCTCCAGGGTCTCCAAGTGGCCCTGTTGGCTGCCACTCTGGTCACATTTGCAGAGTTGAGGAATTCTGAACTCTGAGGCATCAGCAAGTATAGGGTAAGTGCCCTGGGCTGGAGTTCAAGATCTACATCTGAGATGAAGTTCCAGACCTGCCGCAGAACTTGTGTGTGACCAGCACCTGTCCCTTCCTGTCAGCTTTCTCATACCTGGAGGTGGTCATGGATTCCCAGTGGAGGTGTCTGATGTCTCGCCCCTCTCTGCGCTCCCAAGCACCTGCAGGTGAGAGGCACAGCCCTCTGCATACCGCCTGCGACGCCAAAGTCCACGTGAAGAGAAGGCAACAAAACCTGAACCTGCCGCTCAAAAGGAGGGCCTCCGGGCCACGGAAGAGAACCACGGGGTTCCGCTCCCTCTTCCCGGGCCCCTGCTGCGGGGCGGGCACTGTAGATCGGGAAGCGCTCAGCCGTGTGCGGACCGCCCACGGAGGGGCTGGGCAGAAGTGAGGTTGGCTGCGGGGCTGGCCCACGTCGGGGCAGGAGGCTCTCACGCGACGCCAGGCGCACGCAGAGCGGCCGGGTGCTCCGGAAGGTACTTTAAGTTTCGCGCCTCCCCAGCCTTCCTCTGGTCCCGCCCCAAGGCGCAGGCAGACCGGGACCGACCCGGGGACCGCGCGTGGAGTGTCCCAACCTGGGTTCCGCGCAGATCCCTTAGAGGGCTCCGGACCCGGGAACGCAGGATCCGGATGCTCAAGAGCCAAGGCATACTCACCACCCAGACGCCGCGCGGTAAGCCAGGCGCAGGTCTCGTTCGTACCAAGGCAGAGTCCCCGAGGAACGCGGAGACAGCTAGGACACCTCCCGGATGACCAGCTTCCGTTCCTCGCGCCCACACTCGGCGCCCCGCCTCCGACCGCGCCGCCCCGCCCCGACGCGCCTCCAGCCTGCCTACTGGGAAATTGATTGCAGGCCTGGCTGGGAGTGAGCGAGAAAGGGGAATCCCGGAGCCGGTTGGGGAGGTCCCCAAATCCGGGGCTTTGTCCCGCGACAAGGGCTGCCAGGTACCTGATTCTGGCCCTGCACAAAAACTGGTAGCAGTGAAAATGACGTTGGCTTCACTCATCTCATGCCAGGGTTGGCATCTTCAGACTGTTGTTATCGCTGTCACGTTTGACCACTTACTCCCGCGATGCCAGGACAATTCCTAATGCCTCTGATGAGGAACTGCTTTCGGTGTCCTCCCAGGCTATTTTGGGACAGCTTCTGGAGAGGCAGTTCCTCGATCCTCAAGGAACCTGAGAGAGTGGAAAAGACAAGATGCAAAGCCATGTGGGGTGAAGACAATCTCCACTTGCCAGTTCCCTTGTCCAGATAGGCCCCACTACTGGGGCAGTACTGTGGCGTGGCACACCCCAAAGAACAACTACGTGTAAGGCCAACAAAAGAGAAACAGAAACAGAAAAATGAGTTTCTGAAAAGGTTGAGGAAGCAAATAGGACCAAGAAAGTTGCTGTAACAGAATGGAGGAATAGAAACCGAATTTGGGGGAGAAAAAAAAAAGAATGAAAAGAAATAGAACCCCCCCAAAAATCACATGGTTACAGAGTACCATAGGGATAATAAAATCACAAAGATTTTCTTCTTTGCCTTTGTTATTTTCAACTTTTCTGAAAATTATTGTGGCACTAATTTCACAAGGAATAAAATCTTATAGTAAAAATTATGTAAATAATTTGTTAAATTTAGGCAGCATTATCTATACTTCAAATTGATTTCTTTATCATAATTGCATATCCACATAAAGAATAAATAACAATATTTTAAATGGGGTTATCTCTGAGGTTCCTGGAAGTCAAAGCAAAAAAGAGATTAATTTTACAATTCCACAAAGAAAGGATGAAGCGCAATTTTCACACTGAATCAAACTTTATTGCTTAACTTTATGAAAGACATTTTTTGTTTTTTGGTTTTTTTTTCGGAACCCAGGGCCTCACAGGCTAGACAAATGAGCTCTACCACTGAGCCACATCCCTATCCCTTTTTATCACTCAACTTTAAATGAAGCTTCTGGTTTTCGTGTGCAGTTTAAGTTGACTGAAGTGTCAAAGAGACAGTCTAGGAATGTTGAATGAAAGCAAGTTTACTCAAATACATTTATTTCCTCTCCAAGTGACTGGTGTGAAGAGGACAATCCTCAGTAGGATGTCTAAGCTCACAAAACGAATGATCTCATCAGTGATACCAGCTCAACACTGTCCCCACAAAAGAAGAAAGGTGCAGTGACAGGCACCTTTGTACTGCACCTGGTATAAACACACACACATGAGCTAAAAGTGACTTCTGACCCAAGGTCTGGGGCCAGAATGTCTAGGGCCATACATTTCTAGTACCATATGTGGATCACCCATACTGAATCATGCTCCAGTAGTCGTTCCCAGGCCTTCACTGCATATTCTTGATGGAAGTTTAATTTCTAACAAATGCATATAACTAGTAATTCTTCCAGCCTCAATATTACTCAACTCTCCTCTTATTTTCATCACTTTCAATTGTTAAACTTTGTTTTTTTAAAAATTTTTTTATTGTGGATGAACACAATACCTTTATTTATTTATTAATTTGGTGCTGATTATTGAACCTAGGGACTTACACATGCTAGGCAAGCGCTCTACCACTGAGCCAAAAACCCAGCACTAATTGTTAAACTTTGAATGATAAATTGCATACTCCTGTGCCCTGTTAGGCCTCTGAATGTAATTTCTCTCTCTCTCTCTTTTTTTTTTTGTACTGGGACTTGAACCCAGGGGTGCTTAACCACTGAGTCACATGCCCAGCCCTTTTTATTTTATTTTATTTTTTGAGACAGTGTCTCACTAAGTTGCTTAGGGCCTTGCTGAATTGCTCAGGCTCGCTTTGAACTTGTGATCTTCCTGCCTCAGCCTCCCCAGCTGCTGGGATTACCACGCCTGACATAATTTTTTTTTCGAAGACTCAGGACCATCATTAAAAGCTTGGTCTCCTGTGCTGTGAAATACAGCTCCAGGCTATTGTGGAAACAGTCTCCATAAGAGCAAGCTGCTCACCAACCCTAATGTCCCCAGATATAGCTGGCATAGCTAGTATGCCTAGTATGCTATCACAAACATTTTTGTACTAATTTTTTTTTTTTCGTGAACATAGGCTTTCACTTCTCTTGAGTAAGACCCCTAGGAGTCATAGGGCTGGGGGATATTTAATTTAATTTTATTTTTTTCAGTCCTGGGAATTGAACTCAGGGGTGCTCTACCACTGAGTAACATCCCCAGCCTTTTTTTTTTTTTTTTTAGATAAGTTTTCACTAAATTACCCATGCTGGCCTCAAACTTCCTTTTCAACTGCCTCAGCCTCCATAGTAGCTGGGATTATAGGCACACACCACCATGCCTGACTGGGCTATTTAATGTTATTAGACAGTGCTGGTTTCCCAAAATATTTGTGCCATTTTGCACTACTACAAGTAATGTAGTTGCTCCAATGCCTCCTGTTGGCATACCCCCTATACTACCACCGCCACCAAGCCACCACTTCTCTCTTTTGGACTGTTGCAATAACTTCTTAACAGGTCCTCTTTCTTATACCTTGGTTCCCTAAATTCTTTCTTTTTTCTTTTTTATAAGAGGTCAGATTGTGTTGCTTTATATTTTTTGTTTGTTTTGCTGTGCTGGGGATCAAACCAGGGACTTGCATATGGTAGGCAAGAGCTCTACCATTGAGTTTCACTGCCACACAGCCTCTGACACTCTACTTTTTAATTCTTTTTAATTTTTTTCTTGCAGTCCTGGGGATTGAACCCAGGACCTTACTCCATATTCTTGTTAGGAGGAGTTTCATTTTTGCACATGCTGAACAAGTACTCTACCACTGAGCTATGTTCCTAGCCCTTTTAAAATTTTCGAGATAAGAGCTTGCTAAGTTGTCCAGGCTGGCCTCAAACTTGTGATCCTTATGCTTACTTCAGATGGAATTATAGGCATGCACTGCCATGCCTGGCTCGTCACTGTATTTTTTAAATACTCTATGGTAGAATAAAAATCATCGTCTTTCAGTAGCCTGCAAAGTCCTATGTGGTATGCACCCTCTCTAAGGTCAAATCCTACCCCTGTGCCCTGTGATGTTGCAAAATACTGTGCACATTTGGTCTTTGTCCATTTCCTGACATTGAACTCCTAAAATCCTTGGAATTTCCAAACTGGTAAGTGTCTAGTATGTTAATGAGTTGTCTGGCTATAGGCTGGTAGTCACTAGGTGATTTCAGGGTAGAGGTTGGTTACCATAAAGACCCAAGGCAGGAGTAGAGGGTTGGGACTTTCAGTCCCACCTCCCAACTTTAGGTCTGAAGGTTAAGTTGATCACCAGTGGCCAAACAAGCCTAGGTAATGAAGTCTCCATAAAACCAAAATGGGCAGGATTCAGAGAGCTTCCCATAACTAAACACATGGAGGTTCTTGCAGGATGGTGCACCTGGAAAGGGTACAGAGAGGGCTCTGCTCCTTCCCTGTACCTTGCCCTCTGTACCTCTTCATTTGGTGTTTACCAGTATTCTTTGCAATATTCTCATCATAAACCAGTAAATGTAAATAAGCATTTCCTTGAGTTCTGAGTCACTATAGCAAAATTAATAGAACCCAAGGAGAGGGAGTGGGAACCCCAGTTTACAGCTGGTCTACAGCACAGATAAACTACTCTGAGCTTGTGACTGACACCTAAAAAGTGGGAGGGTGAGAGTTTCAAGATGGCGGCCTAGAGGGCGGCTGCATTTCAGGTTGCTCCAGGACGCAAGATTCAAAAGAGGAGATAGTGAGAGACTTGGGACCAACTCAAAGCCGCCAGGTGAGTCTCTCCCGTTGGGGAGGCGTCCCGGATGGGGCGGTAGCCCGGGAACGCAGGGAATTTGTGAAGTGGAGTTGCCCGGCGAGACGCCCCTCCCCCTGCTGGAGCGGTAAACTTGGACAACTGGGATCATCGTAGAGGAGGCGGCTCAGCACAGTGCTCGGACTCGGAGCAACCACTGGGGCTCCGGGCGGCTGCCTGAGGAGGAGCTGCGTGGTGAGCTGTTTAGACTCAGAGTAATCGCTTCTGAACACTGGGGGGTTGCCCGGAGGAAGAGGAGAAGTGCGGCGGGTCGCTTGGTCTAGGAGTGACTGCATCAGAGCCACAGGCGGTTGCCAGAGGAGGAGGCGAGTGGTGAGTTGATTGCACTCAAAGCGACTGCTCCTGAACACCAGTGGCCTGCCTGGAGGAGGAGCGCAGTGGGTCGCTTGGTCTCAGAGCTACCGCTCCTGAACACCCGGGGGTCTACCCCGAGGAGGAGGAGGAGGAACAGGGCAGGTCACTTGGGCTTGGAGTGACTGCCTAGGGCTACCGGCGGTTGGCAGGAGGAGGAGACCCGAAGTGAGTTGCTTCAACTCCTAGTGACTTCGTCGGAAACCGGGCGGCTGTCCGGAGGAGGAGGTGTGTGGCGGGTCTCTGGGTATCGGAGCTATTGTACGGGGCTCCAGGTGGCGGCTCAGAGGAGGGGCCACATAGCCAGGCAATTAGGTGCAAAGCAGGGTCCCAGGAGCTAGGTGGCTTCTTGCTGGAAGAGCCGCACAGAGACACGCCTAGGGGCAGAGCGAAGTTTCCAGGACTGCGGGCAGATTCTCTGAGGAGAGGCAGCCTAAGGAGACTCGCCTGTGGAGGGTGAGGCTCCCAGGCCCAGGAGGTAGGTCCAGGCCCCTGGGAACGTTGCAGAGGAAGACAGCCCAGCCCAGGCGGTAATTGTAGGTTGAGGGGAACCTCTAGGAGGGGAACTGACCAGTGAGACGTCCCCACCAAGTGAGTCTTCCCTGCTGGGAAAGGTTTCCCCACAGGGTCAGCAAAACCAGAGACACAGGCACAAACAGGCCTTGCCTCAGCCCGCAGCCTAGTTCCCCGTTGGATGACCATTGGTTAACAAGTGGAGGCACCTCTGACCACTAGCAGGGAATATACGCCACCTGAGGGTCACCACACCTAGAGAGGCAGCTTCTTTGTGGAACACCGCATTATCAACTTCCTCCAAGACTTCAGGCTACTAAAGGATAAGAGGGGATATACTAGTAATCTTCAGGGACATTATAAGTCGATAGAGGAAATCTGCAATATCTTAATGACCCACTGATTCCTGAACAATATGAGAAAACAAGGGAAGAAAATGCCCCAAACAAATCTAGATGTTACATCAATAGAATCCAACGACAGCATGGCAGAAGAAATGACAGAAAGGGAGTTCAGAATGTACATAATTAAAATGATCAGGGAAGCAAATGATGAGATGAAAGAGCAAATGCAGGCATTGAATGATGAGATGAAAGAGCAAATGCAGCCATTGAATGGTCGCACCAATCGACAGTTAACAGAGCAAATTCAGGAAGCAAAAGATCATTTCAATAAAGAGTTAGAGATATTGAAAAACAAACAAACAGAAATCCTTGAATTGAAGGAAACAATAAACCAAATTAAGAACTCCATAGAAAGCATAACCAATAGGATAGAACACCTGGAAGACAGAACTTCAGATATTGAAGACAAAATATTTAACCTCGAAAACAAAGTTGAACAAACAGAGAAGATGGTAAGAAATCATGAACAGAATCTGCAAGAACTATGGGATATCATGAAAAGGCCAAATTTGAGAATTATTCGGATTGAGGAAGGCTTAGAGAAACAAACCAAAGGAATGAACAATCTATTCAATGAAATAATATCAGAGAATTTCCCAAATCTGAAGAATGAAATGGAAAATCAAGTTCAAGAGGCTTATAGGACTCCAAATACACAAAATTACAACAGACCCACACCAAGGCACATTATAATGAAAATACCTAACATACAAATAAAGACAGAATTTTAAAGGCTGTGAGAGAAAAGAACCAAATTACATTCAGGGGGAAACTAATACGGATATCAGCAGATTTTTCAATCCAGACCCTAAAAGCTAGAAGGGCCTGGAACAACATTTTTCAAGCTCTGAAAGAAAATGAATGACAACTAAGAATCTTATACCCAGCAAAACTTACCTTCAAATTTGACGATGAAATAAAATCTTTCCATGATAAGCAAAAGCTAAAAGAATTTACAAAAAGAAAGCCAGCATTACAGAACATTCTCGGCAAAATATTTCATGAGGAAGACATAAAAAACAAAGAAGAAAATCAGCAAAGGGAGGAATTATCCTAAAGGAACTGTTAAATAAAGGAGGAACCAAGATGTGTCAATAAATAAATAAATAAATAAATAAAATTTTAAATATGAACCAAATGACCGGGAATACAAATCATATCTCAATAATAACCCTGAATGTTAATGGCCTGAATTCATCAATCAAAAGACATAGACTGGCAGATTGGATTAAAAAGAAAGATCCAACAATATGTTGCCTGCAAGAGACTCACCTCATAGAAAGAGATACCCATAGACTAAAGGTGAAAGGATGGGGAAAAACATACCATGCACATGGACTCAGCAAAAAAGCTGGGGTATCCATCCTCATTTCAGATAATGTGGACTTCAAGCCAATGTCAGTCAGAAGGGATAAGGAAGGACATTTCATACTGCTTAAGGGAAGCATAAATCAGCAAGATATAACAATCATAAACATCTATGCCCCAAACAGTGGCTCATCCATGTATGTTAAACAAATCCTTCTCAATTTTAGAAACCAAATAGACCATAACACAATAATACTAGGTGATTTTAACACGCCTCTCTCACCACTGGACAGATCTTCCAAACAAAAATTGAACAAAGAAACCATAGATCTCAATAACACAATCAATAATTTAGACTTAACAGACATTTATATAATATACCATCCAACCAAGAGCGAATACACTTTCTTCTCAGCAGCACGTGGATCTTTCTCTAAAATAGACCATATATTATGCCACAAAGCTAATGTCAGCAAATACAAGAAGATAGAGACACTACCTTGTATTCTATCAGATCATAATGGATTGAAGTTAGAAATAAATGAAAGAGTAAAAAACAGAAACTACTCCAACACCTGGAGATTAAACAATATGCTATTATATGATGAATGGATAACAGAAGATATTAGGAAGGAAATTAAAAAATTCTTAGAGGTAAACGAGAACAAAGAAACATCATATCAAAATCTCTGGGACACTATGAAAGCAGTACTTAGAGGAAGATTTATTTCATGGAGCGCATTTAATAAAAGAAGTAAAACTCAAAAAATAAACGACCTAACACTACAGCTCAAAGCCCTAGAAAAAGAAGAACAGACCAACACCAAAAGTAGTAGAAGACAGGAAATAGTCAAACTCAGAGCTGAAATCAACGAAATTGAAACAAAAGAAACAATACAAAAAATTGACAAAATAAATAGTTGGCTCTTTGAAAAAATAAACAAAATTGATAAACCTTTAGCCACACTAACAAAGAGAAGACGAGAGAAAACCCAAATCACTAAAATTCGGAATGAACAAGGAAATATCACAACAGACACGACTGAAATACAAAACATAATTAGAAGCTATTTTGAAAATCCATACTCCAACAAAATAGAAAATTTCAAAGACATCAACAGGTTTCTAGAGACATATGAATTGCCTAAACTAAACGAGGAGGACATACACAATTTAAATAGACCAATTTCAAGTAATGAAATAGAAGAAGTCATCAAAAGCCTACCAACAAAGAAAAGTCCAGGACCAGATGGGTTCTCTGCCGAGTTCTACAAACCTTTAAAGAAGAGCTCATTCCAATACTTCTCAAAGTATTCCATGAAATAGAAGAGGAGGGAACCCTCCCAAACTCATTCTATGAAGTGAATATTACCCTGATACCTAAACCAGACAGAGACACATCAAGGAAAGAAAATTTCAGACCAATATCCTTAATGAACATCGATGCAAAAATTCTCAACAAAATTTTAGCAAATCGCATACAAAAACATATTAAAAAGATAGTGCACCATGATCAAGTGGGTTTCATCCCAGGGATGCAAGGTTGGTTCAACATCAGGAAATCAATAAATGTCATTCACCATATCAACAGACTTAAAGTCAAGAATCACATGATTATTTCAATAGATGCAGAAAAAGCATTTGATAAAATACAGCACCCCTTCATGCTCAAAACACTAGAAAAATAGGGATAGTGGGAACATTCCTTAACATTGTAAAGGCCATCTACGCTAAGCCCATGGCTAATATTATTCTAAATGGTGAAAAACTGAAAGCATTCCCTCTAAAAACTGGAACAAGGCAGGGATGCCCTCTTTCACCACTTCTATTCAATATCGTCCTTGAAACTCTAGCCAGAGCAATTAGACAGACCAAAGAAATTAAAGGGATACGAATAGGAAAAGAAGAACTCAAACTATCCCTATTTGCTGATGATATGATGGTATACTTAGAGGAACCAGGAAATTCCACCAGAAAACTGTTAGATCTCATAAGTGAATTCAGTAAAGTAGCGGGATATAAGATCAATGCCCATAAATCTAAGGCATTTCTATACATAAGCGATGAATCTTCAGAAAGAGAAATTAGGAAAACTACCCCATTCACAATAGCCTCGAAAAAAATAAAATACTTGGGAATCAATCTCACAAAAGAGGTGAAAGACCTCCACAATGAGAACTACAGAACACTAAAGAAAGAAATTAAAGAAAACCTTAGAAGATGGAAAGATCTCCCATGTTCTTGGATAGGAAGAATTAATATTGTCAAAATGGCCATACTACCAAAAGTGCTATACAGATTCAATGCAATTCCAATGAAAATCCCAATGATGTACCTTACAGAAATAGAGCAAGCAATTATGAAATTCATCTGGAAGAATAAAAACCCAGAATAGCTAAAGCAATCCTTGGCAGAAAGAGTGAAGCAGGGGGTATCGCAATACCAGATCTTCAACTCTACTACAAAGCAATAGTAACAAAAACGGCATGGTATTGGTACCAAAATAGAAAGGTGGATCAATGGTACAGAATAGAGGACACGGACACAAACCCAAATAAATACAATTTTCTCATACTAGACAAAGGGGCCAAAAATATGCAATGGAGAAAAGATAGCCTCTTCAACAAATGGTGCTGGGAGAATTGGAAATCCATATGCAACAGAATGAAACTAAACCCATATCTCTCACCATGCACGAAACTGAACTCAAAATGGATTAAGGATCTCGGAATCAGACCAGAGACCTTGCATCTTATAGAAGAAAAAGTAGGTCCAGAGCTTCAACATGTCGGCTTAGGACCAGACTTCCTCAACAGGACTCCCATAGCACAAGAAATAAAAGCAAGAATTAATAACTGGGATAGATTCAAACTAAAAAGCTTCTCTCAGCAAAGGAAACTATCAGCAATGCGAAGAAAGAGCCTTCAGAGTTGGAGAAAATCTTTGCCAATCATACTTCAGATAGAGCGCTAATCTCCAGAGTCTATAAAGAACTCAAAAAACTCTACACCAAGAATGCAAGTAATCCAATCGACAAATGGGCTAAGGAAATGAATAGACACTTCACAGAAGAAGATCTACAAGCAATCAACAAACATATGGAAAAATGTTCAACATCTCTAGTAATAAGAGAAATGCAAATCAAAACCACCCTAAGATTCCATCTCACCCCAATTAGAATGGCGATTATGAAGAATACAAGCAACAACAGGTGTTGGCGAGGATGTGGGGAGAAAGGTACACTCATACATTGCTGGTGGGGCTGCAAATTAGTGCAGCCACTCTGGAAAGCAGTATGGAGACTCCTTAGAAAACTTGGAATGGAACCACCATTTGACCCAGCTATCCCACTCCTTGGCCCTATACCCAAAGGATTTAAAATCAGCATATTATAGAGATACAGCCACATCAATGTTCATAGCTGCTCAGTTCACAATAGCCAGATTGTGGAACCAACCTAGATGTCCTTCAGTTGATGAATGGATAAAGAAACTGTGGTATATATATACAATGGAATATTACTCAGCCATAAAGAATGATAAAATTATGGCATTTGCAGGCAAATGGATGAAACTGGAGAATATCATGCTAAGTGAGATAAGCCAATCTCAAAAAACCAAAGGAAGAATGATATCGCTAATAAGTGGGGTGGGAAGAGTTAGTATTAGGTTTAGAGTTAGGTTCAGGGAGGGGGGCAAGAATGGAGGAAGGAAGGACTGTATAGAGGGAAAAGAGGGGTGGAAGGGTTGGGGGGAAGGGAAAAAAATAACAGAATGAATCAAACATTACCCTATGTAAATTTATGATTACACAAATGGTATGCCTTTACTCCATGTACAAATAGGGAAACAACATGTATCCCTTTTGTGTACAATAATAAAAAAAAAAATAATAATAAAAAAAAGAAAAAAAAAGTAAAAAAAAAAAAAAAAAAGTGGGAGGGTAAGGATCTTGAAGCCTGAGCCCTCAAGCTATGGGATCTGACACTATCTCCTGTGTCAGATCAGAACTGAATTATGGACCACCCAACTGGTATTCATTATTGCAACATTACTAGGTGGATGAGGAAACCCACCCCCTACACCTGATGTTAGAGCAATGTGTGCCGTGAGTATACTAAGAAATTGAATCTAGTTTGTTTTTTTCCTTTTAGCATCAGAGCCCTGGTATTCTGCTGCAGTTCCAGTAGCCTCTGTACTTTCTCTGTGCCTCACTTCAGTTTCCTTCACTGTACATGTTACTATCTGAAATACTATTATGAGGAAGAGAAAGTCTAGGGGTCCATTTTTAGAATGTAGTATTAAGCATTAATTGGGATGTAAGATCCAATTGTAGCCATTTTAACTATAGCCCTTCCCTTTGCCCTGTCCCAATTTTAAAATTATCCAATCACGTAGATGTAACCCTGAGCACTTCCTATCAGAGCAAGAGGCAGTGCTGTGCCGGAGTGAGTGTGCTTGCTGGACAGACTTGGTTTGGTAGCACACCCTTCTGCAAAAGTAGTTTGCCTTAGCTGAGTTACTTCTTCTTCTTTTTTTTTTTTTTTTTGCAGTGCTGGGGACCGAACCCAGGGCCTTATGTTTGTAAGGCAAGCACACTACTGACTGAGCTATCTCCCCAGCCCTTGCTGAGCTACTTCTGAGCACAAGTTTGACTCCTTGTAGCATCCTGGCATTTGTAACACAATCTAATTATTTGTCTGCATTTTTACTGCCTCCCCTCACTGGAAAGCCATCTCCATGAGGGCAGTACTTATTTCTTCATGCTCTTGCCTCCCGGCTTGACACTCACGGGTATTCATCAAATAAAATGAATGTGTGAACAAGAGAACTATTAGACACTAAGAAAAAAAAATAGAACAAATACAATAGAAAAGAAGAAATAGAATGAATGGATAGAATATGCTGTGGAAACAAGAAAACCATTGTACATTAAGTGCTAGCCCAAGACACAGGGGTTCAGTGGTAGGGCACATTCTTACTATGTATATGAGATCCTGGGTTCAAATTCTATCACCAGAAGTAAACACAAATAAACACTAAATAAGATTCCTCAAGGACAAGTGACTGGGTAACTGAGACTGGGTCATCTAATGAGGTGGTACTTAAAACTGAGAGCTGAAGTTGGGCATGGTGATGATCCTGTCATCCCAGCTCTAGGAGGCTGAGGTGGGAGGATCTCTTGAGCCCAGCCTGGGCAATACAGCTAGAACCCTTATCAAAAATAATAACAACAAAAAAAAAATTGATAACCGAAAGTAAAAAAGTTCCCAGGTGTGAGAAGATGGGGAATGGCATCTAAATACAAGGAGAACCTACTGCAGGGGCCCAAGGTAGGAAGGAGTTCAGAGCAGATGGTACATGGAGGCAGAAGGCAGGGAGGCCTGAGGAACCTGAGTAAGCAGTTGGGATTTCATCCTAAGCATTGGGAATGAGGAGGGCTCTTACCCTGTTGTGCAGGGAAAGGCCTGTACCAGCAGGAGCCCCCACATTTTTTGCATATCCTGTTAGCTTTTTACAGGTCTCTCAAGTGCTTCTTGCCATTAGTGTATCTTTACCCCACCCCTGTAGCCCCCGCTGCTCCCCTGGTCCTAATTTACTGCTTCTACTATGCTTTGGGCTTCAAATTCTGTCAGTGGTCTTTGTAAGATAAGAAAGGATATTGTTTCTTCCAAAAGCTGACTGCAGTGTCAGAAAATAGAGTAGTGGTTGCCAGAGACCAGGAAGGGAGGGACTATTTGCCTATAAAAAAAGAATAATAGAAATTTTGGGGCAATGGCATTTATCTATATTTTGGTTATAGTGGTTGTTAATGACTATGCTTTTGTCAAAACACAGAACTTCTGGTGGAAAGGGGTAAATTTCGGGGCTGGGGAGATAGCTCAGTCGGTAGAGTGCTTGCCTTGTAAGCATAAGGCCCTGGGTTTGATCCCCAGCACCCAAAAAAAAAAAAAAAAAAAAAAAAGAAAGGAGTAAATTTTAATGTATATAAAATTATGCCTTAATTTTAAAAATGAAACAATACATATATGAAAGAGAATTGATCTTTTTTTTTTTTTTTTTTTTTTTTTTTTTTGGTACTGGGGATTGAATCCAGGGGCATTTAACCATTGGGCCACAACCCCAGACCATTTTTATATTTTATTTTGAGACATGGTCTCATTGAGTGGCTTAGGGCCTCCCTAAATTGCTGAGGCTGACTTTGAACTTGAAATTCTCCTGCCTCAGCCTCCTGAACCACTGGGATTACAGGAATGTGACACTGTGCCCATCAAGAACTGATACTCTTAATAAAGAAAACAGGACAAAACTCAGTGAGGCAGTGGTAGAAGGTACAGCTGGCTGAGCAAATGTCAGCATCTGAGCCCAGTTTCCCTTTCCCCTTAGCTTTCTGACTCTTGCTTCCTGTTCTGAACTCCTCCTTCTCTGAAGCCCCAACCCCCTTCCTCAGTTCACCTAATTGCAGCAGAAAAAAGCTGGCATTTTTCAAAAACACCTTTAAGGAAAGTCTCAATGGAAAATTGAATGATTGCTTCCATTGGCTTTCAAAAATGTCCTCAGCCTCCCTTCTCCACCGATAGGTGGGGTTGTCTGAAGTTTGATGTTAGCTCCAGTCCAGTGGGTGCTGGATGGGTTGTGTGGGTGAGCCAATAGCAAGATGCCCTCATATCCTCTTCCAGTCTTCCCACCTGTTGTAGCTGGCCCCTTCTGCCCCTGTGCATTTCAGAACTCACTGAGTTGGGGAGAGCCCAATTTTCTCCAGTTTCTCCATCCTGTGCTCCCCGCAGGGAACTGTCCCTAGTCTCCAGCTTTCCACAGGCTTGCCAGACCCAGACTGGCCTACACAAACCCAACTGCAATCTGATGGACCTGGGCTTCCGAAGATCTCAATGCCCTTTCAATTTGCAGAGAGACCTTCAGGCATGCACTCACACAAAGGAGCAACCCTGCAAAGAGGCAACCAGATGGCAGCCACTACCACACCAAGCAGAAAGACCTTAGGTGCAACCAAACCTGCAGGTGCCCCAGTGTATCTCCAGGCTCTGACCTGAGTCCCCAGACTGAGGTGGCCACGCCCCAAGATGGTGGCAGTGGTGGCAAACCTACAGATCCTGGCTATTGTCCAAAAATGACGGCAGCCACATGTAACTGAACCTGTGGGTATTATGACAACGGACTTGCAGGCAACAGCAGGCAGCAGGCAATCCGCTGGTGGTCTGCAGGTGGTCTGCAGGCTAATGGCAGATGGTAGGTGGGTGGACATTGAGCAGTGCGTGATGGGTAGGTGAAAGGTGGACAACAGGCAGGCAAGAGGCAGGCAAATGGGCAAATGATGGATGATAGGTGGTAGTCAGTGCTCAAAAACTTTAAGGATGCTTGCCTGGCATCCATAAGGCCTGGGTTGGTTCCCTAGCACCACAAAAAAAAAACAATAAACCTTTAAGGAATCTAATTTTTTTTTTAATGTTGTTGTTGTTTGTTTTACTGTGCTGAGGATTGAACTCAGGGCCTTGCATATTCTAGGAAAGCACTCTAACACTGAACTATGCCCCAGTATCACCTCCTTTTTAAAATCTTATTTTGCAGTAGGGTTTCCCTAGGTTACTCAGACTGGCCTCAAACTTGTGATCCTCCTGTCTCAGCCTTCTGAATAGCTAGCATTACAGGCAGGCACCACTGTGCAAGAAATCGAGTTTCTAAAAGACTGTTTTAAGACCAATGGTTATAAGCTGAATTGTGCCCCCTCCAAATTCATATGTTGAAGCCCTAACCCCAGAATCTCAGAATGTGGCTGTATTTGGAAACAAGGTCTTTAAAGTGGTGATTAAAGGTAAATGAGGTCATGAGGATGGGTCCTAATCCAAAGGGACTGTTGTTTTTATGAGAAGAAGAAATAAGAACACAGAAATATGCAGAAGGAAGATGGTGTGAAGATAGCTAAAAGATAGTCATCTGTAATCCAAGGAGAGTCCTCAGAAGGAACCACCTTGCAGACAGATTTATCTTGGAGTTCTAGCTCTGGAACTGTGAGAAAATCAATTTCTGTTGTTGATGTCACCCAGTTTGTGATGCTGGGGCATGTCAGCCCCAGAAGACAAGTATACCTACCTTCGCCCTCAGGCACCCTTACCCAGCTGCAGGGAGCTGGATTTTTTCCCCTTTCTTGACCACCAGCCAGTATTCCTTACCAGGTGACCTTCCTCACCTGAAGTATTGAGGGATGGGGATACTTTATCCTGCCCGTGGCCAAGGGCAAATGTTATCTTTCACTGGTAATATTCGAATCTTTCACTCCCTCCCAAATTGGAGCCCCTTACTAACCTCCTCACAGGCTGTTTCTGACAGGACTAGGTCATAGCCAACTTCAGGAGAGTGGCAGCAGTGTAAAAGCAAAAGGATGGGAAGCAGACCTCAACGGATTCAGAGAAGCCTTTATTCCTTTGTGGATTCAGGCGCGATCTGGGTCCACTTTCCAGATGGAAAATAGTCATCAGTTATAGAGGGGATTTTGGTTTTATAGGTTACAATGATGTAATCATTGGAAGCCGTGTACACGCAGTTTTGACCGTCAGGGGCTATTTGAACAGGTTAAAACTTTAATTTAGGAGGGTAGTTGTAAAAAGGTTGAAACTCATTGTTGTCTGGGGAGATAAGAGTCCAGATCCTGAGGGATGAGTACTCAAATCTTGCCCATTGGTATTTGCTGTGCTTCCATTTAGGACTAATTAGCCATGGGAGAAGGTTATGGTTTAGGGCCCAGCATTCAGTATCCGCCCCTTTCCCCCAGGGCCCAGTGTTCCTTGGCTAGTTTCCCTTTCCTCCTCCTGGCACCTCTCTCCATTTTTCTTTGGGGGCTATGTTGTAGGAATATTATTTTCCATAACCCTTCAGCTCGGACTCCTTAAACTCCTGTGATGAGTTAACATCTCCAGGCTCTGGTCTGGGACCTCACCTCAGGGCAATTCTCACCACAGACCTAGTTTCTAGGAAGAAAAATTAAGGTCTGGCCTTTCCCAGCCTGATACCTGCAACAGACACAGGTTATGGTAGGGTGGGTAAAGTGTAGGGGCTTGGTGACAGCTCTGTTTGGAGTCCCTGTTCATACTCTTTCATGTTCAAGGTTGAATGTGGGGAGCTGAGAATGTGGACATCCAGATGTCTGGTCCTTATGTGAAGAAGATAACTCAGGTGGGGTATAGTACATGTGCCTGTAATCCCAGCACCTCAGAGGACTGAGGAAGGAGGATTGCAAGTTCAAGGCCAGTCTAGGCAATTTAGTGAGAACCTGTTTCAAAATAAAAAATAAAAAGAACTGGGGGGCTGGGGAGATAACTCAGTCGGTAGAGTGCTTGCCTTGCAAGCACAAGGCCAGGGCCAGGTTTAATCCCCAGCACCGCAAAAAAAAAAAAAAAAAAAAAAAAAAAAGAACTGGGCATGTAACTCAGTGGTAGAGTGTCCCTAAGTTTAATGCCCAGTACTATCACCACCACCACCACCACAACAACAACAAACAACAACAACAACACCAAAAAAAAAAAAAAAAAAAAGAAAGAAAGAAAGAAAAGAAAGAAAGGAGAGAAACTCAGGGCTGGAAACTGATTGGAGGAAGATGCATCTATTAATACCTGACTCCATTTCATGTGGACTGGTAGAAAAGAATACTGTTGTCTTGTATGCATGTGTTAATACATTCGATATCATTTTTTCCTTCTCTCAGCACTGTAACATTCCTCTATGTTGCTATGTGTGTTATTTCCAAGCACCTCAGAGTGCTTCACTGTGGGCATCGCCGCATTTTACCCATCTGCTCCCCAAAATGTGAAACCCAAGATTACCTTCAACTTTCTGTTGTGACAAATAACTCTCAGGTAAATATCCTCAAACATGTCCCCTAGGAGCCTGAATGAGAATTTCTTTAGAGAGATATCTAGGAACAGAATCCCAGGGACAGAATTACCGGCATAAGGCTGACCTGTGGGTAAACTGAGCAGGTGAGACCAGCCACCTCCCCAGCAGTTGTACTACACTGCCATGGTAGGGCTTGCTGGTCCTATTTCTCTCCATCCTCACCAGTGCTTGGCATGATCTAGTTTTCTAATTTTCTCAGTCCAGTTAGGAAACAATATCTGAGGAGACTGGAGGAGTAGTTTAGTAATAGAGCACTTACCTGCTATGTATGAGGCCCTGTGTTCCATCCCCAGCACCATCAACAAAACAAAACAAAACAAAACAAAACACCTCACCATTATTTTGTTTTTGCATTTCCATGGTAAGAATGAGTTAGAGCATCTTTGTGCAAAAGTGCCTTGGGTTTCACCTTGTATGTGCTGTAATTCCAGTACCTTGGAGGGCTTAGGAAGGAGAATTGCAAATTTAAGGCCAGACTGAGCAACTTAGCAAGACCCTGTTTCAAAATAAAAAAATAAAAAGGACTGGGGATTGTAGCTCAGTGGGAGAGCTTTATTATGACGGCATGGTGACACATGCCTGTAATCCCAGCTTCTCTGGAGGCTGAGGTGGGAGGATACTAAGTTCAAGGCTGGCCTTAGCAACTTAGTAAGTCCCTGTCTCAAAATAAAAAAATTTTAAAAAGGACAGGAATGTGTAATTCAGTGGTAAAGTGCCCCTGGATTCAATACCCGGTACTAAAAAAAAAAAAAAAAAAAAAAAGGAAAAGAAGAAAAAGATCTTGCAAAACAAAAAACAACAAAAAAAAAAACCTCTGGCGAGCAGACACTGAAAAAAACTTGGAGGGAGGTGATATCTGAGAAAGGTAAGAGAGGAAGAAACTGGATTGGCCAGTGAAAACCTTTAATCACAATGCTAATCTGAGAGAAAAATGGGAGGAAGCAGAACTCCTTTGGCCTGGTGACTGAGTTCTGAGAAGTCAGGTACATTGTCGACTTGTTCACAATTGGCCCCATGTCTTTTACATTGTTACTGGGTGTGAATGAATTGGTCATTTTCTCTTTCCTGTTTTTATAGGTATCTTGTTCCTTCAAACTGCTGGTGAAAAGTCCTGCTGTGAGATCTCTGACCTCCCCAGAGACAAATCCAGATGGGGTGGAGCTCTGAAGGCAGGTGGCTCATACTCCACCTTCCAGTGCCCATATCCCTACACCCCTCTCCATTCCAAGCTCCCAATGCTTCTTCTAAGACTGAGCTGACCCCTTATCTGTGAAATCAAGGCTTTCTCTATCCTGGCCATCCCCACCTCCTAACCTCTGGGATGGAAACTGAGAGCCAATCCCTGCTATCCAAGACTCAGGGTGGCAAAACAGAGGTGCATTTGTACCATCTGGGGGCAGCAGGGACAGGAGAGGTGCTGGGCCCTGTGCAGAGCACTCCATAGCTGCTCACTATTGTCAGGACTTGAGGGCAGGGGGCTGGACCCCAGGGCTTTCTCAGTCAACACAAAGGTAGTAGAGAGCAGAAGGATAGCAGCTCATTTCTAAAGTCCACAGCACCCTCCAAGACTCAAAGAGTAAGCATCCCAGAGCTTCCCCTCTGTACCCCAATCATATCCAAAAGGATTCAAAGGGATTAAAAGGAAGGGTCAAGCCAGTGTCTCTTACCATCTCCAGTGGATACTGGACTTATAAGAAATAGTGAGGGTAAGGTGCCTGCTGTCCAAGAAGGGTAGTCTGGGTGACCCAAGGAGGGCTGAAGGAAATGGGCCTAAGGCAGGGGGAGAAGTGACTGAAGAGGAGGGGTGATTATCCTGCCCCTTGGAGGAGGCCTGGTACAGCCTGTGGGGGCAGGGTCCCTGACTGGCTGGCTAGTTGAGCCAGCCCTCCAACCTCCAAGGCACTTTCCCACAGATCAGTCTAGCCCTGGGCCTTGAAGGACAGGGGAGTTTTGGAAAGCAGGACGCTCTTGAGAGGAAAGACAAACAAATCCTGATGGTGAGAATCAGGATCAGGGTCTGTAAGGGGAAAAGTAATATCCCCACTCTAGCACTGTACATCTGAGCTGTCTGAGTGGACTGGAGGTAGGGGCAGTCTGCCCAGTCCCATGCTGTGTGCTACAAAGGGGGAAGATAGGTGTGGCCCTGGGGAAGCTGGAAGCTGGCCTTGCCCTGTGTGACTCAGCATCTGCACTGAGCTAGAAGACCAGTCTGGGATTTCCCAAATTACCTTCAGCAGTTCTTCCCCTTGGGTTATTCTATTTGGGCCAAAAACTAATAGCTGATAGTAAGGCTCCCTTGTAAGTTCCTCTCTCAGGGAAGTAAGTAGAACCACTTTAGAGGGCTAACTTCTAAGGCAAAGAAGATTTGGAAGGCAAAGACCCTTCCAGAGTCTGGCTATGGCTCAGAGAGGCCACAGTAGGGGCAGACAACTTTCCCACGGGGGAGTGGGATTGATTCTGCCAAAGAGATGGGCCCTCTAGTATTTGGCCCCCAGGGCTGACCTGGTCATGAGTTCTAGTGCCATCTGCCATCCTTCATCTTGTCACTACCCTTACTAAAGTCAGACCTTTGAATGTTGACAGAATCCTATTTGTCAAGGCTTGGGGTGGCTATAATTGACTTGAATGTGCTCTATGGCAATTATTAGAGTGAGAGATGGTGAGAAAGAGGGGGCAAGCCATCATGTCCAGGATTATGTTCAAAGGTGCACAGATGAAGAAACCATGTGTCAGGGTAAGTGGGTGCATGAGTGGGACTCTGTCCCTTGAGTGAGGGTCTGTGTTTTTCCCATCCTTGTAGCCTCATGCAAAGCAGAACTGGACCTGTAACAGGGTTTGAATCATCAGGCGATGTGTGCCTCCCCTGACATGAAGATTCTATCACCTTCTGTCCTGTTTGGGATTTTTCCCACATCCAACCCAACCCCATGACTTCCTGTCTTTCCTATAAACTGTACTGAGATCCAGATGTTATCATAAATTTCCTGGAAACCAAACTTGAGCAGCTGCTGCTGGTTCCTGTTGCAGGTCCCTGGGCAGGGGCAGCTCCTGGGGTAGGGAGGAGATACCCATGTTTGGCTCTGTATGATTTAGTGGCCACAGTGCTCCTCAAAATTCAGATCGTACCGCACTGATGGTCCCTTTTCATTCCCAAAATCTCTTTATGGGGCAGAGAAGTGAACATTATTTTCCTGTTTCAAGGGTAGAAAACAGGTTTGGAGAGCCATGCCTGAGATCAGTCAATCAGGTAGTGGCCAAACTAGGCCAGATGCTATAACAGATTCCTGGTGCAATGCTCATTTCATTTCACATGGTTAAGTGACCTCCAGTAAAGAATTTTATTCCTGGGGAGGGGAAAAGGAGACTCATGGGATCATCTTTCCAGAGGTATAAGGGAGAAGGGAAGGGGCTGGGGTGATATCTCTATTGGCTTGGAGAAAAAGGTAGAATGGGAAGGTTTTAAACCATGAACCACTCAGAGTCCATAGGACCAAGGACATCCGCAGGGCTGCCTGGAAGGGGTGTTATAGACACTTCCCAGTGTGGTGAAACCAGCTTCAATATTATACAGTGGCCGCCGACTCCCTTCCCTGGCTGAACTCCTTGTTCAGCTCTCAAAGTTAAGTCCACTTGGAATTTTGAAACCTGAAGATTTGACCATATGTTTTTATGCCTAAGTGCTCCTCAGTTGCCAAATGTAAGGTTACAGACCCCAATTCAGATGGAGGAGGCTGGTCAGCATCCTCTGTTGTCATAGTAGGCAACACAGCAGAGTTTGCCTAGCTCCTGCTATCAATGTATTCCTCAATTCTTCCCCTAGGTCCTTGGAGAGCTCTTTGGGGAGGAGTCAGGGAGTCTGGGGGCTGGGATGAGGGGTCTGGGGGGGAGGCTGTTCTGTTGCCTCCAACTGTTTTATGCATTAAGTTCTTCACCCCTCTCTGAATCTAGACATGGTACAACTCCTCTGGGGCTGGGTGGGTTGGGCAGGCCAGTTGGTTAGGATGGGAACAGGCCCTTTTTTCTCTTTTAGGACTCCAAAGGATTCTGGTGGCTGCTCTATTCAGGACCATCCAAATTCTGCTTCATCCCAGGTCAGTTCATTAATGTCCTAATGTCCTTCTTACAATTCTGGCTTGAAATAGGTAGGCTCCCCATACATGATCACACTGTCAGGTTCTTGAGTTGTTTTTTTTTTGTTTTGTTTTGTTTTTTAAGTGTTGGAGATGGACACCAGAGCCTGGCACATGCAAAGCAAAAGACCTCTACCACTGAGCTACACAGTCAGCCCCTACCATATGTCTTTTTATTGCACTTAAGACCCCTCCTGTCCTGCTTCCCAATAGCAGAAGTGCCCTCTTTCATGAAAATGGCTTGCTTTTGCTGTAATCCTGATTACAGAGATGAAAAGTATTAGGAAATGTTCATGGAAATTCTGGGGAAGAAAGAATTTTTCGGCCTACCATTTTCTGTCAAGATATTTAGTAATGTAGCCGAGCATGGTAGTGCATGCTTGTAATCCCAACTACTTGGGAGGCTGAGACAGAAGGATTACAAATCCAAGGTCAACGTCAACCTCACAAATTAATGAGATCCTGTCTCAAAAAAAAAAAAAAAAAAAAAGAGAAAAACGGTGGGGGTGGGAATGTAGTTTAGTGGTAGGTTGCTTGCCTATTATGTCCAAGGCCCTGAGTTGCATCCCCAGTAACACACACACACACACACACACACACACACACACACACGAAGATAAAAAGATAAACAATAAAGCCAAGGGAAAGACAGGAAGGAGAATTTTTACTAGTTGGCAGTGACATTCTTGCCACCACAAAAAACAAACAAACAAAAAACCATGGAGGGATATAGGAGGGGCAGACATGACAGACAAAGCGGAGGGGCAGAGGGAACAGCTCTCCTCACTGTTCCAGCCTTACCCCCTGGGCCTAGTAGGTAGGTGATCCCCATGTGGGGGCCTGAAGTTGGGAAGCCATCCTTGGAGCCTCATTTTGTGAGCACATCCCAACTCCCCAAGGGTGTAACTTTGTTTGTTGAAGGGAGAAATGATCCTTTTCCACATAGAAGGGAAAAAATAATGACTGGCTTTATTTCAGTTTTTGGCCACATGAGGAATGCAAACAAGACAGAGGGTAAGTGTGCACCTCACTGCAAATGGAAGGAAAAATGATCATGTTTCCCTATTTCCTCCCCACAGAACTACTCCAAAGGACATGAGCAGGATTGGTGGGGTTGTCCTGCTCCTGGGGAGTGACCTCTTCTCTGGAATGATTTCACATACACTGGTAGGGACATATTTTGTGTTTAAATTATTGCAGTCATTGCAACATGAAATTTTCTCCTTTATCCTTTCTTCTCAATCTCTCTTCACAATCTTCCTTTTTTATTTTAAAATTTTATTTGTTCTAATTAGTTGTACATGACAGTAGAATGCATTTACACATTTTGATAGATCATACATAAATGGAGCATAATATCTCATTTTCTGGTTGTACATATTGCAGTCATACACATCGGTCATGCAGTCATACATGTACATGAGGTAATAATATCTGTTTTACTCTACTATCATTCCTTCCCCCATATCCCTTTCCCTCTCTTCTATGCCCTCTACCCAATATAAACTATAAATATAACTCTATTCTTCCCGACCTGCAACTACAATATTTTACTTTAAGAGAATCCCAGAAGGTCCCAGGCTGCCTCTCACATTTTCCACGTACAGGACAGAGGCCCTTTCAGGTAGCTGGAGGAAACACATGGGGCAGGAACTGAGGTTCTGCTGTCTCTCACCTGTTTGCTGAGGGGGTTGAGTGATCAAGTGCTGCCACAGCCTAAGGACCAGGCTACAGGGCCAAGGAGAGAGAGATGGGGGCAATTCTTCAGGTGGTTGTTCCCAGTAACTCATGGAGTGAGAACTCAGGCCCATGACTGTCCAGCACTGTGCTGGCAGTCAGCCTAGGAAGTGGGGCCTGAGGCCCATACTCCTTGACCTGATCCTCCCATCTCCCCCAGATTTTCATGGGTTGGGTTAAGGACAATTTCTTCTTTTCTCCTCTTTTCTTTCAATGCTGGGAATGGAATCCAGGGCCTCATGCCTGCTAGGCAAGTGCTTTACCACTGAACTTCACTCCCAGCCCAGATTAAGAACAATTTGATGAAGGCTGAAAACGTTCATTACTTGGGTCAGAAGTGTTTTCAAACACAGTATGAAGCTGGCATAAAGGTATTTAATTTCATAAAGCATTTTTTAAATAGTTAAATAAAATGCAACTGGGAGGAAGATGTTGGTTGTCAGCTGCTACTGCATCTTTTTTATTCTTTCCCAAGGTGAGAGACATGGCATCCAGACTGTTGAAGAGAGGCCTGAAGACAGGCTGTGAGCCACACTTGGATGTTTAAAAGGGCTCTCCTGCTCCTTTTGCTCATGGCCTGCTGGGCCAATCACCTGCTTGTGAGAGCCCCTCATTCCTTTGGCTCTTGCTCAACACCCTCACACCTTTACCTTCATCTGGAGGATCCCTTATCCTTGACAATGGCTCTGTGGGGGACAGTCCCCATGGTGTGTTCTGGAGCTGTTTTGCTGGGAGAGCAGATCTGATGGAACTGGCTTAAGGGTCGGGAGTAGAGGCCAATATGAATGTTCTGGAAGCATACAGCTTACTTATAGTGACCTGTATCTGATGAGTTTGTGAGAGCAAACAGAGGATTTGGTCCAACACTTAAACTTAAAAATAAATGCAAAATTATGTGGGCTTGCAAGATAGGTAGGAAATGACCTTGGACTATCTGGTCAACCTTCAGTCTACCTTGGGATTTAAGACTCCTTCTCCAAGATGCACACCACTGACCAGCAGGAGAGAGAGCTCTGTGCATCTACACAGGCTTGATTCAAACCCTTTGAGGCATTATTCTCCCATGGATCTTACGGGTTGGTACAGCCCCACCTTAGAGAGAAAGTGAGGCACTGACCAGGTAAGTGATGTGCCTAAGGCTGAAATCAGGGGAAGAGGCAGGGCAAGGGTCTCTCTCATCTGAATGCTAACCTTGCACTCACTGATGCATACTCCCTACCACTTTCTCTTGGGTGGACACAGACATTAGAAAGCTCCTTCTCATTTCACAACAGCTGAATTTGGTAGCTCCACACCACAATGAGCAATTATAAAGAAACTTCCCCTTGGTTTGGAAGATGCCCCATCTGCCTACTGTGAATACCGTCCAAAGCAACCTGTAGCCTTGCCAGGGCCCAATGTTTACTATTGCAGGGAGATCCTCAACTCAGATGCTGCCCTTTTGAGGCCTGGGCCACTTCCACAGCTGGCCCACCCTGGGTCCAAAGGTTGAAATTCACACTTCAGAATCAGCTGTCCATTTTGATTCAGAAATCCCATGGGGGCAAGAAAAGCACATGCACATAATGGAGGCAGTCCCCTTCCCACACTGGTCTGGGTAGTAGTGACTTCTTGGGCAGAGAAAGTGGCACATGTAACTTACCTACAATAGCTGGGATTCCAACTTCCCATTTGAGCCCCAAATGTAAAAAGACCTTAGAGTAGGAAATACAAGTAGAGGCTGCCAAAAAATTGTGACCTGGTGGAGCTTAGCTGTGTATGACACTGTTTGGGGGCCTTACTGGAAGAGCTATGTGGCCTTAAGCCCTGCTCTAACTGGATCCCTGGCTCAGCATGCCATGGAGGTTGGTTTCTTACTGTCCTCACTTGGTATCACTTGGGAGGATGATCTGAATGGGAGACACAAAAGAGGGTATCCTTAAGAGATATCCTTGGCCAGTTTATGAAGTGAAATGAGATGGCACATTCTCTTTTCTACTTTTGAATGTGATTCCTAGGAAGGGACTATGAGAAGATTCGGGGTTCAGGAGGGGTTTTGGAGTCATCAGCTCTGGCAGTTTGTTGGAAGAGAGGACTTCTGAGGTGGCCCCAGTGGCCAGTCTTTCTGGTTGCCTACTTCAAACAAACTCACTATTTCCTGCCACCTGGAGATGCTATCAATTGTGGTCAAACTCTGCTTTTGGGAGCTCTGATCAAGGGAACCCCTCTGGAAACAAAAGATGACAGGGACCAGATAATCATCAGCTCTGCTTGGGCCATCATCCATCTTTGCTGTCAGGAGTCTAAGGCCATGATATATCCCCACTTGAGCTGTTTATAAGATTTTATCCACTGGGCACAGTGGTGCTCACCTGTAATCTCAGCTACTCAGGAGGCTGAGGCAACTAAGTGAGACTATTTCAAAATCAAAAAGAAAAAGAGCTGGAGCCAGGCATGGTAGTACATGCCAATAACCCCAGTGACACTGGAGACTGGGGCAGGAGGATTATAAATTCAAGACCAACCTCAGCAACTTAGTGAGGCCCTAAGGACTTAGTGAGACCCTGTCTCAAAAACATAACATTAAAAAAGGGCTGGAGAATGTGGCTCAGGGGTTAAGTAATCCTGGATTCAATTGCCAGTACCAAAACAAAAACAAAAACAAAAAATGCTGGGAATGTAGTTTAGCAGAAGAGTGCTCTAGGGTTCAATTCTGAATGCTGAAAATGACAACAAAAACAATGTCAAAAAATAATAACAAAAAGATCTTGTCCTATTCTTTCCTGCCTACTGTGCCCACCTGGCCAGTCCCTTCTTCCTTCTGGAATAGCTGGAAGACTCTGGCTCCAGCTTCCATTGCAGTGACTCAAGCTGGTTCCAGGTTGGCAAAGGTTCAACTTTATGCTCCAGTTGCTGGTCTGTCCCTTCCTGCTGCTTCCTTATTTCTTAAGAGAGAAGCCATGATCATGAACTTAGAGGTACTACTGTTAATTCACTATGCCACAGGTGGGGGAAAGAGCACTGAAAGATGCGTTGGTGGACTCTTGGAGAACAAAGGGAAAAGAGCTGGCCAGCACTCTTCCCTTTCATCTCTTGAGAATGATTCCAGGTTAACGGGTGATGTTAATTCCCTCTGGGGCTTTATGCACCCAATGGATGTGGGGATACTGAAACATCTGAATGATCTGTGCCTGAAGGCTGCAGACTCCAAATCCCTGGGCTCCCTGGCCAGCTGGAAGGAAGGCTGCCAGGACCCTTGGATTGCTTGGACTTTGAGAATCTCTATTACAAAGAACATGCTTTCCTACAGGATGCTACTGGGGCTCACTTATAAAAGGCAGCCTCTTACAAATGTGGGCGTTTGCCTCAGACAGCTTCTCAAATGACAGCAGTTGATGCCTGAAGCAGAATATGAAGAACTGAAGAAAAGCACAAACACACACACAAATTTTTTTTTTTTTTTTTCTTTTGGTGGTAGTAGGGATTGAAACCATGGGTACTCTACCGCTGAGCTACATTCCCAGCCCTTTCTATTTTTTATTTTGAGACAGGTTCTCACCACATTGTTGAGGGTCTCACTAAGTTGCTGAGGCTGGCCTCAAACTTGTGATCCTCCTGCCTTAGTCTCCCAAGTTGCTGGGATTATAGGTTGTGTGCCACTGTGCCGGGTTAAAGAAGTTGTATTCATTGAACAACGCTATACACATTTATATATGTACTAGACATTAAGACTCATATGGACACCACCTATCTGGAAAGGCAGGTGGTGATGTGAAAATGTATCCTGGCTCATTGCTGAGTACACTAAAATGACTCAAGAAATATACACTTTATTTATTTCAAAAACTTTTATTGCGCATAAAACAGAACATTTCCCTTTGTGGGTCAGATATTACCACCTTTTAAATTTTCTTTCTTGGCAGCACTAGGGATGGAACCCAGGGCCTCATGCATGCTAAGCACACACTCTACCACTGAGCTACACCCTCAACTTGTAAATTTATTTTTGTTTAACTCTTTCCTCCTTTCTGCCCCATTGAAAAAAAATCTTTTCCTTTGAAAGGGTTAAGAATAGTCTATCATTGCTGGTCAAAATCAGCTTTAGAGTGGCTGCTGGGGGCAAAGGCCCGAAGACACTAACTGAGCAAGGGGTTGGAATCCCACATAGAGCTGCTGGCCAGTTTCAGACTTGGGGGTTGGGGGCTGTCTTCTGCCCACTAGGGACGCTGAATGTGGATCCCCAACTGTACTTAAACTTGTGCCTGGGTTTACTCAGATGAACTCTGGCATTTTGCGTGTGCATGTATATATATATACTCACTTCCCTGCCTTCAAGGGAAGACTTAATTCTTCAGAAGAAAATCTGCTTTGGAGCTGCATGCATTTCCAGAGGTGGAAAACATTTCATGTAGCAAGTCACCAGATCACTAAAATCAACTGCAAACTAGTGGTTTGACAAACTGGAGCTTTTTTTTTTTAAAAAAAAAAAAAAAAAAAAAAGTGCTCTATGAGAGCCTGAAGCCTTAACACTGTCAGGAGTAGAAAACCGGGGGACATTTTACAGGCTGATTGAGGCCTCTTTGCCATCTTCAGCCCCCTTTTGAGTGACAGTAGGCAGCAGCATGTGCTTTGAAGGATGAAGTGATGCCATGGTTGGCTGGGACTGGCCAGCAGCAAGAGGCAGAAGGAAACCTGGTGTTTCTGCTGCCTGAGGCCATTTGAAGCACAGCACTATTGCCACATCACTTTAGAAACCACTTCCTAGTTCTGGGGTTAGCAGGAGTGACAGGGACAGAGGCAGCTCTGCCAGGGCTTGACTGTTATGGTGGCATTCAAGAGGAGAGGGTTAGGAAAAGGCCACAAAGGCAATGACAGTCTTGTCCCAAGTCCAATTTTACTGGAAGATTGGGGTGTGAAGATGGAATCTAGAACACCTTCCTCCCCACTTTTAGGAACAGAGAATAAAAATGGAGATGTTGCCTCATCAGAGACCAGGAAGTGAAGAATTCAGAGTTGTGATGGTTGTTAGCAGCACATCTGGATTTCCACAGGAGATAGATGGCAGCTTTTACACAAAGTGAAGAATAAGACAGGTTCTTTGCTCCTTTGTAGTTAAAATGAATGTTCGAGTTGAGGCACAGTGTGGTTCCCATGGGAAGTCCATGGTCAGCATGGACCCTTGGCCTGTCCTGCCCCAAGGACACCTGAAGAACTGCCAGGCCTGTTCATTCTACACCAGCCCTTCCCATCAGGAGTCAGCTGGAGTGCCCCTTTGAGACTGGCCTGGCACTGATGAGATCATCTCTGGGATGACTGTGTGCTAATTCTTTAATAGACAAGCACCTCCCAGCCTTGACCTTCTTAGTCAGTGGCTTGATGAGTTGTACACACCTGTTCTCTGACTGAACCATGAGAAATGAACAGTTTGACTTGCAGAGCTAGTTACATGGTATTTATTAGCCCTTGCCACCCCAAGAAGATTCTAATTCAGGGGAGGGAAGAGAGGGCTGGAGTTGCCTGTCTGTGAGAGACCAGACTAAATGCTGATACTGGCAGCAGTACATGTGTTCCTGTCTGGCTAGACTTTCATCTAGGCTGAGGGAATTCCTATCAGACAGATCACAAGGAGCCATCTACATTGTCTCAGCCAGCTGAAAAAGGGCTTTACCCCCAAATCTTCTTTAACATATGTGTGGAGGGAGGTGAACCCTGGCACCAAGACTGAGAAAAAAATGGGTCCTATAGAGCCAACATTCCAACAGGGAGAGACCAGCATGGCATCTTTGCCTTTTAGCACTGCCACCGATAGTGCTGAAATGTATCCTTGACAAGTGAGTGGTTCAGATGTAAAAGTCCAGAGCCATAGCAAGAGCAGGATGCCAGTGGGGGAGGAGAGGGCTGGACAGTTACAGGGGGACAGAAAAGCTGTGAGCAAGGACCCAGAGGGTCTCAAGCTGCTCCCTGATGCAACCAGATCAGTTTTTAACACTATGAAGAAGGCTAATAAATAGATGCATGTAACAAGCGTTCGGTCAGTTTTGAATCAGGCTGTGTAGGATGGAGCAGACCTCTGTTACCCCTACACGCAGGTGCCAGGTGATCAGTGTCTCTAGTAAAGATATAAAAATGAAGTTGCTTCTTTTCAAGTATTAAAAAAATAAGTTAATTGACAAAAAAGATCTGAAGTGGCTGAGCATCTTGCCAGGTCCTCAGCTTCATTTCAATGTGCAAACACAGGAAAAACGCCAAGGAAGAAGGGAATCTCCTGCCCCCGCTGTGAAGCGCTGAACTGTGACAATGCCTGTCGGTCAATGGGGGACTTGAAGTGTAGGGTTCTCCAGCCCCCAAAGTTAGTACTTTCCAGTGTCAAAATGGTTGTGAACTAAAAGCAAAATGCAGCAATCCATGGGCCTCGGGCCTCAGCCAGAGAGAGGCCTGGGGCATTTGGCCACTTGAGGTCCAGTGTATGGTGTGGGGCCTGGAGCCAGACCCCTCCTGCATTCTCATAACTTGCCTGCCTATTCCTCAGCTTCTCCTACAATGCTGGGGTGGTCACTGCCCTGACTGGTCATTGCCCCTCTCCCAAGTCTCCATCCATGTCTTGCTTGTGGGGTGTTTTTTTTTCTTTCTTTGGTGGTGCTTCAGGGAGCATGAAGAAGGCAGCTGCCCTGCTCTGCGGGGTGCTCTCTGTGGTGGCGGTGTCTTTGAAGAGAAGGAGCAGCTTCCTTCTCTTACCAAACGTGCCGGTGGAAGGAAGGGGTGCCAGGCAGTAGGTCCTTAGGGACCGTGCGGGGTTCCCGCACTGCACCATACACCCATGTGGGCCTCTTCTCAGGAAGTGGAGTCACCTCAGATAATCATCATCACCTGGGGTTTCACCACAGCACATGAGCATGTGGGTGGCTAAGTGTAAACTCCCAGGAGGTGCCAGACTTCCTTGGACCTTAGATCCACATGGTCTCGGAGAACACAGCCAGATGGATGCTGATATTCCAAGCAGCAGAACGGACACAAGCTCAGGACCAGTTCAGGCTGAAGCCCTTTGACAGCATGGCTGCCTCCAGGTCCTTGTCCTCCTCTTTTTCCCTGAGCCGCTGCTCCTCTAGCAGGGCCACCAGAGAGTCTCTCTGCTCCACGACTTCCAACATCTCATTCAGGATCTTCTTCTCCTCTGACAACTCCTCCTCGGTCTTCAGGTGATCTGGGGAGTAGCCAAAGGCATGAGGTGTGTGGCTTGGGAGGTGGCAAACCATACCAGTCTTCCCCTGTGCACCTCACCCACCCACTTACCTTCCACTGCCATTCGCTCCCGCAGTTCCTGCTGCAGTCGGCTCTGCCGATCTTCTAGCTCTAACTCCCGGGCACTGAGAAGAGGAAGGAGAGAGAGACAGTGACTTGGGGAGCAATTAGTCACCCTACCAAGTTAGGGTAGGTGTATCTATGATAGACCCAGCACTTATGTTGCTTCATGAATAGACCCCCAAATCTCAGACTACTCACAAAATCATCAGCTCAGACTCATAGCGCACCATGGCGTTTTTTTCTTGCACCAGCTTGAACCACTCCTGCATCAGCTTAGGGTCATCCTTTTTGCCCATGCCTGCCGAGAGAGACTGTGTGTCAGGCAGCAAGGTAGGATGTCTTGTCTCCCCTGGCCCACAGGAATCATCACACTGGGGCAAATGTGCAAAGAGAGCCGAGCAAGATGCTGCCGGAACACTTCCAAGCCAGGTCCAAAGTTTGCCTACAGCCTTCGGGGACATGCAGATAATGATAGGCCCCTGAATTGTGCAGACCCCAGGACCTAACAGAGCCTATGCTTTTTGTCTGTTCTGTCTAGTCCAGGCTCTGCCCTCAACCCTGACAGTAATCCTGGTTAGTTGCGACTGTTCCCTCCTCACAGGCTTGTTGATACCTCTTCTGTGCAGAAGCTTTCTTTTGGATATCTTAAAGTGCTTTGTTCTTCCTTCTCAATTTTTTGATTCATTTGATATTTATTTGGCACTTGCTATGTTCTGATCTCCTTGAGAAAACCAGTCTAAGTGGCAAATGTAAATTTATAAACTATAGTTTACTCTTCCCCCTGCTCCCTTTAACCCAGTTCTTTCCTAGGCTGCTGTTCCTCTCTGGGGCCAATATTGAGGCCTCATAATTGCTTTATGTCCTAATCAGAAAGACACCATTTCTTCTTCTTCTTCTTCTTCTTCTTTTTTTTTTTTTTTTTTTTTTTTTTTTGGGTAATGGGATATTAAACCCAGGGGTCCTTAATGACTGAGCCACATCCCAGCTCTTTTTAAAATTTATTTTGAAATGGGGTCTTGGTAAGTCACTCAGGGCCTCACTAAATTGCTGAGGCTGGCTTTGAACTTGTGATTTTCCTGCCTCAATCATTCCGGTTGCTGGGATTATAGGCATGTGCCACTGCCTGGTAAAAAACCATATCTTAATGTGTGGCTGGTCATGCTTCCTAACACACACTCTAGCAGGGCATCCAGGATGGCTGTCAGCTTTCTCACCCTGGAGACTGAGGAAGCTGGCCACATGCTGTTCTGATCCAATCCCACCACCAGTTTTGGGGGCTGGTACCTGCCTGCTGACTCAGGCCAATCTGAACCAACACAGGACAAAAGTCTCCATCAGGAGCAACCCAACCTGTGGGCATAACTGCAGCAGGAGTATAGAGGAAGAACTTTCTAAGGAATCAAACCATCCAAGGAGGAAACAAACTCCTTTTCCTTGGAGCACAAATCTGCTCATGGCCAAAGTGTGGTACTGCCTAAGAGATAGACTAAGTCAGTGGCTCTTTAATATTTTGGGGTTACAACCCATTTTAAGCATCTCATGAAAGCTAAAGACTTTTCCTAGAAAAATGCTTTTATATATATATATATACATATACATATATATATATGTATATATATATATCACACATTGTTATTATTTTGTGGTGCTCGGGATGAAACCAGGACCTTAAGCATGCCAGCCAAGTGCTCTACCACTAAGCTACGCCCCGACTACAGCATCAAATAACTTTAAACAGAATTTCAGGGTGCTCAGGGCTTCCTAAAGTTCATCCACAGGCCTCAGATTAAGAGGCACTGAACTGGGAAATCTCTCAAAGTACTCTCCATTTTGAGTTGCTTGGTTGGATGTCCTAGCACAGTGATTAGTGTTACAGCCCAGGAGTATGTACTATGTATGTCCTCAGGTGGGTGCCTCTCAGATTTGCTCCTTACTCATTCTTGTCCGCATTTTGCCACCTGATATTCTTGTATACTAATCAAAGACAAAGCTCTGTGTTGTCTTCTTGACCCGCATAAGGCCTAAGCCAGTTAGCCAATGGCCCCACTCTAGAGAGGCAGAGATGCATTGCATTCACACAAGTAGAGGTTAGTGTCTACATCGTGGCCCAGTGCACATACAGCTTTGCTCCTGAGGTGGCATCCTGTCCCTGAGCTCTACTCTCAAGGATGGAAGCTCCCCACTCCCCCGACCCCTGGCCTGAGGAGACTGCTGCTTTCATGTCTGGGGGCCTGAGCTCTCCTCACCCGATCCAATAGACTTGGGTCTTTGGCTTTTAAACCAGCCTACAGCTCAGTTCCATGCATTCCTTCCGGAGCGTCTCTGCACAGTGTGCCCACATGGCCATGAAGATGGAGCCCTGACACATGCAAGCTGTCCAGTGTGGCAAGCTGAGGGCACACTGGGAAGTCTCTCCCTCCTTCCCACCTTCCCGTGTATAGAGACAAAATTTCCACCAGGGTACATCTGAATACTGCTCATGAGCCATGGTGGAGCTTGTTCACAGCCGATGAGTAAGGGGATGGGGTGGGGAGGGTGAAAGTCACATGTGAGAGCCATGGAGAGCAGAGTAAGAGGTTAGCAAGGGTTAGTCATGGCCACACTCCCCCTTCCCCTGCCCACATGCCTTGTCAATGACAATCTTATCACCACAACAGACTTCAAATCAGACCAAAAAAATAAAACCAAAAACCAAAACCAAAACAAAACAAAACACACTTAGCAAGACACAAAGTAGAGAAGTTTGCTTTAGTGTTTGTTTTGGTAAAGAACTTGAGGGCATTTGTGTAGATCAGTCTTTGTAAGGACAGTATTCCTTGACTCCATCAATACAAATCCATCTGGTGGGTCTGAGGCTTAAAAGCCCCAAGTACAAATGGGTATGGTGGGTGGGGGGCAATGCTGCAGAAGAAGGTCTGCAGGCTCCAAGAGGTCTGCAGACTTCAGTTGCCAGGCCTGGAGGCTCTCCAGCTTCCCTCTGTACCCAGGTCCTCCCCTCAGACGGTCAAAGGGATACTGTGCCTTGTAAGAAACTGCCACATACTCATGACATTCTGAAATAGGGCTGACACATGTCAGAAAGAGAAAGAGAAATAGTTGGGCTGTGGCTCCCTGTGGAACTAATGTGGCTCTGACCCTCCGAGGCAGTGGGATGAGGCGGGTGAGGTTACGTTACCTTCCTGGACACAGCAAGGGCAGAAGGAGAGAGGTCTACGCCGTGGAGTCCCGCCACTGGGCTCAACTTCAAAAAGGACCAAACAAGGAAGAGGAGGAGGAAACGGAGAAAGACAAAAAAAGGAAGAGGAAACGAGGAGGAGGAATTTGGAAGTGGAGAGGGTTAGGGTGAAGGTGAAATAAAAAACAAGCAGAGGACAAAAAGCATAAAAGGTGAGAAAGGAACAACAGGAGGAAAAGAAAAAATACAAGAAATGGAGAAGCAGAAACAGGGGAAACAAAGTCTACAAATGAATTAAGTCCTTTTCTCAGCACAGAAACTGAACAAGAGCGGGCTCAGGCGTCAGGAGCACTGATGTGGGTGTGTGGCTTGAGGGAGGAATGGTGGGGGTCCACCTAAAGATGCAAGTACTACTTTCATGGAGTAGCGGCTCACGACCAAGTGGGCTGTGCCTTCCTCCTCTATTCCTTACTGGTAGGATGTGAAATTTGGGTATTACCACAAGGTGGCCTTTAAGGTCTTGGATGTTGAGCTCCCTCCTCAAAAAGGCCCAAAGTCCCTGGGTAGATCTGCCTACCTCTGTGAGATACTCTCCTAAACATGGGGTTAATATTGTTTCTAGGTGGGAAGGTAGTATCAACCAAACCTAAGTGAAATATCCTAAGATATCACATAGATACATGTGCTAAATTAACTTCGATTAAGTCTGAAGGGCAAGGAGAGGTATGTTATCCTCTGATGCTGTGTCTATAGAAAGGAACAGAGTCTATGGAGGCAGCAACCTAACTTTGTGGTGGGCCTACAGAGCTCTGGCATCTGCAGTGTTCAAATTTTGAGCCAGGGAAATTTGGGGGAAATGTGGACACACAGAAGTGACTTCCACCAATCTGTATCACTACCCCTCCCACATGCCAAGGAGAGCCAGCCACCCCCTTTTCTTCTGGTCCTTCCATTTCTTGGAGGGGTCCAGTGTCACAGCTGGGGATGCTGTTGCATTTAAGACCAAGGGGGGATATGCTGATAGGACATGCCAACAACTAACACTAATGATGCTGGTAAGAGTGGTGATGGGGCAACTAAGAGGAGACAGTGTGCAGAGAGACATCTCCAGGCCAGTTGTAGGGGAGACCTGATGGTCACTGAAGGAAGAGGGAGAGGAGCTGAGCAAGGCACCATCACAGAACCACAGCAGTACACACAGGGGACAGTGAAGTCCAAGGACAGGCCTTGGTGGGGATTTGCAGGGGAAAGGCTGCATTGGTGGCTTATGATGACAATGGAGTTTAGGTTAACAGGAGGGCCAAAAGACAAACCATTCTACTTTGCAATGGAATAAATGCAGGGATCACTTTTCTTTCTTCTCAGACCTTCGCTGTTCTGCACAGTGCTCTGTACATTCAATCTGACACTGGGTACAACTTCAAAACTAAAGCCAGATACAGAAAGAGGGTGTGTGAAATGCTGATTATATGTAGTATTCTCAATAGACCAGACTCTGACCAGCTGATTCCTGGCCATATGGGAGGAGAATTTCATTCCTAAAAAATTCTCTTTGCCTTAGAGCAGACTTATATTCAACCTTCTTGGTTTCAAAGTCTGTACTGAGGTTTAGAAACCTGGATAAACTCCTTAAATAAAATGTAAATAAACCATTTGCTGCTTCCTAGAACCATGTTACATGTGAAAAGGCTGTGTGGTGTGTGAGAATAGCATCCATATTGATTAGCAAGGGACAGTGACACAATATACAACCAATACACATCCAAAATCAAGTAGGGGCCAGCACATACATGTTGTGTGCATTTCTACTTTTTGGACATCACAAAATATAGCTTTTATCTCCTTTTGTGTAGACCACATTCCATTTATACCCTTTCTGATATAGAGCACAATTTGAGATAACAAAATATTGAGAACAAAAATTAGAAAATGAAATTAGAAAAAGGGGGCATCAGGTAAAGTATGCACTTAAAAACAGAAAAGGAAAGGGGGTAGGCACTGTGACAACAACAGGCAGAAGGAAGGGTATGGGAGACTAGAAGGGCTGGTCTCTCTTGTCCCTCAGGGAGGAGGTGGGTGGGCTGATACTGCAGGGCTGGTACTCTTTTCTTGAGTTTCCAAGACTTCCACAATTAATCTGTACTGCTTTTACAACCAGAAAGGACACCCAGTGGGTATTATTTTAAGAAGAAATAGAAGGGAAAAACCAATTGAATGGGGAGTTCCACACTGCAAGAGAATCTGAAAGGACCACACAAGCGAGGCACAGGAGCACCAACTGACAGAAATTTCTTTGACTTTTAGAGATGTGAGAAACACATGATCTGGTTCATTGGTTCTAAGAGCAAAGGCGTCACCACAAATAGAAGATCACCCCCCTGCCCCCACGCTGGGGATGCAACCTAGAGCCCAGCGTATGCTAGGCAAGCACTCTACCCCTACCACTCTACCTGAGCTACATCTCCAGCTCTTTTTATTTTGAGACAGGCTCTTGATAATTTTCCCAGACTGGTTTCAAACTGGCAATCTTCTCAGTGCCTCAGTCTCCTGAGACACTGGGATTTCAGTGTATGCCACCATGCCTGGTTTGTTCTTTCTATATTTCTATCTTAACCCTACTTCCTCATAGAGGTCTCTAAGACACTTCATCCCAACACACTGTATCCCCCACTCCCATCCTATGAGTTAACTGCATAAAATGTTTGGGTAGATAGAAAATTAAAGAAACAAACCAATTCTCAAGATATGAAGTTTGGCTGCTCATCTGAAATGAAGACAAAATCCACTTTATCTCTTTAGTACTCAAAATTCCAAAGGCCATAACCCTGAGGATGAGAGGTAGAGAAAGGTTTAGTGCCTTTCTTATAGGAAGTGATGATGTGATATTGAAGCCTGGAGGGGCCAAGACCAAGGCCTAACATTAATCATAGCCAGAAAACCCAGGGATAACTCGTGCTGTGATGGGAGTTGGTCTGAGGCTCTCAGTTCAGTCATTTGATTCTGCCTAGTTTTATTTAGCCCACTGGTTTCTACACTGGTGCTATTATCAGAAATAACTAGAAACACCTTACAAAGATCATGGGCTTATTTTTAAGGACAAGGTGAGACTAGTGATTTCATAAAATATGTTTACTGAGAACTTCTAATGTACCAGGCACTGTGCTGACCATCCACTAACCCTATTTTCTTTAAGAGCCAAAGCAGAGCTGGGCAAGGTGACACATGCCTGTAATCCCAGTGATTTGGGAGGCTGAGTCAGGAGGATTACAAGTTCAAAGTCAGTCTCAGCAACTTAGCAAGACCCTAAGTAACACAGTGAGACCCTATCTCTAAATAAAATTAAAAAAGGGCTAGGGATGTGGCTCAGTGGTTAACCACCCCTGAGTTCAATCCCCAGTATAAGAGAGAGGAAAAAAAAAAAAAAAAAAAAAAAAAAGAAAGAGCCAAAGCAGGAATACATTTCTGGTTGGAAGCAAAAGATGAGTGTAGTTTGTAGCAGGAAGGGAAGTTGATTGGCCAGTCTCAAGGAGGACAAAGAGGAAGGGGATGACCAGGGAGCTGGTCTGGAACTGAGAACTAGCCCTGGGATCTACCTCATCTTAGAATCCATCTCTGCCATCATCTAGGCTCCCAGATCCTCCTTGTTAAGAGTCATCACCACATGCTTAAAGCTGGAAAGGTCTCTTTAGTCAGTACCTGGCAGACACTGGGGAGGGCCTGTTAAGGAGCATCTAGACCTGAGAAGTTCCAGCCTGGAATGTTGCATTTCCTCAGAACTCACTGGCTAGGTACTGGAGTGCACTGTCTACAGAGACATTATGAGGAAAATAGGCTTTTTATGAGCTGAGTCACCATTTATAACTACATTTCTTTGTGGGAATACAGAATTCTAAATAATAAGATTACAAACATAGGATATCATCCTTTTACAAATTTTAAGTTGGCTCATAACACCTTCCCTTCTGATACACTAGTCCCTGGGTTAGATTACTCCCTTTTCAGTTATACTTTAGGAAAATTTCTTTTGATTTCCTTAACGCCTCTGAACAATTTACTCCAAGATGTCAGGGATAGGCAGCAGACTTATTTCTTAATTGCATTTTGAGGTTTCACTTTCCTACCACATGATCTCTACCCAGGGCTGCGTATGTATCCCTCATCTTACCTGGGGGTGGGGTGAGGGGAGTCACATTTCTCATTTACTACTCATTTAGCACCATATTTACTAAGGAATCTAGTGCTGAAGCAATGCCTTTTAATTCAATTCTTCTTAGTGATACTACAAAGGTTTTTGCCCACCTTTTCCTCAGAGACCTCAGGGGTTTTCCCAGTAATTAACTATGCTCAGTCACCCAGATTAAACTTTCAGAGAACAACATGTCCAGGGTTGTAAGAATTTCTTTTTCTTTTTTCTTGTGGTGCTAGGGATAGAAACCAGGGCCTTGCACATGGTAGGCAAGCATTTTGCCAGAGCCACACACTCAACCCAGGAGAATTTCTTGGTGATTCTCATTTAAGAAATGGGGTTTTCATTGATTCTCCCCTGCCATCCCCCAGTGTTAGGGATTGAAACCAGGGATGCTCTATCATTGGGATATATCCTCAGTCCTTCATATTTTTAAATTTAGAGACAGGGTCTCACTAAGTTGCCCAGGATCACTAATTATAATCCTCCTTCAGCCTCCCAAGGAGCTGGGATTATAGGTATGTGCCACTGTGCCTGCCTCTATTCTGTCTTGTTTAGGTTACATATTCTGATGCAAAAGGTAATTGGCAAAATCTTTCTTGACTAAGGTTATACTCAACTATTCTTGCTCTCCAACCCAAGAAACCCCCCACTACCAACGGCATACCCTGGCATGTGGGCAATGACAAAAACTGAGGCCTTAGCAGGGCCGTGGAGTGGTGAGAAGGCACCAGGACAGGGTAGGTTGCTGATCCAGCCTACATATATATGATAGGGCTGAGGAGATGCTTTGTGCTATAAAAAGCTCAGTGCAGAATAAATTTCTAGACTGTGTGTGTGCGTGTGTGTGTGTGTGTGTGTGTGTGTGTGTAGGTGGAGAGAAAGTGAAAAACAAAAAGGCACATTTAAGAAGTGAGACCCAACACATATAGATACATGAATGTTGGAAAATGTTGGTAATTGGTAATTTCAAAGTCCCTAAGCAAAACTAGTCAGGTTAATGCTCAGCTTGAGCACAGAAGCAAAAACCTACTAATATCAAATTAAGAGAAGCAAATAGAAGATAGTCACTTAGAAGGTGGGAAGGGGCCAGGCCTGGGGTAGGCCTCCCTGTGCCATTCATATTATATTTCTAAACCTTTCATTTCCCTATGAGACATACAAATCAAGAGGTAAGATCCTGTAAATTTAGGTGTGGGTCTTTTAAATCAAAGTTTTTCAGAAGAGACAGTTTTAAAAAATTTTTTTCCCCAGATTTTCTTTTTTTTTTTTTTCTTTTTTTATTTTTTTTTACGTTTACATAGGGTAATGATGTTTATTTTATTTTTCCCCTCCCCCCCAGATTTTCTACTCTTTTTTTTTTTTTTTTTTTTTGGTGCTGGGGATCGAACTCAGGGCCTTGTGCTTACAAGGCAAGCACTCCACCAACTGAGCTATCTCCCCAGCCCCAGATTTTCAATTATTTATCTGATGTAGTGTAGCAAGGCTTGGTGAGCTGGGCTGCACCTGCTCAGTGTTCTCATAGGGCAGTGTCCACTATGAATCCTTCTTCTTTGGACCCAGGGTCATTATGTCTCTCTAAAATGGTTTCTTTTATTTTCAAATCACAAGCTCCAGCTATTTGAGGAAGTGAAATCCTTATTCTTTATTCTGTACGGCTCAAAAGAGACTTTTTTGGGTGTTGGGGACTGAACTCAGTGTCTCCCACATGCTGCCACTGAGCTATGCACCCAGCCCAAAAACAGACATTTAATGTATGTTTGGAGTCTTTAAATAGTTATCTGAAAGTCACTGGAAAACCCCACTGAGGCACTATAGTGGGACAGATAGAAACACTGGGGGTCTGGACTCCTCTGAGCAGGATATGGAATTCCTAACACTCTGAGAGTTGCTTAGAGCTCTGTGTCACCCACATGAGAAACAAGTTTGATGCTGTGGCCCAGAAATGAGGTTGATTTAAGACCTTTTAGAAAAGAAAGGGGTACAGCAGCAATTTGCTTTTAACTACACTTCAAGCTCCAGATTCCAAAAGGTCCCCTCCAGTACCTACCTAGTACTGGAAACTGAACCCAGGGGTGGCCTACCACTGACCAACATCCCCAGCTCTTTTTATTTTTAATTTTGAGACAGGGTCTTGCTAAGTTGCCATGGCTTGCAATCCTTCTACCTTGGCCCTACTGAGTTGCCAGGATTTACAAATGTACAACACTGTGCCCAGTTTAAAGGGTATCTCTCCCCTACTTGATTAATGAATAAAACCAAGTGCCCCAAGAAGTAAACATCAACAGAAACTGAACAGTTGTGCCATCTATGCTTCCTCCTGGGGCTTGGTGAGGATAGGACCTAGTGACCTTTACCCTGTGCCTGGTGTGCACAAGTGACTCCCTTCAGAAAGGAGAGCTTCTTCCATGCTTTATCAGTAGGGAGCAGCAGCAGCCTATATGGTGAGCAGAGCCCACAGGAGGAGTCTGAATGTAACATACAAATAAGAGTGCACTGACAAAAGGGGAAGTGATGAGAACCAAGTAGTGGGGATTATGAGGAGTCTGATGGTGGGGAACTTTATAATTTTGAAGACACACTGAGTTTCTTTCTTCTATATATTTCATTTTCCCCTGGAATTTGTTTTTTTTTTTTTTTTTTTTTTTTTTTTTTTGCTGTACTGGGGATCGAACTCAGGGCCTTGTGCTTGCAAGGCAAGCACTCTACCAGCTGAGCTATCTCCCCAGCCCTTCCCCTGGAATTTGTTGGCACTCTAGATCCAAAGAGCTAAGTGCTGTTGTAAAAACAGCTCATTGCATTTTCTCAGTTGAGCATAGGGGAAAGAAAACAAAGGAGACATGTATGAGATTGTCAGTGAGGCAACAGCAGTGCCTCCAACTCAGAGAGCCAGGCAAGCATGAGCTCAAAGAAGTGGGCTTTGAGGGTCCTTCCTACGAGGATGCAATAATGTAATAATGTCTTTTCACACATTAAGATTTATTTATAATTGCCATTACCATTGCTTAGAAAGTGTTTCGAGGAGGTGGGAAGGGGATTGGGGATATTGGACAGGGATGGGATCTGTTAAGTGGGATGTAAGCATCAGCCCTTTTTCAGCATCAATGGTCACGAGTGTGGAAATCCCTCAATATTTCAAAAGCTCTGGGACACTGAGGGAGCCTATGGAGGGATGGGAACCATGGGAACAAGGGATGAGGGACACAGAGAACAGACCACAGTCCCACCTACCCAAGGAGCCAAGGGCTCTATCTGTTGGTCAGTGGAGGTACTCTAAGAATATGGTGCTGCCCTATAATAGGAATCAGAATTACAGTCTTATTTTTTCTTTTTTCTTGTCAATACTGGAAATAGAACCCAGGACCTTGTACATGCCAGGAAAATGCTCTGTCAATGAGCTATACCTCTAGTATTGGTTTTGGTTTTAAAATGAATGGGTCAAGAAATGATTCTCTCAAAGGATGGCGTTAGAGTAAAAAATGAGAGAATTATCTTCACTAGCTCTTTCTTTTAAACCATTTCTAGGCACGGGGCCACTATGGAAAGAGGAAGAGACTGGATTGTTTGATCAAAGACAGGGGACACCAAGCAGGTGCAGAACACCCTGCTTGGCACTCCTGCCACATGGCAGCTTTCCAGGAGAAAAGATGCCCAAAGTCTAGAAATAAGACTCATGGATTGGTTATTTCTCTACGCCAAAACAAATGATGAGCTTTGTACAGAAAACATAGCAAACATACTGAATTCCTTTCAGCTGTGGTTCTTTGGCTTTAGAAGCCATCAGAATCAGTTGCAAGGTCTGCTAAAACACAGATACCATAGCCTTGCCTGCAGAGTTTCAGATTCAGTCTAGGGTGGAGCCTGAGAATCTGCATGTCTAAAAAGGCCCCAGTGGATGCTGCTGCTGTTGCTGGTCTAGAGATCACAATTTGAGAACTACTGCCTGAGGCTTCTTCCTTCACTGAAAAAAAGTGCAAAGTAAGTCCTAGGACATGACAAGGAGGAGGGCCATCATTATGGACATCTCTCAACTTAGACTCAAGTCTGGTGAATTTGGGCCAAAATCATAACAGTGAAGCCTTTTCCATGCACTGAGATCTTTTGGGAGCAATACGAGCAATACCCTAATGAAAGTGACAGGCTGAGTCCTTCATGCTTGTGTCTTCCGTTTTTTTTTTTTTCTTCTTTCAGTGCTGGGGATGGAAACCAGGGCCTTGAACATGCTAGGCAAGTGCATACCACTGAGCTATATCCCCAGCTCCACATTTGCTTCTTTAAGTGTGATTGGCAGTGAGTTTCATAGTGGATATGATACCTTCACATTAAGAAGTGATAAGATTCAGGACAAAATTCATGTTGGATTTAAGTGTGTGTGTACTACTGTCAAACAACCAAACAAGGGGACTAGTAAGGGGACTGCAAGGTTGTTGAGGTAGAATAGATAAAGTCTTATTATGATATTAGAAAAATTCTGGGCAGCAAAAGCTATCTTAAATCTTCCCCTGGAGTAAATATGGGTAGTGGAGAGGATCTGACATGCTGCTCTTTTTTTTTTTTTTTGGGCGATTCTGGGGATGAAACCCAGGGTCTTGCTCATCTAGGCAAGTGTTCTACCACTGAGCCTGGAAAAGGGTTTGTGCTTTTGCCATTTGGTTATCAGGTTGGTTTCTTTTCACTGTTTGTGAGGAAGGACTGGGAGAAACAAAGGAGAAGGGCGTCAGCGGGGTTAGTACCAGCAACAGTTGCTGCTATACATACCACCCAGATGCAAGTCGATGAGGTCACTGTAATAAGACTCTCCCCAATAGTCTACAACAAGGAATTGGTGAAGAGAGAGTTATTTGACCAGATGACCCTGCTATCCACCACACCCAAAGCCATCAATGACATGAAGCATAAGAAACATGCAGACATACAGCAAGAGGGCAAAGAGGAACAGCTGGAAAGCATGCATGTCTTATAAGTGCATTATATGCACACATGCAGGCCATCTCTGTGTACCTCATGGTGTGAAAGGGAATTAACTAAAACCAGCGGGGACAGAGTCAACAGTAACTACCAGTGTGATCCTTTTTCATACCTTGGCTCAGTAAGGACAAAGGCTTTGGCTTTGTTGGGAAATCTGACCCTACTGGAACTCAGTCTTATCAAAGAAGATGTAAGAAGTTCAAGAGCAGATCAGGGGCTACTTACTTCCTTAGTTTCTGAATATCAAAAACCCCAGGCTGATGTCCCAAAATGTAGACACATTAAATAAGCCCTGGAAGAGTTCCAACCCTTGGGTTTAAACACAGTTGGCAGCACTCCCAAGAACTGTGTACGGCCCCATTAGTGACTGCAACACACTCCTTGCAGAACCACTTCGCTCGATGGGTTTAAGATGGAGGTCCTGTCTCTTCTGATGTTTAGTCTTACAACTTCAGCCAGCCTTCTGGAATTGAGCTGGGACTTATGCAGAGTTCTTACCCTGCAACTCTTTGCCCTGAGGCTCTTGGAGGTCTGCTGGCCACCGGCACTCTTAGCCTTTTAGCTCCTGCAGCAGTCCAGCAAAGGATGTTCGTCTTTCACATGCCTGAGATGTAAAGTCTGGGTAGTGCCAAGCACTGGGCTTAAGCAGGTGGTCCTCATCTCCCCAGAACTGTAAGGAGGTGCAGAGCACAACAAAATTATTGTGTCACCCTTTCTCCAAACCTCACAATCTGAACGCTGATCTTGACAGCCTTTTGTTCCACATGGGGTTTCCTCTTCAAGAATGGACATACCTCAGAAAACTGAATGCAGTCCTGCAGAGGCTTTCCAGCTCAGACTCAAGGCTGACCCAGTGGTTTTAAGTTTGAATCAGGGTTCCAGAAACCAAAAAGCAACCTGGATGTCCCAGGACCAGAAATCATGTAAAAGTTTTGGTCTTGTTCTAGGCTTGAAAACTCTGAAACTAATCCTTGAGTTCTGGATATATAGAAGCCTTGGACAAAAAGAGATTAACGGGGTGGCAGGTCTGTATCGGATCTCTTCTCTGGAAGGGCAGGTTGGCTAACTAACAAAGTATGACCTCCTCAGACACAATGGAAGCTTGAGACCATCAAGTGAGACAGAATGGAAGATTTTGCTGGTTTGGTAGTACAGCACTCAGGGATGGGGCTGACCTGCATTGTTGGAAGATTCCAGGTTTCACACTCAGCAGAGGTTAGCTCTTCGAGGTTCAGCTAGGTGCAGTGAGACTAACAAGGAGAATGCAATGTAGAAGCCCAAAAGAGTGGCCAATGTGCACACTTAGCCTCAAAGATGGTATCTACCAAGTAGGAACAAGTCCACTGGGAAGTGACATTATACCAGCCTTGGAGTGGGTATATTGAAATAAGAAAAAGACAATATATTTGGAAGTAAGTTATGGTATGAGCACTATACCCTGAGAATTTCTTAAATGCATCATGGAATATCTCAGAGCTACAGAGGTGCATCTTTAGAAAGAGAACAGACTGGATTTTGGTTAAAGATGTTTTGGCAAAGTCTCATCTACAGGAAGAAGTTGGACTAGAACAATGGTTTTCCAACTTCTGAGGAACCCTACGACTCTTCATAGTGTTACAGGGGTTTTCCAAATACCTCAAATGCTTTTAACTTGTTTAAAAACTTTGAAAAGGTAAAACTGCACTCAAATGCATAATATGCCAACTTTGAACCCATTGAAGACCGACCATCAGCATATTAATTTGTACCGCCAGGTGACCTTTCTTTTGTGGTGCCCTCAGGATCAAGTTTCTTTTGCTTCCTATATGCAAGTATCTGCATTCCTTGTAAATGTGTTGTTAGTAAAAAACAAAACAAAACAAAACAAAACAAAAAAAACTGTAATTCATTTAAATCCTGACCTGCAATTATAGTGCTTATAAATCAGGGAGATGACAGTCTCTCAGAGCATGCACATATCAGCATGGCACTTCAGGGTTGATGACACATTACGTCATGATATTATAGTGTAGTTGGGTTTCTTGCTTACTCTGGAGCTTCTGAGATTGGTTCTTTATTAGGAATATGAGTTGTTGTTAGACTTGTTAGTGATTCAACTGTGGAAAAATACTACTGTTCTGTTTTTAAGCTTCTAGTGTCTACATCATTTAAACTGCTGATACCCTGAGAGTTCCAGGTAAGTCATTAAAAACAATTACCACTTATAGCAACTACTGTTCTCACCTCTGTTCCCACAAATGAACTGGGTGTCGGACCTGGATGCTGGTGCAGATCTTCACTCTACCCTGTGCTGTCAAATTTGTGTGTGTGTTTTAACATTTTAGGGCAATTATTTTTTTATTTTAAATTTGAACTTACAATGTTGTAAAAGGGCTCTTCTACTAAAAGCAAGTTTGAAAACCACTGACATGAAATTCAGTTCTACATGGTCATGAAAGTGTGATTTTTTAAATTAAAAAAATTTTTTGGTTGTCCATGGCCCTTTATTTTATTTATTTATATGTGGTGCTGATAAGTAAACCCAGTGCTTCATACATGTTAGGCAAGTGCTCTACCACTAAGCTACAACCCCCACCCATCAAAATGTAATTTATCTAAACAATTGGAACGAAGACTCTTGGTAAAATCCTCTGCCAATTTGGCGCGTGTGTGTGCTAGGGATGGAATGTAGGGTCCTGCAGAATTTAGGTAAACTCTCTACCATTAGGCCACATCCCCAGCCCTCCTCTGACACTTTTTTTTTTTTTTTTTTTTTTTTTGTGGTGCTGGAGATTTGAACCCAAGGTCTTGTGCTTGCAAGGCAAGCACTCTACCAACTGAGCTATATCCCTAGGCCCTCCTCTGACACTTTTCAATGGTGTTATTTTCTGGCCCTTAGTCAGCAGCCAAAATAACATGCTTGTTACAGAAGTTCTGAAGTACTGTTGTAGACTCCAACTGCATGCAGCTGACGAGCATTTGTCATTTGAGTCCTTTACAGAAACCATCAATCCAGATGGCAATCTTCTTCCCCGAAACTCAGAATCTTTTAAGGAGGGGTACAGTCCCCCTTTTCCTGGAGAACTCTGACTCTGAATGTGCATGCATACACCTGTGGAGTTATTCTCACTATGTGTTTTGAGATCTATCCATTACTTTTCATCTTAGCAGAAGTGAGCTACGAGGAGTAAAAAGCAATGATGATGAGTCCAGAGTCCCTCTTGGTATCTTCTGCAAGAGATAAGCAAGGAGGGCAGGGTCCTGTGGGTCCACTTTAGTTGGCACAGGATTCCTCTGGAAGGCTAACTCCCTCCAGGGTCAGGTTGAATTCAGGAGGCCAAAAGAGCATGCAGGACAGGGAAAGGAGTCCCACAGGCTGGTTGGGGGACATCATGGTTTACTGGGAAGCCTGAGGACCCTTCTAAGTGATCCTGGATCTCCACTTCTTGGCAATGGAGCCAGTGCTTGCCTCGAGGTAACATCCCAGTCTTCTTAGCTTTCCGGATACTAAATGGTTCAAGTTTTTGTGTTTCCTTTGGTGGCCCAGGCTTCAACAGTTAAGTCCAGCATCAGGTGAGGCACAAAACCAAGAACATCCACATCCTCATCTTTCTCTCCCAGTACATCTCTTCACCTGAAGGTCATCACTGAGTCTATTGAAAAACTGCAACTTCTGGGCCATAAAGAGCCTGAAAAGGGAATTTGCTTCTATGCTTGACCCCCACTCCCCACCACATGAACTTCAGTCCTACAGAATGATTATACCAGGCACATATCATAAGGCCAACTCATTGATCAGTGTTCCAGCTTGATCACATGGCAGTGTCTGCTCCTTACCAGTTCCTCTTATTCAGTTCCACACACAGTTTACCCTGCTCCTCTCTGCCACTCTAGAGTAAGGAGGTGGTAAGAAGCCACTGCCTTTCTTTATCTCAGTCTCACAGTCTGCAACGCTAAGTGTGGAGGCCTTCATTTTCTTTATAAAGAGATGGAGGTTCCTCATCCAGAGACTGGATGAGACTCTGGATGTCTAAGAAAGCAGATTATCAGCCACTTCATGCCTGAGGCTGGGGCTGGCCCAATGGATATAAGATCCTGAACTAGCAGGGCTTTCTAGGCTTTGGCCCAGAGATGACTTAGGTACTCCCTTGCCTTCTTTGTGCTTACTTGTGCTGAATCCAAACACACACACATCTGGGAGCAGTAGACATGACTGCACTACATTCTCTAGTGTTTCCTGTCTAATTGGTAGTCATCAACCACATGCCCTCACAGCTGCTTCCTGGTGTCTACGCTGTGCCAGCACATCATGTCCCCATCCAGTCTCTCCAACCCTGCCCCAAGTGACTGGCCTTTAGTGAACATTAAGCCTGGGCTGAGCCTGGGAAACACTTGAGTACCAAGAGTACATGTAAGCTCCACCCACAGGAGATGGTGAGGGCTTTATGGTTCGGGCAGGAGGGAGCCCACAGGACTAAGGACAGGAGAGCATGTAGGGGAGCAACTGGGGTTCTGTGATGGTTCCTTGTGATACAATCTCACTCATTCCCAGGTATTTTTCCTAGGGAAAATGATGGGGTGGGAAAGGAGGAGGAGAAGGAAGAGGAACAAGCCCAGAGTTTGCCATCAACAGATGATGGGGACCTAAGATTTTGTTCTACAGGGAAATGGCAAGCTGTACGATGGGCTGGAGAGATGGCCCAGGCCTCAGGGTTGCCCCAAACACAGGCACTTCTCTTTTGCTTAATGGTAAGCCCCAGATGTGATGCAGGGACCTAGAAAACCTCACTGAAGGAGGAGCTGAATTCCAGCTGAAATAAAACTTGCTTCTTCAGCAGGGAAGATGGGGTCTCCTTCAGAATAAACTTCCTCACAAGGACCCAGACAATACCTGCTTCGCCTCGGAGTGCCTTCTCCACCGCAACCCCTCTCTCCTCCAGCTGCCTCTGCTTTTCTTCCACCTGCTCTAGTTGCCGTTGGATGATCTGTCAAAAGATAGCAGTATGAGCACCTAACTTTCTTATCTCTAGTTTTCAGGAGGAAAACTAAATTGGGCAAACTCAAGGAGAGCAAGACAAGTTAGGTCGAGATGTTGGAAAGAGCTCTAGTCTGTGGGCTGCATCCCACCTGCATCCAAATCCCCCAGGGCCTTGTTACTTATCAGACTCTGGGCCCACTGTTGTAAGTTCCTGGTATATGAAAGCAGCTGTAGAAGATGCCAGCCCTCTCTAGAGCAGTTCAAGGGCAGGAGGGGAATGAAACTCCTGCAGGAAGCATTTAAGTACCAATACCTCAGAATTTCTTTCTTTTTTTTTTTTTTTTTTTTTTTTGACACAGGTGATTGAACTCAGGGGTGTTTTACCATTGAACTACACCTAGTCCTTTTTAATTTTTTTGAGTTGTTGAGGCTGGCTTTGAATTTGCAATCCTCCTGCCTCAGTCTCTCAAGTTGTTGGGATTACAGGTGTATATACTTCTGTGCCTGGTTACTTCAGATCTTTCTGAAAACAAGACTGCTAAAACACTGAACGGGTTACTTAGAAATCTTGTCTCTACAAGTTAAAAAAAAAAAAAGTATAGAATGGTCTAGATGAGGTCTTAAGACAGGCTGACACCTAGAGGATAACTCTAACCTCTCCCACAAAGTCCAAGGTCCATAGCAGGTCACAAACTATTTTTTTTTTTTTTTTTAGTACTGGGTATTGGACTTGGGTGCTTTACCACTGAGCTGTATTCCTAGCCTTTTAATTTTTTATTTGGAGACAGGGTTGCCCAGGTTGGCCTTGAACTTGTGATCCTTTAGCTTCAGCCTCCTCAGTAGTCAGAATTACAGGTGTATGACATTTTACCCAGCCATAAACTGACTTTTGACACTACTGCTTACAAATAAGACAACTAACTGACTATTCTAGAAACTCAAAGTGTAGCTTTTCCCTTTTTACTGATGGCTCTGCAAAGATGAGGCCATTCTATCTGCACTGAGCTGAAGGCACTTTGGGGCTATCATCTCAGATGACAGGGACACCCCATCTGCTTCTACTCTGCCTTCTTCACCCTCCCTCCTTGTGGATAGGGGTCACCTGGGTGTACATGAAGACATGCCACTTGGTTTTCCACCTGTGTGTTTTGTCTGTCTCACTGTCTATGGTTGTACCTGGGCTCGGTGGAGCCGCTTGAGCTCCTCCTGCTTGGCCTGTCTCCGAGCTGCCTTCTGCACACGCCGGGTCAGCTTGGCATTCAGCTCCTCCTCTGTGTAGGTTCTTGGCTAGAGGGAATGAAAGAGATCTTCTCAGTTAGGTATGAGATTAGTTTGTGCAGCAGTCTGGCAAGGGCATGGAGTAGACTGTCCCCTAAGTGGGAGCTGGTTGGTGGCTGGCATACATCAGTGTGAAGCTCCCCAGCTGCAGCTTGACCAGAGACTTCCCTGGCACCTTTCCCTGTTGGAGCTCCAAATGCTACAGGACACATCTAAAGACCCCCAAGGTGAGACATGTCCCCTCTGTGATAAGGAAAGGAGGCTGAGTGGGGACGATGTATTAGAAGATACAAGTATTAGGAGGCTCCTTTAACATTGGGATCACTTTTCTTGTTTCCTATTTGTCTACACTTTTTAAAAAGACCTTGTGGGAGTGAAAAATCTCAGTAAAATATTTCCCAAGCCGGGCTGGGGATATAGCTCAATTGGTAGAGTGCCTGCCTCACATGCACAAGGCCCTGGGTTCAATCCCCAGCACCACGAAAAAAAAAATTTTTTTCCCAAGCTTCCTACTTCGGAAGCATACAGTGGAAGGGGAAAAAAGAGAAAAATTGGGATCCTTTTATTTTCTTGTTTGAAATCAAAACCACTTTCTTCAGACGAGTGCTATTCATGAGGTTCTTTTAAGAACATCTGAGGGCTGAGGTTGTGGCTCAGTGGTAGAGTGCTTGCCTAGCATGTATGAGGCACTGAATTCAATCCTCAGCACCACATAAAAATAAATAAAGATCCATTGACAACCACAATTAAAAAAAAAAAAATCTGAACTAGAAAAAACAGGAATGCTTCTATTTTAAGATTTTAAGTCTGGGGAAACCCCAAACTAATATAGGCCAAAGAAGGAACTGTGGAGGTGATGGCCTCTGGGGATTGCATAGGCAACAGTTGCCACAGAAAGAAAGGGAGGAAGTGGCCCAGTCAGGTGGTTGTGGCTAGTGCCATCAAGAATGGAGGAGGTGACTGGGCAAATTCAGTGCAGGATGAATGCTATGGAGAGTTTCCCACGCTTTGCATAAATACTGGGCAATCCCCAAGAGGTACATGTTGGGAATCTGCCTTAATTGACGAGGCCATCTGTATCAGTTCTTTAAAAAAAAAAAATCAAAAGTCAACCAACCCCGCCACCCCCCCCCAAAAAAAAAACCCAAAAAATAAACTAGGAGATTTTATAGACTTTAAAGAAGGCTTCAAAATTCAACTCAGGGTCCAGACTCTTTGTTTCTCCTCTAAGAGCTCTAAAGACAGTGGAGTGTCACATGAAGAGGCAATAGGCAGTCCTTAGGACAGCTGTGGCATTCTAGCGCCCTGGGCAGCTCAGGTCTCTGTCCACAGAGCTGAGGCAAACAACCCCTCTTATTGGGGTGCCCAGACCCACAGGGGCAGCTCTGACTCCCACCCAGGCAACTGGAGCATTACCACATGCACTCCAGCCAGTGAAGAGTAGGCGTGTCTTATCCTTCTCCTCCCTCCTGACAGCTAAAGGAAGTCTGGTTGCTACAGCTACATGCATGTATGAACACAGTTAGTGAGGGTGTGGCCACTGGGCCTGGGATCAGGTTGCTCTGGGTGGTTAATCACAGACAGGCATGCAATGAGGACCAGCCAGCGGGAATGAGATACTACCTTTGATGAATAGGATCTCCTGAATGCCAAGGCGTGTGGTACATAAATCGACTTTTAAGGGGATGGCAACGGAAAACAAAACAGAATAGTAATGACAATGATGATTAAAAAAATTAAAATGGAACACAGAAATGGAGTAAAATCAGAAGTTTAAAACAAACATACAAGACTTAAACACATGATTATTTTCCACAAGGTCACACAGGACTGTGTGAGGAGGAACCTGCATGTATAGACTCTAGCAGCTACATCTGAGTGAACACTGGTTTTGAGTAAGACTGGGGTTCACTTTTCTACTGAGTAGAAATAGCTTCTCTACCACCCCCCAAATCTTCTCTTGTCTCAGTATCCCTTGTGTGAAGGTCAAAACTGTTTAAAACTATGACCATAGGTTCCATTTCTCCTTCAGTAACTCATTTGTTTGTGGAAATTTAGAACACTTCCTGTTGTTCATGGGTGGGGGTGGATGGGGGAGATTCCTGATGTCAGACGCAGACACAGAGGAAAACGAGGCACTGAACCTCATACCTTCTCCCAAAAAGTTCTCTCCTGGCATGTTCCTAAACAGTAACATGTGGGTTCACAGTGTATCACCCAGTTGCCCTGGGACAGGGGACATGGGTTACTTCTTGATTATACCTGTGAAGGGAACTGAAATAGCGTAAATCCCTGTTATTTGCCAAAAGTACTTCAGATAGCTATGTTAACCAACCTCTTTTTACTCCACTAAATATTGAGTGGAGCTGCTCACAGTGCTGGGGTCAGTTAAATTTGCTCTTCTGGTTTTCTTATCAGTTGTAAATTAAATAGTTAAAAGGCCATCAGGGGCCAGGGAGGAAGGTGGCTTGAGTATGATAGCCCACAGGATAAGGAGATTCTGAGAGCAACAGGAAGGCCTGCAATGCCCTGCTGCCTGTGCTGCTTCTACTGGTCACTCACAGGCATGACATAGTGGGGACCCACATTTCACATGCATATTATCCTGGAAAAGAATGGATTTGCCTCTGAGAATAGACATCTTGCCTCAGACTCACTCACTTTTTCCACAAAGTAGATTGAGTGGAAGCATTTCATTATTAAAATCAGGCTAGTTTTAAAAAGGGAAAGGACAGATGATGTCCCTGAATAGCATGGGAAAAACTCATAGGATTATGTAACTACACCCTAAAGAACAGCATGGACATCTGTACCTGGCTGTTATAAATATTGTGAGGATGGGGCAGCAGCATTCTTCTCCGTAATTTACCCAGTTTTGGGACTGGTACCATTCTAGAATGAAATCATGACAGTTTTCATGTGCCCAAGAGATTAAGGTCATCCACAAGAGCTGATAGTGTGGCTATGAAACAGGAAGAGGGCTATTGGACAGCAGGCCTAGCACCCTCTAATGGCCCAGGGTGGCCAAGAGCAGCTGTGTTAGTTGTATTTAAAGTCAGAAGGAAGCAAAGAAAAGAGGTTCAACATGAGTTATTTCTTTTTGGCAGGGCTGTAGGTGGTTAACAAAAACCCTGCATTTTTTTTTTTTTTTTAACAAAAATACAAGTTATTTTTAGTGTTTTTTTTTTTTTTTTTTTTTCAAACTATCAAAAAACCCAGCCACTTGCTTCACCAGTGTTTTGCTCAGGGATGTGTCTGAGATACAAGAGAAGCTACCTCCTCCATCTCTACTGCACGGGGGCTCTGTGGCTGGGAGGCTGGCCTCCCATTTTCACTTTCAGTTCCCTTGCTCCCCATACTTCTTATTCTGAAAAATTTCAAACCTACAGAAATGTTGAAAGAAAATAAATAAATACCTGAATACCTATCACTTAGATTTTCCCAATGTTAACATTTTACAGCATGTTTCACAGGCATATGTGTATGTATGTAATCTTTATATTACACGCATACATACCTTTTTTGTTGTTATTATTGGTACCGGGGATTGAATTTGGGTGCTTTACCATTGAGCTACATCCCCAGTTCTTTTTTTTTTTTTTTTTAAATTTGTGGTGCTGGGGATTGAACCCATGTGAGGCAAGCACTCTACCAACTGAAATATATCCCCAGCCCTTCTTTTCTGTTTTTGAGGACAGAGTCTTGCTAAATTGCTGAGGCTGGTCTTAAACTTGTGATCTTCCTGCCTCAGTCTCCCAAGGTGCTGTGATTACAGGTGTTTGCCATAGCACCTAGCTATAATCTTTTCTTTTTCTGAATCATTTGTAGATGGGATGCCATAAACCTTGACCTTGAAAAATTTTAGCATGTACTTTCTCCTAAAAACAAACATGTTCCTACTTGCAAGGAACCTGATGTTGATTGGATGATACTACACTGTTCATGATCTAACTGTTCTAAAAATATCCTTTATAAGCTGTTTTTAGTCTGCCTTAGCATCCACGTCTTGAAAACATGGTGACTGCTCTGAGTCCAGTTCCACATCATGGCAGGAGCCAGGTTAGCAGCCTCCTAGGCCCTGTCTTGTCTTCCACATTCCCTATGTGACCTCTAGTGAAGGGTCCTAAGGGTATGCCTGGTATGTGAGGTCTCCAGAGCTCTGTGGTTCTAGGAATCTATAATGGGGTCCTTGACTTGCTCATAAGAACAGGAAAGTGAGTTCTTTTGTGCCTAGTGCCTGCAAGGCCCCAGAAAAATCTGTGGTCAATGGGAGGTGGAACCCAGATGATGGCCTTGGCATAGCCAAGTGTGGGAAGTCTACTAATCAGCATTCTGTCAGCATCTTCATTAATTTGTGGAGAAGCAGTGGAGAAACTTGACCATAATAGCAATTACAGCTGAATGTTTTTGACCAACATGACATGAAGTATCTGAACATCTACACAGTCATCATGGAGGTAAAGGGAAAAATTCTTTCTTCACAGACCCCTTCAAGAATCCCAAGACAGGGCTGGGACTGGGGCTTAGTGGTAGAGCGCTTGCCTAGCACGTGTGAGACACTGGGTTTGATTCTGAGAATCACATACAAAAATATTAATCAAATAAAGGTCCATCAACAACTAGGAAAAAAAAAAAAAAAAAACGAATCTCAAGACATCATCTATTCCCAGTGTGGTGATGTGTTTAGAGACCCACATGCAAATCCAGAAGCAATCCTCGGTTCAAAACCAAGATTGATGTCTGGGAGACCTCAACAGCGGGGTACTCAACAGGAGGCACATAAATTGAAGACTCAAGGGAAAATACACAAGACTCCTAGGACTTCACTCAGTGCTGGCCTGGAAGTGATAATATGAGGCCTAACTCTGCAGATGGGTGGAGTAGGAGGAGATGACTGTCATTTTAGGTGTTTTTCTAGGATAATGTAGAAAGAGCTGATGCAGTCTTAGAGACAAACACATCAAGAATGAGATGAGAAGCTGACCATCTTTCTTCTGTTTGCCAAGTTATTATGAATATTATTTATTATTTTTTGATACTGGAGATTGAGCCTAGAGGTACTTTACCTCTGAGCTACATCTCTAACCTTTTTTATTTTTTATTTTGAGACAGGATCTTACTAAGTTGCTGAGGCCTCACTAAATTGCTGAGATTATAGGTATACACCACTGTGCCTGGCTCAGTTTGCCAAGTAATTAAGAACTGAATCTGGCTGGGAGGAGGAACCTGGAAGCAGACTACAGAATTCATCAGAGAGGCACAGTACCACCATGGTCTTCCTTGGTTGGTCTACTGGCTAACAGTTTAAAGTTTTCAGTGAAGAGGGCGGTCTCAAGCCCAATTCCCAAAAGGTCTTGTCAAAAAAAGCACATGATGGGCTGGGGTTGTGGTTCAGTGGTAGAGCACTTGCCTAGCATGTGTGAAGCACTGGGTTCTATTCTCAAAACTGCATATAAATAAATGAAAAAAATAAAGGTCCATTAACAACCAAAAACATATATAAAATAATTTAAAAAGAAAAGCACATGATATTCTGGGGTAAATTTCATTCAAAATGGGAGGTAAGGAGCAGTAGGGCTTTCACCCTGGAAAGGAGTGGGGGACATGACAGGACTAAACAGAGAGCAAGGGGTAGCTGGTTTCACACAAAGCATCACTGCCCCTGTCTTGCTGCTAAGGCCTTTATGGATCTTAGTTCCCATATAAACACTGTTGTTGTCACACAAATGCCCCACAGAACTCTCTCTAATTCTCCCTCCTCCAACTTCACTGTATCTAGACAAAGCTATAGTAGTCCTTGAAAATTAAAAAAAAAAAAAAAACCTAAATGAGCACCCAAAGGAAGTCAGTGATGAAGGGACTTTGCACATAGAGAACTTTGTTTCTCAGGAGAGCTGAATACCTCCTATCCCCTGGAGCAGCCAGAGGGCCCCTGTCAGACCTAGCACATACCCAAGTTAGTTTCCAGGATCAGTTCTTAAACAGGAAAACAAACAAACAAACAAACCCCTCTCTAATTAACAAATCTACCAAGCAGGCAGGATGATGAGGCCCATGCCTGAGTGAGCAACCTGGTCCTACCTTCTGTCCCAATGCCTGATGCTCTATCCCAGCCTCCATGACCTTGGAGTGTAAGAAACCCTTGTCCCACTGACTGGCCCTGACAGATACTGGTCTGCATAGGATTGCTGAGGAGAGAAAGAACAGGCAGTGCCAAGCTCTTTCCTAAAGGCAAAGTGAAGGTGTCCACAAGGAATGTCTCCAGCCTCCTTCACATGAACTGAATGAGGAAACTCTTGCAAGGGAAGCAAATACCTGCCTTTTCATTTAAAAGGACTGAGGAAAGACTCCTTTTGTGGCTCTTCTTCTGACCCTGGTCTGGGCTCAGCGATCCACTGTCTGCCTGCTGGGAAATCACAGGAATGCACTCCCTCTCCATGCTGGATTTAGATTGGCTTTCCCTGTTTTCTACCTTACCACAGGCCAAGAGTTGCCAGGTCCCCAAAGCCCCTCCAGTGATTGGACCCACCCACCTCTCGCCTGGACTTCTGGGAAGACCTCTCAAGGATGTCATCACTGGAGAGGTCTGAGTCCTCTGAGAAACTCAACTGGCGCCGGAGTTGCAGCTCTGTGGGGTAAAAAGAGGCAGTGAGGGAAGTGACAATGCTGTTTTCCATGCTCATTTAAGCGGCTGGGCAGATCAGCTAAAGGTTTGGTTTCTAGTTTAAGTGATTTTCCTCTTACACTGGGGTGCAATGAGCTTGGGTGCTGATGCTTGTTCCTTCAGGGGCAGAGCCACCCTGGAGAGGTGACAACTCTGTACATCTGCCTGGGACTACCAGGCAAGAGTGCCCTCTGCTCCACTCAAAAGCAGGCCCACCTTTGGGGTACGTGACTTTAGGAAGGGTACCAACTTCCAAAGACTACCCTACCTAGTTTCAAGCTGATTTTAGAGTTATTTCATGGAGTGGGAATAACCTCAGGGTACTCATGGTTCAGTTCCCTTCTCTCTTAAGAACCTCTAGTTAATCAGCATGTGAAAGTGGATCTTTTGAGAACAAAATGACCCAAGAATGTTCTCCTTTTTTTTGTTTGTTTGTTTTTTGCAGTGCTGGGGATTGAACCCAGGGCCTTGTGCTTGTGAGACAAGCACTCTATCGACTGAGCTATATCCCCAGCAAGAATGTTCTCCTTACACTCTGTCCTATGAAGGTCCCTTTGCTGCTGATGTACCTGCTCTAACGATAGGAGACATCCTGTGCTTCCCAGAGTCCACAGTAGCACCACTGGATGGGGTGCTGGAGCAGGACTTCTCATCGCCCTTCTTCTTCTTGTCCTTCTTATACCCAGAAAAGACTGATTTCCACAAGGACTTGGGTTTGGTGGCTGCTTCCTCCAGAAGGCTTGAGCTGGGTTTCTCTGTGGGTCGGCCCTCCCCTTTGGGCTTCTTCTCTTTCTTGTTTCTGCGGGGGGAGAAGAGGGATGACCTCTTCTTGCTCTTCCCACTGGAGCCCTCGGAAGAAGTGACAGAACCATCTGGGCCCCCTGAGTCTGATGGAGGGGAGAGGACCTCCTCACTAGTGGCTTTGTGTTTCAGAGTGGGCTCCTCAGAGCCTCTGAGACCTGGGGGTTTGGAGGACTCAGTCAAAAGTTGTTTGCCCTGGGAGGGTGCTGAGGAAGCCTTGTGGGACTTGGAGGCCCCAGCTGCCATCTCCATCTCCTGCATCCTACTCAGCTGCTTGGCCATGGCATCTCTCAGTGCCTGGCTCTTCACAGACTTTTCCCGGGCTCGCATGCGTTCCTCGGCCAGCTCCTTGGCTTCTGGAGAGACCAAGGGCAGCCCCCTCTTCTGCAGCTGGGCACTACTCTCCAGAGAAGGCAGTCGCCCATTCTCTTTGGCCAGAGGTGGATGGAGGGCCCTCTCTGGGAGGGGCCAGCAGGAAGGGGGTGTGAAGAACTTTTCCTGCAGACTTGAGTTCTCAGTCTTGTCATCATAAGTGTCCTCCACGTCATCGGCAAAGGGGATTTCATCCACACTCTCTACAAATGACTTACGTACCTCCTCCCTGGGGGGTTGGGCAGGCTCTCGAGGGGGCCGCATAAATGTGGCGGGTGGGAGAGGTGGGATAACAGAGGTTTTGGGCTCAGTTTCTTTACGCTCAAATATCTGATAGGGCTTTCTTTGGAGGGTTGCGGGCTCCTCGTCTGGGGGTGGGGGTGGGGGTGGGCTTGAAGGTGGGGTGAGCATGGTGGAGTCTGAGGTGTTAAAGCTCTGGCTGCCCAAGGTCTTCATGTTGGAGGAACTGCCATGAAGGCCCAGGCCAGAGCTGCTGGACTGATCCCTCCTTTCCTCATGGGAGCTTCTCAGCTCCCTGTCAGATGGTGATTTGGGAGTCAGCAGGGAGGGTTGGTCACCATCTGACTTTGGCAAGCCCAGTCTTTTAGGAACAGGTGGAGGTTTCAGAAGACAAAGTCCTTCATCCTGAGGGGACTTCTCAACTGAAAAGGATTTTAGGGATACTGGCTTGAAGGCAGGCGAAGGGAGGCTGGACTCAGGCCCCTTCTTCCGCTCTACAGGTGTGAGTCCCAGGCTGCGGCGGATCTCGGCGCTCTTCATCCAAAACTCTTCCACCAGGTCACTCCGTTTCAGGGCTTCATCCACAGCAAGAGGGCTATCCAGTCTGTTCTTGGGATCACCTTGGCTCTTCATGGGGAGGGGGGTTAGAGGGGTGGAAGCTTTGGCTGGAACAGGCTGGAAGCGTATGGGGGACTCAGTGGGGGATGGGATGGTGGCCTCTGAGGAAGGCTGAGGCTGAGAGCAAATGGGGAGCTGGGTCGAGTGGGGTGCAGAAGGGGCCGCCTGAGCCACAAACTGTGAGCTCATAGGTGAGGTAGGTGTCCTTGGTTCTGGCAGAGATATCGGCTGTGACCGGATGGGAGGGGGTGCAGCCTTTTGATCCAGGGGAACTTCAGCTTTGGGCTTCTCTTTGGGGAGCAGAGGGTCAGAGAAAAGGTGCTCCTCAGGGGATTTCATCTTGGTGGCAACAGAGGCAAGTGGGACTTGGGGCCCCTACAGAAAAGGAAGACAGAAGATACTTAAAAACAAGCATTTTCATGGTCGACAACATCCTTTATGGAGCTTTCCTCTCAAAGGGCCTGTGTGTACTGAAATAAATTCCTCTCTCCAACGCTTTAGCTGTGATTCAAATAGCTCCAGGAAAACCTTCCTCATTTTCTGCTCTATTTGTCCAATTTTTAGAACCCCTATTAGTTTGATTTGAGCTTTCATGGTTTGGTTCATCTCAAACACACCCTATATTCTCTATCCACTGACATGAACAATGGCAGAAAAATACTAATGAATTTGGCTCTCACCCCAACCAGCAGTTCCCAAAGCTCCAAGATCCCTGACATGCCAACACAGGGGCATGAGATTTAAAATAGTTACTCAGTACAGACTGTTTTATAATCACATTGTCCTTCCCAGGAAGCTCAAAGATGCACACAGTCTATTACTGCACTATTTCAGCATCTCTCAAGGATAGTCTTGGCAAATTAGTGAGACTATCTTTAAATAAAATAATAATAATATAAAAGTTTAAGGACGTTGTTCAGTAGAGAAGTGCTTGTCTAGCATGTGCCAGGCCTTGGGTTCCACATCCAGTACAGTGAAGAAGAAAAAAAGAAAGAAAAAAAGAAAATCACTGAATCCTGCCATGCTGCCACAATCCAAAAACCCAGGTCCAGTGTCTTGGCCTACCATCCTAATCTGTAGTTCAGATGGTATTTAAATAGTTATACATTTATTTAATATAAAGAAAAAATATATAAAAATAACAGAATGAGTCAAACATCATTGCCCTATGTAAAGTATGATCACACAAATGGTATGCCTCTACTTCATGTACAACCAGAGAACAAGTTACACCCCGTTTGTTTACAGTAAAAAAAAAAAAAAAGAAAGAAAAAGAAAAAAAGAAAAATATATCTACTAAATATTACCTCAATTTGCCCATTCATCAGGAAGACTGAGTTAGAACCCTAGGGACACTCCTATTATATAGTGAACACAAGGAGTGAAAAATATTTAATTTTCCTCAGAATGGGGAGGAGTAGTTTACTTCACCTCCAGTTCTTGTAGGGCTCAAACCATGGGCCCTAAGACAGGAGTTACTATGTACCCTTGGTTCTATCAGCTCCTTGTCCTTCACAGTGAGACCCAAACACTTACCTCTGCCATGTGGCTGGATGCTGGGAAGGAAAGAATGGCTTGTTCCTGAGGGGACCGAATGGGGCTGGAGACTTGGGAAGGACCTGAAAAGAAGGGACACAGGATTTATAAGAGGAAACCAGCCCACCAGCTCCATTCATACTAAGAGGGTCCCCCAGGAAGTTCTGTGGAGGGTGTCACAGTGCATCTGGTTGACTGCTGAGGTAGGGAGAGCAGAGATTCAGCTGAACCAAAGCATGCTGTTTTTCTGGGTCTGCCCTTAGGCTGGTCTAGAAAAAACACCCCTCAGGAGTGAGAGGACTCCTGGACAGCACTTCCCCAAGAACAAGTTAGCACCTTCCCTCTGCTAGCACTCATGTCAGTATTCCTTTACATGTATAATCTGGGTCCCAAGCTTCGAGGTGGACCTTTTATTCTTCCATGGTCCCAAAGAACACAAAGAAAGGAACAGCTGGTTGAAGTCATTTGTAGGATAGGGCTGGGCCAACTGCAGGGCTGCTGTGCAATACCAGCTCTGCTCTAAAGGCCCTGACTCTGTGCCAGGCAGTATGCCCTGTGGCTCTTGAAGGCATTCTGGAAGCTGTTGTCTCTTGCTGGCAGCAGCAGACCTACCTCTCTCTTGTTGCACTGGTAAGGTAGATGGCTTTTCCTCCTCGTGCTCTGCTACCTTCAGCTCTAACTCTGCCTCTACTTCAGCCTGGCGTTGTAAGCGAAGTTCCATTTCAGCATCTGATGGGATGTCATCAGACCAATGCTGATCTGGCGGAGGGAGGGAGGACACAAATTGGTGCAAATCTTGAGCCAGGCCATGCTGCTTTGCTGTCTCTTACTCTCTCAGAGAATGGCCCAATGGTTGGATGGACACACGTGCACAGTGGCACAAGGCCTGGATTGGGACAGTGAGCCCTATTACTCAGAAACAGACCCTACCTTCTGAGAGTGCCTCCAAGAGACTCAGTCAAAGCACCCTCTTGAAGCAAGGTACACTGCCGTCTGCAGCGTGGGGTCTCACTGAAGCCTGTGGTGCTCCTGGCACCATGACACATGACAGGCGTGACAGGAAAAAACTTTTGGTTACACCTGTGGAGAGCAGGCCTTGCTTCCTGGACTTATCTTCCTTGTCCTTTCACCAGTCCTCAGCCCAGACCACAGACCAGGTCTGCCCTCCCTCATGATCTTAACCTCAACTTTTATTCTCATTTCTGTACAGCCTAGTCCCTGTTCTTTTTTGCCCAATGAGACTACAGTTCTTAAAATTCTTTAAAATATCCCTATCTCTCACTGCCAGAGGACAACTAATGGATTAAAGGCCCTGAATAAAGTCTGAAATTTGCTTAGCTCTCAACCACAGCTCAATGCACACAGGTTACACAGGAGATACAGCTTCTGGGTGGGTGAAAAAAGATAAGTGCAAGTCACTGGTGGAACAGAGAATGACCCTGGGGGCCAAATAGTTGCTGCCCTTGAGCTTTTGCTTTAGAGTAGATTGTTTTGAACATTCTTGAATTCTAACCACTCTGGCCCTGTCCTCCTGTGGGAAACAGGTAGTGTCCACAGTGGAGAGGGAGGTTGGGGCCCCATACCATCATCCAGCTCAGCACCAGTGTCCCCAGGGTCCCCATCCTCTGCTGCCTCCCCTTCTATCTCTGCTGGTTCCGAGTCCACATCTTCCTCCAGGTCATTCTCATCCAAAGGGGCTGTAAGGCAGAGGTATTCAAGGAAAGGAAGAAAAGGAAAGACAAAGAAAGGTTGTCTATGCAGGGGAAAGAAGGGTTACTATTCCAAGGGTAGTGACCTGATGGCCACAGGGAGAAGAGAAGGCCATTGGATGGATGTGGGGAGTGCTCTAAAAGCAGTGTGGGTGCCGAGAAGGGCCCAGGCCATTTCTCAATTTGGGTAGGGTCAAGTGGAAGGAGAAAAGCAGCTGAAGGCCTGGCCAGATTCCCTCTTCTCTCACACATTATCTGCTGTAACAGCCTCAAGTCCGAGATGGTCAGAGGGGAAATGTCACTGCCTAGGCCCAACAGGCACCCAAGAAGCTCCAGCAGTAATACTAGCTTCCACCTATCGGTGCTTATATTCCAGGTACTTTCCTGACCACCTCTCAAGTCAGGAGTCATTTAATTCTCACAATGATCCAATTAGAGGGATTGTTTTTAATGCCTACCTTTGAGGGAGAGGTCCCCACCCTTCCCACTGGCAGAAGCTGCAGCTTTTCTTGTGATAACTTACAGGAATATTTTGTTAAAGAATAAGGAGAAGGAACTGAAGAGATATGTAAAGTTCCTTTTTGGAGTCAAGAGTAGCCCTTTTGTGTTGCAAAATGAAGCAAGGCACTCATTCATTTCATTTCTCCTAAAGAACCAGTCTCTAAACACACATACCACTCATCCCAACCTCTGCACACTAAGAACTGGCATGAAGAGTGGACAGTAAGAGAGAGCAGTGAGGAAAGCAAAAGGGCTGTCTCACGGATGCTGAGACTGTCTCCTGAAACTGACAGCACCCATCTACCAGGGGTCCTCAGTGCTACTAGGGTTCCAAACACAATCACCCTTCATTCGTTCCTCAAGGGATTCATTTCAAGAAACAAAGTTATGCTTTGATTTGCATATGAGCCTGAGGTCGAGGCCTGAGGCCCAAGGTAGGGAAGGGAGCAGAGGCACTGGCTGTGGCACAGCTGGGATAAATTCCTTTAAAAAAAAAAATAGGGTAAATTCACTTTTTTTGTTTGTTTGTTTTGGTGGTGCTGGGGATTGAACCCAGGGCCTTGCGTATGCGAGGCAAGCACTCAAAAACTGAGCTATATCCCCAGCTCCTTTTTTTTTTTTTTTTAAATAAGGAAAAGAATGCACAAAATTCTTTTTTGTCCCATCCTAAGGCATGGGAGTACTAAACTCAGGTGAATTTCTTAAAAAGCTGAATTGAAAATGAGAGAGAACAGAACATTTAACAGTCATATGTCCTACAATGAATTTTTCTTTTCTACAGACCAATCTAGTGACTTCAGTCCAGTACCTCAGGATGTCAGAAGCAGAGTAGAGAAACAGTGCAAGCAGCCCTTTGAAGCTGCTGATAATGTGGTAGTTACCACATTATTTATTATTTATTATTATAAATTATTTATAAATAATAATAAATTATTATTTATTATTTATTATTTATTCCTTAATAATTCCTAGATGCAGTGGTGCATGCCTGTAATTCCAGTGTCTTGGGAGGCTGAGACAGGAGGATCACAAGTTCAAGCCAGCCTCAGCAACTTATTGAGGCCCTAAGCAACTTAGTGAGACCCTTCTCAAAATAAAAATCTAAAAAGGCTGGGGGTATAGCTCAGTGGTAAAGTGTCTCTGGGTTAAGTAAAATTCCTTAAGCTGTTTACTTACTGTTTTATGTATAACTTTTAAGACAGTGGTTCAAATTTAGTCTTTGGAGAATGATATGAAAGAGGTTTAGAATGAAGCAGACAGGCATCCCAGGGATGGTGGGCACTGTCCAGAATAAGTTAGAGGCTGGTGAACTGTGAATACCAAGCCCTTCCCTCTGATATACCAGAGCAACCAGCAAGCTGGCAATGCCAAGGTACTCTCCTGGGATGAGGGCATTTGCTAGAGAAAAACTACTCAATTGCTTCTACAGATTTGAGTGATCATATTGCTTTTGGCCATTAATGGAAGACAGCTCACCAAACACCAGGGAATGGAATTTCTGAGGCACAAACAAAAGCTCACCCAAAAGCACCAATCTCCTCTGGGCCCCTCCTCAAATTCGAGCTTCATAATTGGAAAGTCAGCTCATCATTGCACTATACCATATAAAGATCAAACAAGAAAAACAGACCAGACCGTGGGAACAGAACCTAGGTCCATCTAATAAGAGAGTCTTTTGCGTCTAACTTATTGGCTTAAATGAATATACAAGTGCCTAGTATTTAGGTGGTAGAAAAGACACTGTATACTTTTGCTGGCAAGTAGGCTGGAAGTAAGCACAAAGACCACTCCATAGAACTCCCCAGCTTTTCCCAATTCCCTGGATTGTCCTGCTCCCTTGGTCCCTCATGTGGTTCTCCTACTTGGAATTTGTACTAAGAAACCTCTGCTGTAGAATCAGAAGGGTAAGGGTCTATACTTCTTGAAGTACCTTGAAAAGAACAATTATCACATACATCAAAAAACAAACATGGGAGAACTATCAATGCAGCAGCAGCAGATACTGAGGGAGACGCAGCCTGAGCAATGGAACTGGCAAATGGAATCTAGGTTAAGATGAAGTGCAGGGTACTAGAAGCGGCCACACAAGTTGATGAGTCACACACTACAAAAGCCAGGATTTGCTGTTTATTTCAGGTGGCAGCTGGGAAGTGCCCCCTCCTCAGCCCTGTCCCACTGTCATAGGGATGCACACTAACTAGGGATACCCAGCAGCTCTTGCTTCTAGGGCTGATGACTCAGGGTCAGCTGAACCAGACATGTGATGGCATTCTTTCTCCTATACACTGGGAAGATCCCTCCTGACATTTATCTACTTTTCCTGCTGCTGGTGAAGACAATGGGTTGGACTGGTAAGAGTCACAGGCAACCGCTAAGGCCATGTTTCTCACATAGCAGGAAATGCTGCCTGCCCTTCTAAAAGTGTTGGCAAATGTGTGTCTTTGTTGTCATAAAGACTGGGCTGGGAATGGAGACAGCACATTTGGAAGGCAGAGGCCAAGGATGTTAAACATCCTACAATGGAAGAATAGCCTGCCCCAAATTCAAGTAGACCCCTCACTGAGAAACGTTTCCAGAAAAGATTTCGGAAAAACAACTGAAGTTTCCCAATTATCTCTTGGCCTAAATACTTGAAGAGACACCTGTAGCTCAGTATGGTGATCTAACTGATGTCCTGGTTGTACCCTTCTCCCTTAGCTGAATAATACCTACCAGTCCTCTTGGATAATTCTTCATAAATGCCCTGTGCCCCTGAGTCTTGAATGTTTCATTCTCTGACACTTAGGTAGGTTTGTGGAATTTTATCTGATCTCTCTGCTTTCACACTCAACTGCTATCTATTTTTTACAGAATTAATAAACATCGGTGCAAAAAAAGGTTCCTTCAGCTTTGGTTATTATATCGCACCTCTATTAATAGAACAAAGTCCTGTCTCCAGTAATGCTTTCCTCTAATCTGCCCTGAAGAATGTAGGATGCACTTCTGGTCCATGCAAGGATGGGCTGCCTGAGTGAGGCATGCATGTGCCCCCACCCGCGCCTCTGGCTCCACCCTCACATGCACCAGCGATAGGACCAGAGTTCTAGTGTTAAGGCACCAGCAGAGTTGCCTAAAGAGAAAGGTTATGGTGAGTGGGGAAAGATCAAACATCACCAGACTACCTCCGGAGACCGTCTCCAGCCAGGCCTGCACTGCTGCACGGCGTATGGAAGGAAGGCCAGGCACTGAATTTAAAACAGACAATAAATACAAAGTTACACACCAGTAAGCATTCCCAGCGAGGAGAGCTGTGGTCATTCCTAAAGTCCAAAACAGAAGAGAAACTGAGAAGAGATTGGCCCGTCTGGCATGGATGAGGGTTAATGATCCACCGTTACCCTGTGATGGGTACTCAGGAAGAGGAGAGAGAAAAACAAGAGAAGTTGCAGGATGCTCCTGATCCAATGCCGTGGCTCAGCCTGGTGCCCTGGTCAGGAGGGTCCTCACATCAACTTCAGCAAAGGTTCTGGATATCTAAAGTGCTGCAAAACCTGTTAACAGGGGCTGGTCTTGCCTACAAGGGAAGATTTGGGGCTGGGAGGATGAAATAGTGCATTTAAGGCTAAGTTTTATGAGGGCAAGGAAGCATCCCTTTTGTATACCCAGAGCCTTGAAGGGTGTGTGGGTCCTGAATGAATATGTGAAGCTACATGAGCCAGACAGAGGAGATGACACCAAGAGTCCATATATGAAAGATGGGTAGCTGAGGGGAATGATATGCAGTCAATGCATCCCTCAACAGTCCTTTGTTTTCTATTATTGATATTCCTTAAAAGAAGCCAGACACCAGGTGCAGGGGCATGCAGCTGGAACCCAGCTGCTCAGGTGACCAAGGCAGAAGGATTACTTGAGACCAGGAGTTGGAGACCAGCTTGAGCAACATAGTGAGACCCTGTCTTAAAACAAAACAAAGCAAAAACCACTGAATAAGGTATGTTTTCATCTTATTGGGAAACACAGACCAACTCACCTAAAACCTGGAATTGAAAATGATGCAGTTAATTTAGAGGCCTCCCTGATATATACCACTTCTTAATTTTACTTCTAAATATGCTCCCCTCTCCCCTTTCTGTCATACACAGTCACACTCAGACACACTCCATGAGGAAAGCACCAGCAGGTTCTATAGAGTGGACAAAGAAGACCCCAGTTAAGAAATATGGGGGATAGAAAGTGAATTCTCAGTTTTCCTCAGGTCAGGTTCAGTTTATTATTTTGCATTAATGGAAAAAAGCCTGCAACCTCTTAATCCACAGAGAACTTTACATATCCTCAAATGGGAGTCAAGGACACTTGTCCTAACAGCAGAAAAATGTAATGTTTTTTTGGGTTTGACTTTTGATCAAAATGGGAGGCTTTGGTCTTAGCAGAAAGGTTCTCTTACAGAAACAGGAAAGGATGCAGGGATGAAAGGTGCTGATAGCAGCATGTGGGATCCTGGTCTTGGAGCAGTTACCTCTAGAAGTGGAAGATTCAGAGGTTGGGACCATTCTCTCTTCCTCCTCTTTCTCACGAATGTGGGTCCAGTGCACATCAGCCTGGATCGCCAAGGGATCCGCTGGATTTATTATCTGCTGTAGCCTGTGGTTCCCAGCTAGTGCGCCAGGTTTAAGGGATGGAGGAGATGAGAGGGAGGATGGAAGGGGAAAATAAACAGTCAGGAAAGAAGGGAATAAAACATCACAGGAAAGGAAACAGAAAGAAAAGTTAATAGTATTTGCCAGAAACAGTCTGAATAGAAAGAAGTAAAAATCAAGAACATGTGCTCACACGCATGTAACTTCTACTCATTCAGTTTGGATTAGTCATTTTGAACTTCATATGTACTATTAGTTTCAGTGAAGAGAACTGCACATTCCAACTCCAAATGCAGATTCTGATGCTTTTTTCATCATTTTAAATGTTTTTCTGAGGGATCCAAATGCCAAGGTGGAGAAAAAGCAAATGACAAACTGACCTCCGAAGGGCCATTCCTCCAGGGGTATAAGGACTCAGGTTCATTACCTAACACAGCGTGAGACCCTCTAGGACACACCATTCATGCCCCTTCTGTTGAACATACAGCAAGGTGCTTACCACCACCTGCTAAGCTGACCAATTCTGAAACTTAAGCCAAGTGACAACAGAAAGGTGGGATGGCACAGTGCCATTCTGCCACAAGCCAGTCAACTCATACAGGACAAAAATGTACTATGATGGTGTTGTAGTTTTTGTTATTTGCAGCAAGAGCTTCTGCTAGAGAGAAAAAGCCCTTTCTGTAAGAGATCTCCCTCATGCTGCATGCTGGGTCTTCCAGGGACACAGATGTTGGAGAGGATGGAGTTAGGATAGGCAGCAGCTCAGGGAAGAAGCGGAACTCTATCTTGTGAAGTCTCCAAATTCCAGGAGTTTAGGGGTAGGGATGAGATACCCACCTCTTTGCTCCCCAACCCCATCAAAGCTCCTTTCCTTAAAACTCCATTTGGTACCCTGCTGATCCCTCTGGACATGAGACCTGGTTTCTCTGTTAAATGAAAACTCACAAGTGGTCCCTTCAGCTCATTCCTGCTGACAGAGCCTATGGAATCCCTATACACTCCCTGCCCTGTGGGATCCCTAACATTAAGGTTTGGATCATGCCACACAGTTGGGTTAAGATAAAGGGATAGCTAGAAACTTGGAAGGAGGGGATACTACAGAAGGAAGGATGACTATTCAGGCAGTAAGAGCAGGTACCATGGATCTGAAGGGCTCTGGGGTTCCTAACAGGAGCTAGTGTCTATCTGGAGTATATGCCATCCCTTTGTTCAATAATCTAACTGGACAACCTGGCTTTGGTTTCATGACAACCTCTGATATGGGCTGGAAGAACCAATAAGATCACCAGTGTCGATGCTGACCTATGTTATCATATGTGGGGCATTAGCCCCTCATGGGCTCCCTTACTGGAGTTGCTGGTTTCTATAGATTCAAGGACTATTTGCAAGGTCAATTTATCTGCCTTTATGGTGCTGGAGGGCGCTGAATTACAGCAAAGCCTCCAAGCAGCTTGGTCTTAGGCCTGGGGAAGATAAGTCAAAAGGAAAGAGGCAGAGCCTTTCTTTACCTTCTAAGCAACAAGGGAAGAGAGTGAGTCTTCTCCCTGAGTAATGTTCTGCTTCCTGTTAACATATGCAGCCTTGGGGATTTATCAACAGCATGAAGCCAATACTTCTTCCTTTCTCAGAGAAATGTTTAAAGGCACCTGTGGTGGTGGTGAGAGAAGAGCTGTGGCCGCATTGTGAGAGTTTCTGCATTAGAGAAGAAACTGAATCTTAACTGGATAAGGATAAATTGCAGAAAAACCCACAGGGATGGAAATGGGACCATTATTCCATTTCTGGAATATGTTATTCTCTACTTTGGGAGGGCTGGGCCCAGAGACAGGTGCCCAGCTAGATTTGTGCAAAGACTGTGAACATAGCTCTAAAAAGCACAGATATTTTCACGTGGGACCTGCTCTTGTAGGCAAATCTTGGATGGCTGCGAGGGAGCCAGGGCAGAAGGTGGGCAAGGGGCAAAGTGGGTACCTTTACGTGTACCCGTTTCTTCTTCCTTTGAGAGATGCTGGAGCCACTGGCCTTGCAGGAGTTCTCTGTCCCAGGGGCAATACTCCCCTTCTACAGCAGGGGGAGCCAGACACCCACAAACAGCATCAAGAATCCCGCAGGGGGACAAATGGAGAGACAAGGGATCGGAAAGGAGGAAAGAGAATAGAGAGCACAGTTATCTTCAGTGGCAAGACAGTAGCATCCTGTCACTGCCTACCCAGGTGTAGAAGTCCTCTGCCCAGAAGACACACTCCAGGCTGGGAATACCAGGAAACGTCTAGAGTTTGACTAAATATTTTGCTACATGTATTTCTAGTTAAGGTCCCAGTTCCCTATAGGTCTGGTCTTGACATTAGGTCCAAGTCCAGGAGGTTAGTCTTCATGAGGGGAAGGTGGACTAAACTCTTCTGAAAATGAAACAAGCTTTGACCCTAAGCCGTGTTGGACCTAAAAGTCACTAAGCAAAACCATCACACTGAGATAATGAGGCAAACAAAATACCTCCCTCCTGCACCAACTACCTCCTCCAACTAGGGGAACATGGAGGCAGCTCTGGGCTAGCATGGCTCTGCAGCCATAGCAGAATGAGAGGACTCATACTCCAGGCAAGGCCTAGCTCCTTCTTGCGCAGACTACCCGTGGCTCATAAAAGAGATGGGTTGGAGAGTGCAGGTTGTAGCATGCTGCCTTGTGAGTCCTGGCCCAGACTTGGTCTCCACCTTCAGAGGGGCAAGTACAGGAGGATTGGGAGAGAAGATCCACAGCGAAGTTTCTGAGGAAATGTCCTGACCCTGACCACTCATGTCCACGGCCTCATGATCAGGGACTGCTATCTTGTCCCCACCATCTCGTTATGGCTATCTTGAACTGCATAGCTCTCTGGGGTCTGGCTGATGAACCACAGCCCTTGTCTAGGAAAGGCTTACACATTGTGATATCAGAGGAAATGGCCCCTGGGATGAGCCTGGGCACTGAGCACATTGAATTTCAGTAGAAGCAGAGATTATCATGTATCAACTCTACTGTGTCCACACTGTCCAGAATTTAATCTGCTCCTCTGACTTGTGGGTAGAAACTGGGGCTTAGAAATTAGAATGCCCATGTCCTCCTATTGTTTGGTTCTGAGTTCCCAGGAGAGAAAGCATAGCCCTCCTCAGAGGAGTCAGGTCTCTACATGTGCTGGTTCCTTTCTCACCTCCCACAGAACCTCTATGCAGACAGGGTTGGGAAAGAATGACCTTTTCTTTCTATCCAGCAAGTTCTTCATCATCATTCAAGGTTACATAGAGCCAGAGAGAGGCACGGAATTGAAAAAACCTTGAGTTTAAGGCAAGAGAACATTTCAGAACCAACCAGGATGACTAAATTCTGCAATTAAGATGCTTTTTCTCAGGATTTATGGCCCCACAATGTTATTCTGAGTATCACTGACAGCACCCTGTCTGGTGGGCACCTAGCTTATAGCAGTCTTCATTACTCAAGATTGGGATTTAAGAATTCCTCTAGAAAGCTTAATTCCCTTGTATTATTAAAATCAATGACTTTAACTGAAACTAAAGGGAGAGGAAAAAACAGAAAATGAGAAGGAGACAAGAATGAGTAACAGGGCAAAATCTTTGGATTGGCCCATGTTTTCTGTTTCCAATTAAAAATTTAAATCTGCATCAGGGACGTTATTGCCACAGTGGCCTATCTGTCAGATGTGGTGTCCTTCCTCTGACCCTGTATCAAAAGTCAGAGTGCAGCAGGAGGGAACATTTTGAGGCTCTGTGGGAGGTATCTGTGTGACTCTAGTCACTGAAATCTATCACTCTCACACATGGGACAGATTGTTTCAGGGGATGGGGTCAGGGCTAGGAAAAAAGTTTTTTTCTGACCTTCACTGGACTCTTCCTCCTCTTCGTCATATTCTTCCTCCTCTTCTTCTTCATATTCCTCCTCCTCCTCTTCTTCCTCCTCCCTAGGCCCAAAGCTCTTGGAGGCCTCTAACTCTTCCTCACTCCTCCCTTTCAGAAGAGCATGGATCCTTACAGCCTCTTTCCAAGGAACACCACCCAGGTCAGAGGTGGGCAGCTGGTCCTCCTCCTCGTCCTCCTCCTCTTCTTCCTCCATCTCCGACTCAGAACTGCTGTGAAGAAGTAACCACACAAACCAAGTGAGGGATGGCTGGGGCTGGGGCTCAGTGGTAGAGTGCTGCCTAGCTTGTGTGAGGCACTGGGTTCAATCCTCAGCACCACACAGAAATAAATAAATAAAAGATCATCTACAATTAAAAATAATAATTTTAAAAAAATCCAACCAAGTGAGGGAACGAAAACAAACTGAGAAGGGAAGATTCAGTGCCATAATTGGAGGCCCATGCCTGTAATCCCAGGTACCTGGGAGTCTAACCAGGAGGGTAGCAAGTTGGAGGCAAGCCTGCCTCAAAAAATCAAAAAAGGATAAGGATGTAGCTCACTGGTATAGCACCCTGGGTTTATTCCCAAGTAACTGCTCCAAATCAAAGAGTGCACAAACATAAGAATTTGAATCATGTAAAGCTTGACCTCTGGGTTTTGATTATTTTTCAGTATTTCCTTTACTGATACTGTATTATTATTATTATTATTTAGATCTGGAATGTCCCCCCAAAAGCTCATGTATTAAAAGCATGGTCTGATATAGCAAGGTTCAGAGAGGGGCTTTTAAGAAATTATTGGATCATGGGGGTTCTAACCTTATTAGGTGGATCAATCCATTTGATGAATTAATAATTGAATGGACTACTGGGTGTAAACAGTAGGCAGGGGGTTATAGGTGGAGGAAGTAGATTACTGGAGGTATGGCTTTGGGACTGTTCCTGGTCCCTTCTTCCTCTCTAGACTACTTCCTGGCCGCTATACCCTTCCATCACGATGTTTCTGCCTTGGAGCCAACCATGGACTGAATCCTTTGAAACCATGAGCCAAAATAAAATTTTCCTCTTCTAAATTGTTCTTGTCACATATTTTGGTCTCAGCAACAAAAAGCTGACTAAATATATTGTTTGCTCCACCTCTTCTGTTTTCATTGGTTTGCTTTCTTATTAATGAATATAACCCAGCATATATCATTACATACCTTTCAAAGATAAATAAGGATAAGGAGGCTTCTGTGCTCATCTTAAATCTTTAGTGGGCAGAGGGAAGGCCACCCTGTCCCTTCCTTGTGACTGAGTATAATCAGGGGCTTGTTTAAGGGTGCCCCAGTACTAAGTGGGCTGGAAAGAATGGTGCTGCAGCTTCCTGGGAGAAGGAGACTTAGGACAGCCTTGTCCTCGCCCCAAGCTGTGTCATGAAATGGCTGCACTGTGCATAATGCAGGCAATGAATAAATCCCTTGTGATGATGACAATGAGACCCCACTTATAGTATTAGTGCCACTCTGGCTGGTTTTACGACAGCTCAATGATCGTGGGAGCGTAGTAAGTAAGGCACGGAGTATGAAAGAGAACAAAAAATTCAACCTTTGCCTTTCTTCACAAGTTGCACGCTTAGCCCACTTCCAAGAGGCTTTTTGCTATTTGTTCCTGGATATCTCAAAGAGGCAAACCAGACTCCCTCTCCATGTAATGGACAGAGAAAATCTGAAAGGATCTGCCAATTGCTTCTTTCCATGCCATCTTTTTCACAGGACCTAAGAGCAGTCTCTGGGGCTGGCCAGGCCCCTAATCTCACGCAAGATTCACAATGTAAATACAGCACCTCAAGGCTCATTTTATATTCTCTGGCCGACCCCAACTCCTGAATCTCTCTGGACCTGGGCTGTTGAAATTGGAGGAAAGGAAGGAGGTATCTGTAGTGAGGTGGACCCCCTTGGACTACAGCTTGGAAACTTTTGCAGTGGAAAGGATCCTTAAACCAATGGAAAAAAAAAAAAGTAATACAGACAACTAACATCTACCTCCTTCTGGGGAAAACTGGTGTGTTCTCAGGATACAGCCTCTTAGGAAAGATGTGGGTCAGAAAATCTAGTTATCAAGATTACCTTTCCCTCAAAGCTGGTATCCAATTTTGTCCTGTAACAATATGGTGTCCTGTGTGGCCACTTAAGGTCTGTTTCTCCGCCAGAACTGCCCTACCTCTCAGAGCAGGGACAGGGCTGCTCTGCTTCCTAGAGTACTTATCACAGGGCCTAGCAGAGGCAAGATAGGTGGAATGCTCAGGGATCACAAGCAGAAAGGTCAAGGCAGGTTTCCCCTAATTTCAGAACTGTTAGAGATACTTTGGGAGCTCCCTTGGCAAAGCCTGGCCAAAACAAGCTGACCTTTTCAATTAAAAGAATATCCAGAAAAGATTCTTTCTGAGACAATTTATATTTAATTACACATCTTGAAGCACTTTCCCTAAGTTTCCTTCAGGTAGTTTCCCTTTGAGAAATTGAGGGGTCTGGCTGGAGGAAACAAAACTGATAAACACATGGATTGTAAAAAGACAAGGTCTGCTCAACTTAACTGAGCTAAGCAAGGTTTTGCTGTGTCAGGAAGGAAAGATCCAAGGACAACAGTAATGGTGAAGGACAGTAATGCTGAAGGTCAACTGAGCCCCGAGGATGGCCATGTAGCATGTGGCACTTCCTTGTTAATTTTTTAATTTTGTTTTTTGTTAGTTAAAAAAAAAAAATCATTGTTAATTTTCTTTCTTTTCTTTTTTTTTTTTTTAAAAGGCAACTTCCTTCATATTTGCTCACTTAGCTAAATAGCTACTCTAGGGCACAGCTACTATTACAGGCTAAATGTCCCCTAACTCAAAAATTCAAAAGCTAAAACTTGAGCACTTGACATGATGTTCAAAAAGTTTTGGCTTTTGGAGAGTTTTAGATTTCGGAGTTTTAGATTAGAACTGCACAACTGATAAAGTCTATGCCAATATTCCAAAAGAGAAAAACTTGGAAATCTGAAACGCTTCTGGTCCTCAGTGTTTCAGATGAGGGATACTCATCTTGTATTTTTTCAGTTTTTCTTTTTGGTACTGAGGATTGAACCTAGGAGTGCTCTACCACTGAGCTACATTACCATTCATTTTTATCTTCTATTTTGAGACAGGGTCTTGCTAAGTTGCCCAGGCTGGCCTTGAACTTAAAATCCTTCCTGAGCCTCCCAAGTCACTGGCATGAATAGGCATGCACCATCACATATGGCTATATTTCCCCCATATTTAAAAATGATGAAAGTGCAGCCTAAGGAGGTGGGTGTGAAGAGGAGTCAGGATTTCCAGCATCCTCCACACCACACACCATGTTGTGTCCTTTTGGGTGGTTCTCTAAGAACTCAATAATACTTCCGTACTGGCAGCTCTCAGGGTGGCAAGCCCAGGCAGTGAATCATGATCCAGTTTTCTGGTGGCCTGTATTTTCCTTGAAAAGGCAAGGATGGCAACTAAAGCAGGCTCCATCATGCATGGGGCAGACTCTGCATGGGGACCACCCAAAGCTCCAGGGTGGTTTTCAGAGAGAAACGTACATCACCATTTTTTCTCTTTAAGTTGAGCTTCTCCTAATGAGAGACTCTGCAATATGCTCTCTGGCTCAAACACACTCTTAGTGCACACTCACCCTGACAACTATGTGAACACTCAGTAAGGCATCTGAAGCAAATGTCTAGAGAAGATATATGTTGCCCAGTGATCATCACATGGTGGAAATCTGATGTGTGCTCGACCTAGCATCCTGCTCAGCAGTGGCTCATGTTACTACCTGTGCTGAAAATGGGGAGAGGGAGGGAGGAAGGAAGGGCGAGAGGGAGGGAGAGAGATAAAGGTGCAAAAATTGAGTGAGAGAGAGAGAGAGAGAGAGAGAGAGAGAGAGAGAGAGAGAGAGATATGGGGGAGGGGCAAGAATTCCCATTTATTTATGGTCAACCTTGTAGGAGTGGCTTTTCTTTGTGGTTTTATTTTGATGGAAGGTTGAACCATTTGGAGTGGACTGCTGATATCTTTGAGAAGTCTGTGATGTTGGCTGCTCCATCCCAAAGCCCACCTGTCTGTTCCAGTACTAACTGATTGTTCTTTAGAACCACAGATCTGTAAATACTAAAGTTGCCAGCAGGTGGATATAGCATGAGTCATCTTCCTTGCCCAGGGCAAATTCTCTGAGGCAGGCAATGAGGGAATGATACTAAAATCAAACAGCTGGAACTCCCTCCTCTTTGGTCACCTGGTCGTGCTATACAGAAAAATACATGTGCCATTTCTAGACTCTTCTCCAGAAGATAGGCTCCCATCTTGTCTCCAAGGAAGGGTCAGGAAGCTGATTAGCCCTGGGTTCAGTTTGTGACAAGGTTTAGGACTTGGGTCACTGGTGTGAACTAAACCATAAATCTGATTTTAAGACTCACCTAGGATGCCTGTTAGAAACAGACATTCCTGACTGACACTTGAATAGGAGGACCTTGAAATTATTATTTCTCCAAATGTCCCAGGTATTTATCATATGGCAATTTGCAAATCGCAGAGTAGTATCCCCTGGAAACTATTTAAAAATGAAAATTCTTGGGTTTTTCCTTGACTCAGAATCAGTACTCATTCCAGCAACGTGTGCTTTAGCAAGTCCTCTGGGTGGTTACGACGTATGGAAAGTCACCAGTGCTCTAGGGCAGGGCGAGCATTTAGCTTGTCTGTTTAAGAAAACCAATACAAGAATCCCTGGCCCTGCCCCAACTAAAGAGGACATATGCACTGTGAATGGACCCACAAGGTAAAAAATAGACAGCAATTGCTGACTTTGGATGTAATGGCCAATGGCATTTTGTTCACTGCTTTATCTGATTTAATCTTCATAATAGCCTATGAGACAACATCCTTTGCTGTTAAGGAAACTAAGGCAGAGAAAGGCTAAGTAACTTGCCCACAACCAGTAAGTGGTAGAATTTGGCTTCAAGTCTAGGTCTGTTTGATCCTGATATTTCAGCCATGTTCTGAGCAGATGCCTGAGTTGAGTTCTCTGAACCTGTGAAAAGTGTGTTCCTGGGTTGGAAAGGATAATTCCTTCAAACTAAGTCATTTCTAATCTTCAGGTCTAACATGTCTTCAAGAAGGGCTAAGAGATGAAAGCTCACCTCATTCCATGTTTGGTGTTGTACGATGAAAATAATACATGGCCCATTTCCTGCATCTTTCTGCTTTTCCCTGGGGAAGACAAAATCTATAGCCACTTTCTCTGGGCCTTTCTCTGAGAGAACTTTCTTCATTTTGTGCAGCAGCTGATGCTAATTTATTATTATTTTTATTTTTTTCTTTTTTCTACAAGGCTGTTTTTAAAATTTTTTTCCTTTTTCTTTTTGTAGTGCTGGGGATTAAATCTAGGGCCTTGCAGATGCTCTAGGCAAGTACGCTACTGTTGAACCACTTCCCCAGCCTTTGCCTTTTCTTTTCTTTCTTTTTTTTTTTTTTAATTTGAGTTTAAACTAGATGGGGGCATTTGTTGCACTGTAGAGATGCTGACTGATTTTACATCTGACTCAAGGAAAAGTCATCAACTCTGCTTAAGGGTTCATCAATGTACTTAGATGAAGGGATCTCACTTCCTCACTGCGAAGCAGGCAACATCAAGTAGTATGTGGATCTCCCTTCTGTAAGCACAGGAGGGTGAGATATGTTCCCATGGGTTTGTCTCTGGATGAGAGGCAGAGCTATGTGACAATGATGTGCAATTAGTGATAGCATCAGAACTGTTGGTACCAAGAGACAAGTTGCCCCTGAAATGCATAAAAAGGCTGTCTGTAGAGTCAGCCCAAGTAGTGGTTCTGCATGTCTGTAGCAGGTCTGGATACAGCTGAACACAGCTCTGCCCAATGAACATCTTCCAAGAAATATTCTAAGGCCTTAAAAAAATGCACTGCTTTCCTTAACTCCACACATCCTTTCATCATAGCTAGATAACAAGTACGTAATGTCTGATTCAAATGTTCTCAAAGGTCAACCAGAAGTCTCCACATCTGGGGCTGCAGTTAGGGCTCTGACCCAGAAGTTCCACAGGATAATCTGGCCTATGTTAATTTTGCCTCTTCTTTTTTATCTTCTGTTCTCTCTCAGCACCCATCCTTCTCCGGTGACACCTGGGGAAGATGCGACAGATGCAGGGACTCCTGTGGGGGAAGGAGTATGCACAGCACCCAAAGGGATCAAACAGATTTAAACACAGGGATGGGTTAAGCATAAGACGCTTGCATGCGGTCTCTGGCATGCGAGGTTTCTGCCCCTCTCTTTACCCACAGGAGAGGGTGGCTTCCTTAAGACTTTGCAGTGAACTTGGGACTGAGTCACCTCCTAATCCAACTCTGGTGCTACCGACTTCCATGGAACTGCCTGACTCTAAACAACCATTCAAGGGCAACACAGTATGACTTATCTCTTTTCTGTTACCTTTTCAATGATTAATAAAGTGCTAAGGACATGAAATGTGAAGTAAATCTTACAAATGTGATTCTTATGGGCCCTGCCCTATCTAGTGAGAGACACCCGCATTGTGCAGAGACCTACAAGGTAATATATTAATAATAATAGTAACTACTGATGTTGATTTAGAAATAAGAACCTAGATGGAGCAGGGGAGGATGGATCACAGGGAAGCAGGGAAAATAGGAGGAATCCTGGCAATGAACCCAGAAAACCTAAACTGGAATCTTAGCTCTACTCTTAGTTACCATCAATTTCCTTATCTATAAGGTGACAAAAAATGCTCTTGTCTATATCACAGGATCTCATGAGGATGACCAAATGCACATGATAAGCACCATGCTAAATAACCCACAAGTACTTACATGTGCCAAGTACTGTTTTAAACACTTTATACCTATCTCCCCCTTTAAATCCTTTTACCAATTCTGTGAGGAAGGCACTAATATTAGTTTCACTTTGCAGATGAGGAAACTGAGGCATATAGGGACTACTTGTCTAGGGTTCCACAGCTAGAAAGCCAAGAGTCAAGATTCCAACCCACGGAGTCTATACAGTGCCTATGGTGCCCTCCCCAACAAGGTGGAATATTCCTCTGAAGGATGTGGTGAGATCACTGCCCCGGGGTAGTTGGGCAAGCCACAGGCACAGGCTGACCTGCTGGCAACATCCTCTTCGGTGCCCTTGTCCAGTACACTGCTCAGGTTGTGCTCAGCTTGTGTTTCCTCAGGTACCTCCTCCAGTTCCTCTGCCCGTTTCACAGACCGGTGGTAGTTCTCCAGCTCGATTCTCTCAGGGGTGCCCCTCAGCCTCTTGGCAATGCTGGGCTCCTCCAGGCCATTCACACTGGAACCTGCAAGGTAAGCAAAGAAGCAAAGTCCTGATGACATAATACGGGCACTGAACTCAACATCTAGGTGTCCAAAGCAGCCACCATGCATTTTCATGAGAGGATGGACAGCCCTCATGTGACGTCAGAACGTAGGGTGGACTGAAAGCCAAGGTTCAGAAAGGATGCTGGCAGGAGAGTGGCAGAACTGCCCTAAGTAGGAGAAACAGATTGTATGTCCACATCTACTCTGCATCACCCTGAACCTTTGCCTATATCCAGACAAGAGACAATGTAATTGGTGACAGTGACTGGGTGGGGTGAAGGGGAAGAGGGCTACACCTTGGGGTAGCTGTTCTCACTGCCAGGAGCTAAATGACTCTAAAGCAGTTTTCACAGAGAAGGTGAGTCCTTCCAACAGACCCAGGCAACTACTGGGATGATCTGGGATCTAGTCAAGGTTCATGCACTTTTTGGCTGACTTCAAGGTACCTGGGCAAGCTGTTTTGCAGACCTTCTCATGTTGTGAATTTGTCTGTCTCCCATGGTCAGATTCATGGTAAACAATGTATAGAACAAGAATACCACATTGGTGATGTTGTGCCCCTCTGCCATGGTTATTCAGCTTTACCATATGGATAAAGTGGTACTCATCATCTCTCCAACACAAAGGCACACTTTCCTCTCTGTAAATATCACTCATGTGTGGGGTGATACTCAGAAACTATATGAGTACCCTGCTCTAGCATTCTTCCATCTAGTGGTCTGAAAGTCAGTTGATCTTTTCCTGAGTCAGTTAGTATACTGGGGTCGCAAAAAGGTGATTTTCATAATTCTGTCATTCTAACTCCACTGTCATTCTTTAGTATATGTTTGAGTACCACTTTTGACTCATGGATTTTTTTGAACTAAAATGTTGGGTTTGGCTTCTATGTTTTTTTAGTCTCCCTTAATCTAGAATGTTTCTTGTCACCTCTATTGCCATCATTATTTCTTCTTCTTCTTTTTTTTTTTTTGTGGGGGGGACCAGGGATTGAACCCAGGGGTGCTTAACCACTAAGCCACATCCCCAGTCCTTTATTGTTTTTATTTTGAGACAGGGTTTCACTAGGTTGCTTAGGGGTTTGCTCTGTTGCTGGGGCTAGCTTCGAACTTGCGATCCTTCTGCCTCAACTTCCTGAGCTGCTGGGATTATAGCATGCACTACTGTGCTTGGCTCATTATTCCTTTTTAAAATTTTTTTATACTTGTTGATGGACTATTCATTTATTGATTCATATACATGCGGTGCTGAGAACTGAACCAGTGCCTCACACATGCTAGGCAAGCACTCTACACTAAGCCACAACCCCAGCCCTCATTGTTCCTTTTTGATACTCCTTACTGTCTCAGTTTTGGTCAGAGGAGGCTAACCATTTATTCTGTGGTGTGTTCACTGCAAAGTGATGTTGCACACAAATACGTATGTAGGTACAAATCCAGTTTAGACCTCTGGATTCCATCAGCAACTGGCTGAAGGATCTTAGAAAAATTATATAACTATTCAGAGCTCATATCCAGGCCTACAAATGAAGAGAATGCCCACCTTCCAGGGTTATTATGAATAGTGAATGAACTTATAAACATATATACATGTTTGGGATGTATGTATTTGAGTCTGTGCCACAGACATTTCAGTTACCTTCTTCTGCTATTTAAGTCTAGCATAAGGTAAGCAATACATCTGATGTCTGGTAACATTTTTACCACGTATTTCTACATACGTATGTGGAATCCATCTGTTCTGGATTACAGAGAGTCACATAACAAAGAAAAGATGGGAAGAGGCAGCATAAACTATGGCATATGCAAGTAACAGCATTTGCATTTAGGATTTACTAGACCTTCAAGGAGGGGTAGACATGAGGTGGAGGAGAAGAGGCAGGAATGTAGGGGTGAATGGGTCCTGAATAGCCTTGTCATCTGGCCAGGGCAGGCCCCTAGTTTCTGTGACATTCTGAACACTAAGAGATAATGCTGGGTTACCCAAATAACACCATTTTGAGTGACAGGTGGTTTATCATGTGAAGTTTTGACTAAAGGAAAGGAGTGGGAATATTGGTTTAGTAATTTTTGTGTTATGACAGATTGTACATAAAATGTTCTGGAGGCCTGACACTTGTTTTGTGTACAGTATTTTGAATTCCTTTTACAAATGCATTAGAAAGCACATTTCCATGAATCTAGAGAGGCACAGGATCGTCTCAGTGCATCTTCTAGAATTACTGGGATCTTCCACCAAACAGCTTCTTTCAAGTTTACTAGAAAATCTTCACTGAAAAGCAAAATCTGTTGGCACCTTCTGCATAGGTTCATCATTCCCACATCAGTCTTCTCTTTTCTCATCAAAATCCACAGCCCCTACATAATAAAGATAAGAAAGCTGAGGATTCCTGGACTACACTACCATTTGATTTTCTCCTTCCAATCATATTTCGGACAACTGCTCTGAAATAGAAAGGGAAATAAATGTGAAACAAGCACCCAAGTATAAGCTTTCCCAAAACTCCACAAATATAAAATAAAATTCAGTATTTGTTTTTTTGTTTTTGTTTTTCCTGGATGGAAAAGAAAAACAGAATGAGAACTATCACTTCAGGGAAAACAAACAACTAACACTCATCCAAGAAAGATACTCCAGAAAGAAAGTCTGTTTTTAATGGATGAGACACACAGCCAGAAATTCTACTAAGACCTTGGGATACACAGCAGTTGAAAACACTCTCTTTCTAAAGAGCCATAGGCTATTCCTAAGAGAGTCCTGTAGGCAGCATTTCAGCATAAAGTATCAAGTGCTATGACTAATGCATGCATATGGTATACCATGGGAATACACAGAAGGGCAATTTAGCACTACCCCCCATCCTGGACCCTCAAGGAAGGCGTTTAGAGGATATGCAGTTAACAGATTTAAAAAAAATCTGTGACAAGTAGGCATCATTATTTTGCAAAGTAGGTAACTGAAATTCAGAGACATTAAATAAGCTGCCTAAGTTCCCGTAGCTACTGAGCAAAGGAACCAAGAGTTGAATCTGAGGAGGAAAGCAATAATTTGGAGATGACCTTGCTCTCTCTTGACTATAACACAAAAAGAAAAAGAAGGTACATTTCCATAGTGAGTCTGAGTCTGTGTGCCCCCTTGGGAGGCTTCACTATCATCTGCCTGCTTACCATGTTTTTTGATATGAAGAATGTAGAACTTTGTGAAGTGAACTGGTGCAGAGAATCTGGCATCTGGAACTACAGACATTCTGCCTTCCTCCTGGTATTATTTCTCTGGAGAGGCTATAAGCTCCACAGACAAATGGATCATCAAGCATCAGAACTTGGCAGTACAAACCCAGAGTCTAGGCTCAGAAGGGAAATGCTGATCTAATTCTGAGCTTGGCTACAACAAACAAAAAAGAAACCAGAAGCACTCAGAACTATTCAGATCATTCACACATCAGGCCTCTGGGGAAAGGATGTTCTGGGTCATAGAAACTTTAAGTGATTCACTGTGGAGTTTTTGTAAAAATTAAGGTGGAAGTGGAGCCACTTCTGCTGTGCCTGTCCTACCAGGCACATCCAGCCACATCCATGCAGAGCTCAAGCTTAAACCAGATTTTCAGCAACAAGGGAATGCCTTGGCAGGGAGTCCCCTGAGGGCTGGGTTGTTTTTCCAAAGGGAAGGTGGAACTTAAAGGATACTTGGCAAGTATTCGAAACTTACCAACTGCCAAATATGCTTAATATTCTTAGCCATAACCTCAAAGTGCCATGGGGATATGTAAAAAAAAAAAAAAAAAAATCAATGAGCTCAACATTCATGATTCTCTGTCCTTTGCAAGGGGTTGCCACATTAGCCAGATGGTGAGGACAGACTGAGAGAGCAAAAGACATAATAGTGGGGGAGGACTAAGGGGTGGCATAACACTGTGACAAACACAACATCCCTCCCAGGTCCCCCTCTGCCATCAACTAATGGAAGGGCCTAGGAGAAGAGACTGCAGGAGAGCAGGTTAAAAAAAAAAAAAAAAAAAAATCACTGGTATTTGGGGCACAGTGGTTCACACCCAGCTATTCAAGAGGCTGATGCAAGAGGATCGCTTGAGCCCAGGAGTTTAAGAGCAGCCTGAGCAACCCAGCAAGACCCTGTTTCTAACAAAAAAAAAAAAAACAAAACAAAAAAAAAACAATGACAGAAGCTGGTAGAGAAAGTCAAAGCCTAACCAGCCAAGTCAGACTAGGAATGGCCAAGACGCACCCAGCCCCTCCACTTCACGTGCCTCAGTGCAATAGCAATGCTTAGGGACTTTCCAGCTAAAAGTGGGATGACAGTTTGGAAGAATTTCCAAGACTGTGAGGCCAATTACAGCCTCACACATACCAAAAGGAAATAGCTCCTAGGATCTGGGCCTTATCCTAAATAGGAAAAAGGCTCTGGGCCTGACCTGAGGCTCTGTTTTGGAAAAGTCACTGCCTGCATGAGCTCCATATATCATCCTGAAAGAAATATTTTTCCTAACAGGACAACCTCCTCTCAGCTGATGTGTAAGAGCTGCCAGGAGCCTTTAGTTGTATCTGATTCCTGGAGAGAATGGAGGAACACATATGACACTTGAGCAGTGGTGTCTGCCCAGTCCCTCAGCTGGCAGCTTTTCTCCTCCATCCTACCCTCAATGCTAGGGGGGATCAGCTGCTGAGCATGCTTTGGGGATTCAGGCAACTGTGGGAATCACATGTGAGATCAGTAAACTTATGGGTTTATCTCCCCTACCCTCAATTCATTTCTGGTTTGTTTTCCCATTCCTTCTTTTTTTTTTTTTTTAAGTTAAAAATCTTTAATCAACACATAATAGCTGTATATGTTTATGGGCTATAGCATGATAATTTAATGTATGTAAACAATGTAATTATTAATTAGCATTTCCATTTCCTCAAACATTCATCAATTCTGCGTGCTGGGAACTTTTGGACTCTCCCAATTATTTAGAATATTATAATACATTGTTGTACATTACAGTGGCCATAAGGTGCTGCATAATCCAAGCTAATTCCTCCTATCTCATTGTACTGTGGTACCCATTACCTGACTTCTCTCTTATCTCCTCTCCCCTTCCTATCTTCAATGAGATCAATTTTTCAGCTTGGGAAAGCTTGAATGAAATCTGAATCTGATAAGGCCTTAGGAAAGGCCTGAGATTGATTTTCATTGTGTTTCCCCTATCTGTCAGTAGGATGGCTGCAGGGATCCATTCATCCTACCATTGATCCAACAAACTGAATTCCTCTTTCCAGTCAGGCAGTGTGCCAGGTTCTCAGGCACACCAGTGACAAACAGACAAGATCTTTGCCTTAGGGGACACTGTGTACTAAGAGAATATGGGGTTCCTACCTGCTAAGAGACTAATGACCTAGTGTGCCCCGGCCCCACTGCTTAGGATCAATTCCATGGCTTTATGCAGACTAGGCAAGCATTCTACGACTAAGCCACATCTTGGGTAGGTCAAAAGCGTTAACTGGGGCCATGTTCCAAGAAGAAATGGCACTGCAATTTGATTTGAAGTTTTCTTGAAGAGGACCCACATGCCACTTTCTAATACAGATTGTTTCTTAAGAACTTTTCTATTTGTTTTATCAAGTTATTGGAAAGGTTGGAGGGTGAGCTCAGTAGTAGAACATGTGCTTATCAAGTATGAGGTCTTTGGTTCAATCTCCAGCATTAAAACAACAATAATAAAAACAACAACAAAATCACCATAAAAAGTTACTGATAATTTTGTTGTAACTTTTAAGAAAGATTGGCTCATCGTTTCAGATGGCTTCCCCCATGCCACACCATGTCTGCACTACAAAGTCTCAGGGGGAGATGCTATAAGGAAGATGAAAACTCCCAATCACCGAGCTGGGAACATAAATCTAAATTATAAGACTCAGACTTAATTTGTCAGTGACTTTTATATTCCCTGACTCACTGCCCTCAGAAACATTCACAAAATTGCCTGAGCAATTAGGGTTCCTTTCTTTACCCAGAGCACTAAGCACTGCAAGACTGCAAGTGGAGTGGGAAATTTATGCTTCAATTTTGCTTTCTCCCTGATTGAATTAGAAATGATACCATGTCTACATTCTTCCATGTTTCCTCATATACTGAGACAGATGGATGAAACCATTTGAAGTGCATGTGGTCAGTCTAGGACAAAATTACCATGTGGTCCAGAGACATTTTCCTACTATGGATAAAACCTGGCTCCTGGGCTGTTTCCTTTTGGAATGTGTTAAGACTTGAGCTGTGTTGGTCACAATATAGTAAAAAATCAACTTGGAAATCAGTTCACTCCTCTATTGTGCTTTGGGCTAAAGTTCCTATGGTTCTTATTCAACTGTCTGAAAAGTGTACAGGGTAAACACTATTCAACTTGGGGGCCATCTTGACATACAAACCTAAAATAATGGAACAGGTCATTATGCCTTGGGAACTTCATCACTTTGAGTCAAGCTGGACAGTATTACCTGGAATCTGTGGAAGGAGGGCTTTAGCCTGATTTTAGCAATAGGTGATCACTCCCAGATTAGAACTCAACTCAGGGGGAAAGATTTACTGGGAGTAGTTAAAAGGCCTTGCAAAGTCAGGTGCCTATAATGCCAGTTACTTGGGAGGCTGGGTGAGGAGGATCACAAGTTCAAGGCCAGGCTCTGCAACTTAGTGAGACCTTGTCTCAAAATAAAAAATATAGGAACTCGGACAACTGGGAACATTGGAGAGGAGGCTGCTCAGCACAGCGCTTGGACTCGGAGCAACCACTTGGGCTCTGGGCGGCTTCCCAGAGGAGGAGCTGCACGGCAAGCTGTTTGGACTCAGAGCGACTGCTCCTGAACACGAGGGGGGGGTGGCTGCCCAGAGGAGGAGGCGCAGGGCGAGTTGTTTGGATTCAGAGTGACCGCTCCTGAACACCGGGGGGCTGCCCGGAGGAGGAGGAGGAGCGCGGCAGGTCGCTTGGTCTCAGAGCCGCCGCACCAGAGCTTCGGGCGGCTGCCCGGAGGAGGAGGCATGCAGCGGGTTGCTTGGACTCAGAGCGACCGCTACTGAACACCCAGGGGGCTGCCCGGAGGAGGAGGAGGAGTGTGGCGGGTAACTTGGACTCGGAGTGGCTGCACCAGGGATACGGGCGGCTGTCGGGAGCAGGGGGTGAGCAGTGAGTTGCTTGGACTCCTAGAGACTGCACCGGAACACCGGGTGGCTGCCCGGAGGAAGAGGCATGTGGCGGGTAGCTAGGATTCGGAGCGACTATATGGGGCTCCAGGTGGCGGCTCAGAGGAGGGGCCGCATAGCCAGGCGATTAGGTGCAGAGCAGGGTCCCAGGTCCTACATGACTTCTTGGTGGAAGAGCCACACAGAGACAAGCTGAGAGGCAGAACAAAGGTTCCAGGACTGCGGGTAGCTTCTCTGAGAAGGGGCAGTCTAAGGAAACTCGTCTGCGAAGGGCGAGGCTCCTAGGCCCAGGAGGTAGGTCCGGGCCCCTGGGAACATTGCAGAGGAAGTCTGCCCAGCCCAGGCGGTAGTTGTGGATTGAGGGGAACCTCTAGGAGGGGAACTGACCAGTGAGACCTCCACACCGGGTGAGTCTTCCCCGCCGGGTGAGGTTTTCCCACAAGGACGATAAAACCAGAGACACAAGCACAAACAGGCCTTGCCTCAGCCCACAGCCTAGTTCCCCTTTGGATGACCATTGGTCAACAAGTGGAGGCACCTCTGTCCACTAGCAGGGAATATACCCCACCTGAAGGCCACCACCCCTAGAGAAGCAGCTTCCTTGTGGAGCACCGCATTATCAACTTCCTCCAAGACTTCAGGCTACTGAAGGCTAAGAGGGGATATACTAGAAATCTTCAGGGACATTGTAAGTCAATAGAGGAAATCTGCAATATCTCAGCAGTCCACTGATACCTGAACAAGATGAGAAAACAAGTGAAGAAAATGCCCCACACAAATCTAGATGTTACATCAATAAATTCCAATGACAGCATGGCAGAAGAAATGACAGAAAGGGAGTTCAGAATGTACATAATTAAAATGATCAGGGAAGCAAATGATGAGATGAAAGAGCAAATGCAGGCATTGAATGATGAGATGAAAGAGCAAATGCAGGCATTGAATGGTCGCACCAATCGACAGTTAAAAGAGCAAATACAGGAAGCAAAAGACCATTTCAATAAAGAGTTAGAGATATTGAAAAAAAACCAAACAGAAATCCTTGAAATGAAGGAAACAATAAACCAAATTAAGAACTCCATAGAAAGCACAACCAATAGGATAGAACACCTGGAAGACAAAACCTCAGATATTGAAGAAAAAATATTTAACCTTGAAAACAAAGTTGACCAAACAGAGAAGATGGTAAGAAATCATGAACAGAATCTCCAAGAACTATGGGATATCATGAAAAGGCCAAATTTAAGAATTATTGGGATTGAGGAAGGCTCAGAGAAACAAACCAAAGGAATGAACAATCTATTCAATGAAATAATATCAGAAAATTTTCCAAATCTGAAGAATGAAATGGAAAATCAAGTTCAAGAGGCTTATAAGACTTCAAATACACAAAATTACAACAGACCCACACCAAGGAACATTATAATGAAAATATCGAACATACAAAATAAAGACAGAATTTTAAAGGCTGTGAGAGAAAAGAACCAAATTACATTCAGGGGGAAACCAATACGGATATCAGCAGATTTTTCAATCCAGACCCTAAAAGCTAGAAGGGCCTGGAACAACATTTTTCAAGCCCTGAAAGAAAATGGATGCCAACTAAGAATCTTATACCCAGCAAAACTTACCTTCAAATTTGACAATGAAATAAAATCTTTCCACGATAAACAAAAGCTAAAAGAATTTACAAAAAGAAAGCCAGCATTACAGAACATTCTCAGCAAAATATTCCATGAGGAAGAGATGAAAAACAAAGAAGAAAATCAGCAAAGGGAGGAATTATCCTAAGGGAATTATCAATAAAGGAGGAACCAAGTCGTGTTAAAAAATAAATAAATAAAATAAAATAAATGAATCAAATGACCGGGAATACAAATCATATCTCAATAATAACCCTGAATGTTAATGGCCTGAACTCATCAATCAAAAGACATAGATTGGCAGACTGAATAAAAAAGAAAGATCCAACAATATGTTGCCTGCAAGAGACTCGCCTCATAGAAAGAGATACCCATAGACTAAAGGTGAAAGGATGGGGAAAAACATACCATGCACATGGACTCAGCAAAAAAGCTGGGGTATCCATCCTCATTTCAGATAATGTGGATTTCAAGCCAAAGTTAGTCAGAAGGGATAAAGAAGGACATTTCATACTGCTTAAGGAAAGCATAAATCAGCAAGATATAACAATCATAAACATCTATGTCCCAAACAGTGGCTCATCCATGTATGTCAAACAAATCCTTCTCAATTTTAGAAACCAAATAAACCATAACACAATAATACTAGGCGATTTTAACACGCCTCTCTCACCACTGGACAGATCTTCCAAACAAAAATTGAACAAAGAAACCATAGATTTCAATAACACAATCAATAATTTAGACTTAATGGACATTTATAGAATATACCATCCAACCAAGAGCGAATACACTTTCTTCTCAGCAGCACATGGATCCTTCTCTAAAACAGACCACATATTATGCCACAAAGCTAATGTTAGCAAATACAAGAAGATAAAGACACTACCTTGTATTCTATCAGATCATAATGGATTGAAGTTAGAAATAAATGAAAGAGTAAAAAACAGAAACTACTCCAATACCTGGAGATTAAACAATATGCTATTATATGATGAATGGGTAACAGAAGATATTAGGAAGGAAATTAAAAAATTCTTAGAGGTAAATGAGAACAAAGAAACATCATATCAAAATCTCTGGGACACTATGAAAGCAGTACTTAGAGGAAAATTTATTTCATGGAGCACATTCAATAAAAGAAGTAAAAATCAACAAATAAACGACTTAACACTACAGCTGAAAGCCCTAGAAAAAGAACAGACCAACACCAAAAGTAGTAGAAGACAGGAAATAGTCAAACTCAGAGCTGAAATCAACGAAATTAAAACAAAAGAAACAATACAAAAAATTGACAAAATAAATAGTTGGCTCTTTGAAAAAATAAACAAAATTGATAAACCTTTAGCCACACTAACAAAGAGAAGACGAGAGAAAACCCAAATCACTAAAATTCGGAATGAACAAGAAAATATCACAACAGACACGACTGAAATACAAAACATAATTAGAAGTTACTTTGAAAATCTATACTCCAACAAAATAGAAAATTTCGAAGACATCAACAGGTTTCTAGAGACATATGAATTGCCTAAACTAAACGAGGAGGACATACACAATTTAAATAGACCAATTTCAAGTAATGAAATAGAAGAAGTCATCAAAAGCCTACCAACAAACAAAAGTCCAGGACCAGATGGGTTCTCAGTCGAGTTCTACAAAACCTTTAAAGAAGAGCTCATTCCAATACTTCTCAAAGTATTCCATAAAATAGAAGAGGAGGGAACCCTCCCAAACTCATTCTATGAAGCCAATATTACCCTGATACCTAAACCAGACAGAGACACATCGAGGAAAGAAAATTTCAGACCAATATCCTTAATGAACATTGATGCAAAAATTCTCAACAAATTTTAGCAAATCGCATACAAAAATATATTAAAAGATAGTGCACCATGATCAAGTGGGTTTCATCCCAGGGATGCAAGGTTGGTTCAACATCAGGAAATCAATAAATGTCATTCACCATATCAATAGACTTAAAGTCAAGAATCACATGATTATTTCAATAGATGCAGAAAAAGCATTTGATAAAATACAGTACCCCTTCATGCTCAAAACACTAGAAAAAATAGGGATAGTGGGAACATTCCTTAACATTGTAAAGGCCATCGACGCTAAGCCCATGGCTAATATCATTCTAAATGGTGAAAAACTGAAAGCGTTCCCCCTAAAAACTGGAACAAAGCAGGGATGCCCTCTTTCACCACTTCTATTTAATATTGTCCTTGAAACTCTAGCCAGAGCAATTAGATAGACCAAAGAAATTAAAGGGATACGAATAGGCAAAGAAGAACTCAAACTATCCCTATTTGCTGATGATATGATTGTATATATAGAGGAACCAGGAAATTCCACCAGAAAACTTTTAGAACTCATAAGTGAATTCAGTAAAGTAGCGGGATATAAGATCAATGCACATAAATCTAAGGCATTTTTATACATAAGTGATGAATCTTTGGAAAGAATAATTAGGAAAACTACCCCATTCACAATAGCCTCGAAAAAAATAAAATACTTGGGAATCAATCTCACAAAAGAGGTGAAAGACCTCTAAAATGAGAACTACAGAACACTAAAGAAAGAAATTAAAGAAAACCTTAGAAGATGGAAAGATCTCCCATGTTCTTGGATAGGTAGAATTAATATTCTCAAAATGGCCATACTACCAAAAGTGCTATACAGATTCAATGCAATTCCAATGAAAATCCCAATGATGTACCTTACAGAAATAGAGCAAGCAATTATGAAATTCATCTGGAAGAATAAGAAACCCAGAATAGCTAAAGCAATCCTTAGGAGAAAGAGCGAAGCAGGGGGCATCGCAATACCAGATCTTCAACTCTACTATAAAGCAATAGTAACAATAACGGCATGGTATTGGTACCAAAATAGAAAGGTGGATCAATGGTACAGAATAGAGGACACGGACACAAACCCAAATAAATACAATTTTCTCATACTAGACAAAGGGGCCAAAAATATGCAATGGAGAAAAGATAGCCTCTTCAACAAATGGTGCTGGGAGAATTGGAAATCCATATGCAACAGAATGAAACTAAACCCGTATCTCTCACCATGCACAAAACTCAACTCAAAATGGATTAAGGACCTCGGAATCAGACCAGAGACCCTGCAGATTATAGAAGAAAAAGTAGGTCCAGATCTTCAACATGTCAGCTTAGGACCAGACCTCCTCAACAGGACTCCCATAGCACAAGAAATAAAAGCAAGAATCAATAACTGGGATAGACTCAAACTAAAAAGCTTTCTCTCAGCAAAGGAAACTATCAGCAATGCGAAGAAAGAGCCTACAGAGTGGGAGAAAATCTTTGCCAATCATACTTCAGATAGAGCACTAATCTCCAGGATCTATAAAGAACTCAAAAAACTCTACACCAACAATGCAAATAACCCAATCGACAAATGGGCTAAGGAAATGAACGGACACGTCACAGAAGATCTACAAGCAATCAACAAACATATGGAAAAATGTTCAACATCTCTAGTAATAAGAGAAATGCAAATCAAAACCACCCTAAGATTCCATCTCACCCCAATTAGAATGGCGATTATCAAGAATACAAGCAACAACAGGTGTTGGCGAGGATGTGGGGAGAAAGGTACACTCATACATTGCTGATGGGGCTGCAAATTAGTGCAGCCACTCTGGAAAGCAGTATGGAGATTGCTCAGAAAGCTTGGAATGGAACCACCATTTGACCCAGCTATCCCACTCCTTGGCCTATACCCAAAGGACTTAAAATCAGCATACTACAGAGATACAGCCACATCAATGTTCATAGCTGCTCAATTCACAATAGCCAGATTGTGGAACCAACCTAGATGTCCTTCAATTGATGAATGGATAAAGAAACTGTGGTATATATATACAATGGAATATTACTCAGCCATAAAGAATGATAAAATTATGGAATTTGCAGGCAAATGGCTGAAATTGGAGAATATCATGCTAAGTGAGATAAGCCAATCTCAAAAAACCAAAGCACGAATGATCTCGCTGATAAGTGGATGATGACACAAAATGGGGGTGGGAGGGGTTAGTGTTAGGGTTAGAGATAGGCTTAGGGAGAGGGGCAAGAATGGAGGAAAGAAGGACTGTATAGAGGGAAAAGAGGGGTGGGAGGGGTGGAGGGAAGGGAAAAAATAACAGAATGAATCAAACAACATTACCCTATGTAAATTTATGATTACACAAATGGTACGCCTTTACTCCATGTACAAACAGAGAAACAACATGTATCCCATTTGTGTACAATAAAAAAAAAAATATATATATATATATAAAGGGCTTGGGGGTTATGCAGTAGAAAAGCACCCCTGGGTACCTACCACAAAAAAAGAAAGAACAAAACAAAACAAAAAAACACGCCCTGGCCCCATGGAACATTTTTTGCTTATTATAGGATACCTGGTACAACCAATCTGGCATTTCTCCTCTTTTGCCCCAGGCTATTTGCCTTACCTGTTGCTTGACTGGGTTCATATATTTTTTTTCACTCTAAAAGGGCACCAAACACTTTGCAAGCACTGAAGTTGCATGTGAAACAGAAGTTTTCAAGACACTGCCATGGCAAGGTGATTTTTGCACATCTTCCCCCAACAGACTTCTGTGGCTTCATATTGGTAGGGAGTCTGTTCACAGACTATTTCCAAGATCATGTGACAAGTGTTTCTTGTTAAGTGGGCAAAGAGTAAGCACCATTACTGAGAAACTACCTGTGTCAAGCACCATGATATGTATGCCACCTATAATGGACACTGAATTGTCACAACCTTCCTGTAAATTACTATTATTATTATTATACAAATTTTTGGGACCAGAAGTATTTTGGATTTAAGATTTTTTTGGATTTTGGAAAATTTGTATATATATGTATATATGCCATATCTTAGGGATGGGACAAGTATAAACACAAAATTCACTTAAGCTTTGTATATGCCTTCTGAACATAACTTGAAGGTAATTTTATGCAATATTTTTAATAATTTTTGTACACAAAATGTACAGAATTTTTCACTTGCGAAGCCATGGAGTTGCTCAAAAAGTTTCAGATATTGGATTTTGGATTAGGGATATTCAACCTGTATGACATTGAAAGTTCTGAGCCTTGGTGATGTTAATTAACAGATTGAAAGGTGCAAATGAGGCAGAGCCACGACTAAACCCTAAGTTAGTACTCCTTCCACTCAACGATGGGAGGTTGGAATTATTACTTTTTAAAAAAATTGTTGCTGGAAAAGGAACCCAGGGCCTCATGCATGCTAGGCAAGCACTCTACCATGGAAATACACCCTCTCGCCCAGGATGTTATTTTTAACTGCCCCTGTTATTGACAGCCAGCCCAGGAAACCTGTCTGGATCCTGGGTGGCTGGATATGGCTGCCTGCCTGTGTAGAAAATAAGGTAGTTGATGGAAAAAGGAAAAATGAATTTTATGCAATTGGATCAAACTGGGGAGAAGCAGCTAGATTGCTTCTCTGCTGATCCCACAGAAATTCTTACAATATAGAGAAACAAAAGTCAAGTGTGCACATTTAGCTAGGCTATGCTTAGCCAGAGAACAGGTCAGGGGAACTTGGTTGGGAAAGGGTGTAGTTTTTATTCTTAGTATGAAGAAATTCAGGAGCTCTGTTTCACCCCTACACATGAAACATTTTTCATTTGGAGTAACTTTTTATATGGGGTCACTAAAAAAAGTAGATCTCATTGACTCCAGGGGAAGCTCGGTTGCTTTGGAAATATTTAATTACCAGAAAATTGGGAAATTCTTAGTTAAATGGAGGAGAAAATCCATTAGGGAGTAAATCAGTACTGTATCAGGAAAAACCTGGGAATGGGGATGCTGCAGACTGGAATGCAATTTCTCAAGAATATTGAGGGCACAGCTCCTTCTCAACTCTGGGTTGCAGCTAGAGGGTAAAGGAGTTTGCAATGCTTGGCTTTCAATTTGCATGATCTCATGAGACTCTTCCTGTTAAGTTCATTTCTTTTTTAATGTTAGATTATTTTTTCCTGTCATTATTACAGTTTTTCCTCAAGGTGTCTTTTTGGTAAACGTTACTGTATCTGGCCAAGGAAAAGAAGAAAGTTTCAGATCATATGGCTCCACAAAAGCCCACATGAGGCCAGCTACACAGACCCAGAGCAGGCTTGGTCTCTGATCCAGGAAAACAATCTTCAACATCTTGGGATCAATGGGGACAAACCCATATCCCAATAAAAGGCTCTCTGAATAGGTTCTGATGCCTTTCTTTTTCCTTTTAAAGATAACAACAACAACAACAACAAACAAATACACAACAACTCATACAAGGCATTCATTCCCTTGGTTGGCTAGATACATTTTTGGAAAGGAAATAAAATCATTCCAGTAATGCCCACAATTACTACCTGTTACTCATGTCTATAAGACTTCTGTTTTCATCTGTTAGAAGGTCACTGAGACTGACCTGGAAGTGAACTGTTTGCTAGTCTCTTGAGACAGACAGGTTCTGAACAAGAAGACAACTAATAACAGGCTGGTGGACCAAAAGTTCCCTGACTTGGGCTTAAGAGGACCCTTTCCCATGAATGATGATGCAAAATGCAGCTGGGTAGCTGCTTCTATCAAGCACCCATCCAAAAGAAAAAATCAGGCTCCCTCTTCTGCAAATAGGCTATAAAGTCACACCAGGCTTTGCGGGGAAGGGGTTGTGGATCAAGCCAGCGTAGATCCAGACAGGCCCCAGGATCATGTGTAACCCTTACTCTAAGAGAAAGCTAACAAGCTCCTATGCAGATCTTGGACTTTTGGGTTAGGAAAATTTAGCTTACGGTAAACCCTATCTAAGATTGTTTAAGCTTTCATTACAATAGTGAAAAGACCCCACAGTGTCATGCAATTGGTAGGTGACTTTATATCCCATACATGGAGGCTAAAGAAAAGCAATGCCACATTTAGCCAAGCCCTTGGAGTGATTTATCAATGCTTCAAAAGAGCTGGCTTGCAAGTGGATCAACTCTTCTTGGCCCACTCTGTTGCAGATTAAAGAGAACCCAACCTTCCTTAACTGATCTGTCTCCCCAAATCTTTGTTGGTTAGGAATGAAGCCCCCTGGGCCATCCTGCCTAACTCCACAGAATGCACAGACCTATGAGGGGAAACCATCAGACAGGCAGTAGAAACAAGCCTAATTCACTCTCTCGGTCCAAGTATTTCACCATTTTCTGGAATCCTTATCATTAATAATCTATCTAATATTCCTGTCATGCTTCTAAATAAACAAGTTGCATACATTTTAGTTTAACTTGTTCTTTACAACAACCTTACCAAGTAGAGAGATCAACTGGCAATTTTATATCTTTATAGATAGGTAAACTGAAGCTCAAAAGGTTCTACGACCAAAGATGGCAAGGATAATAGGCAGCAAAACTGAAGCTCAAATTAATATTTTCTGTTTTCAAGATCTATACTTGTTTCATTTAGATCCAGATCAATTCTCTACAGATGTGGTCACCACTGAAGGACTGAACACACCCTACAAGTGCAGGGATAATCTACTGGGGTACAGGAAAAGAACACTGGATTCTATTCCTATTTTTTAACCCTGCCTTCTAAAGTGTTTTGTATACATGTGTCCCACAGCACAGACTCACAATATTTGTATAGGGGTACCTACCTGTGAGTAAGCATGTGCACATTGGAAAGTATATGCTCACAATTAAAATAGGGGTAGACAATACAATTTCAAGTCCACTATTTCAAGACTGCAACATCATTATTTAATCTGTTTTTATTATTCTCTTTCCTGATTTCCAACTAAGAACAATATAATTGCATGTCAATGTAATATCTTTTCTTTTTTTGATTTCTGTCTAGATTGGTGGTTCTCAACTGGGTGATTTTTCCCTCAGAGATCATTTGGCATCTGGAGACATTTTAGTTATCACTTAGGAAGGGGGATAGTACTGACCTGAGGCCAGGAATACTACTAAATATACCATAATGTTCAGGACAGTCCTCTGTAGCAAAGAACTATCCAACCCCAAATGTCAACAGTGCTGAGCTTGAGAAACTGGCTTAGAAGGTATCATCAAATTATTTCTAATCTCCTAGGAGAAAAGTCAACCAACCCAACAAATTCTCTGATTGTGGCTTGATTGGTACATTAAGAAGAGAGAGCACTGAGCTTGTGGATCCTCATCTTTGTTGCCAATATGACATAAGATACCCTGACCAATGGAAGGGTAAGCTACAAGGACTGGGGACTGCCAGGCCAAGCCAATAGCTTGGCATGTTGTCCAGAGAGGAAACCCAGACATGTTCAGACACTGAGGGTTTAACTTGTTCCAGTGCCACTCACTGAGCACATGTATATCAGTAGATGCATGAGACATTTGGACTTCTCACCACCAATGACAAAACCCCCCTTACAAAAGGTGACTTTTCAACCCCTGCAATGTCACACAAGGCAACCTATTGATGCTCCAACCCCTCTGTCCAGGTTTTTCTTGTGTTAGAAGCCAAATTGGGAATTAAAGAAGACCAAACAATGAATCTGATCAATTGTTTTCCTTTCTTCCTTGAATGTGATCAATTGTTCTTCTTCTTCCCTATCCTCTTTTTATGTGCTACTAGGAATTAAACCCAGGGCCTTGCTCATGCTAAATAAGCGCTCTACCACTGAGCTACATCCCCAGCACTTCACTAGGCTGCCCAGGCTGGCTTTAAACTTGTGTTTGTCCTGCCTCAGCCTCCCAAGTAGCTGAGATTCCAAGTGTTAGGCAACTGTTTTCCTTTCACTTTCTTTCTCCTGAATGGATGCTAGAAGCCTAGTAATAGATGGGACAACCTCATGGCATTAGAGCAGGTATACTTACTACACCTGGGAAGAAAACTGGACGTGAACATGCATGGGAAAACACATCTTCCTTTAAGTATTCTCATCTCTTCTTTCTCCATTTTCTAAAAACTTCCTAACTATGAACTCTGAGGAATACTCTGTAGTGGCATGCCTGCCTTTCTCTCTCTCTCTTTTTCTTTTTTTTTGTACTAGGGATTGACCCCAGGGGCATTTTATTGCTAAGCTACAATTCCAGTCCTTTTTCTTTTGAGACAGGTCTTGCTAAGTTGTTGAAGCTGGTCTTGAATTTGTGTTCCTCCTCACTCGGTCTCCTGATTCACTGGGATTATAATCATGTACCACCAAGCCTGGATGAATGGCATGCCTTTCCAAGATGAGAGCAAGGTTATGTCTGCACATGCTCTGGAGATTTCCTGAAAATATTCTGTGCTTGACCAAATTTCACCCAAAAAGGTAAAACCAAAGCTGCTCATCTGGAGCAGATTTTAAGTTCTGGGATTTTAAGCCCCAAAACTTAAAAATCAGTCATTTTAAGTGTGAACAGAGACCAAAATGAATAAAAAATGAATAAAGAAGAATTTCCAGGGGCTGAGGATATAGCTCATATTAGAGTGTGTGCTCAGCATGCACGAGGCCCTAGGTTCGATCCCCAACACACACATCAGAATTGCCATATTTTTCTCCTGTCATAGGAATCCAATAGAGTTCCAACTGTTAGTACAAAAGAAATATAAAGTCACCCCTCTTTCCCTATGCTCAAACTCCATAAAGGGTTGGTGCAGATGTAATTTCTTATGAGGACTGAGAGGAAGTGTTAAAAGGTAGAGAATGGACATGTCAGCTCAACCATCATTGGAACCTTTTAATAAAGTGTTATAGAGCTGGGGGTAGAGTACTTGCCTAGCAAGCACAAGGCCCTGGGTTTAAAGCTCAGTACCACACGCACACATAAAGTGTAATAAATGAGATGACAGAAGAAGAAAGGAGGTAAAGCCAACAGATAAGTTAGAAGCAGTTATACTGGACTCAGAGAACAATCAATATACCTCCATCTTTCAGATTGCTGGCAAGGTAGGTTTTTAGGCTTGGTTTTATTTGAAATGACCAAAGAGGATTAGTACAGAAAAAAAGAGAGTCGATTTCATATTATTTATAAGTAATTCGCATGGTTATTATTGGTCTTCAATTTCTTTTGATGATTTCCCCTCTTTACATATCCGTGATGAAAGCCTTTGCTGTTTCATATCCTGTGTTTCTAAGACATGTTCGCAGCCCTGGAGATCAGTGCCTAAGAAATTGGGAGATATATTTTTCCTAGGAATAAACTCATACTTACTGATTTATACAGGGCATTCAGGCATGTTTAAGAAAACTTTAACGTGGAGCTAAACACATAATGCTCTTCTCACTAAATCCCATCAATTTAAGTGACAGAGAATGCATGGAAAGCTGAATGGCATAGTGGGACAACACTGTCTTCTGCACAGACTCATTCTGTTAGTTACATAGCTTTGATATGAACTTATATGTGCCTGTTTCCTCATCTCCAAAGGGATACCTTCTTCACAGGCTGCTGTGTTTAATGAGTTGTCAGACATCCAGACAGTGCCGAGCACACAGCAAGTGCTACATGTTAGTTATTGCTACTGTTGTGGCTGCTGCTGTCATTATCATTATATGCCTTCACAGGTGGTTTTTTGTGAGTTAGTGTGTCTAAAAGTACTATGAAATACTAACCAGCATTAACCACATGGAGAGGGGAACAACAGAGGGTAGTACACTTCAAGTTTTATTTTGTATTTCCAATTTTTGGTAGTGGGGATTGAACTCAGGGGTACTCTACCACTGAGCTATACCTCTAGGTCTTTTTAATTTTTTTTTTTGGGTACTAGGGATTGAACCCGGGGTGCTTTACCACTGAGCTACAACCCAGACCTTTTTATAAAAATAAAAAATTTGAGACAGGGTGTCACTAAGTTACACTGAGGCTGGTCTTCAACTGTGCTACTCTTCTGCCTTAGCCTCCTAAGTCACTGAGATTACAGGTGTGTGTCATCATGCCTGGATTTTTACATTAAAAAAATTTTTTTTTTTAGGCAGGGTCTTACTAAGTTGCCCAGGCTGGCCTCAAACTTAGTAATCTGCTGCCTCAAGTTCCCAAGTTGCTGAGATGACAGGTGTGCATCACTGTGCTTAGCTTATTCTGTATTTTTGAGGACAATATTTCAGCAGAAAGCAGGATGGTTCTCTTGGTTGCAAATACAGATAGCTCCTTGCTATGGTAATTTCAGAAGAATGGAGGATGAAAGTTGGTTCTTGACAACAGAGTGAAAGCAGTGTCTTTGGCTCTTGCTTCTTGGAACCCTTCACCTTGGGCGCTCAGTGCTACCTGTTTTCACAGATTCCAAGGATGTCTGCCAGAACTGCCTTGGAGTCTCTTTTCTTCCTCCCTGTATCCCAACATTACTGTGTTCCTGCCGTGCCAATTCCTTAAGAAAGGTGGACCCAGACAAGAGGAAGGCAGGTAGCTGGTTTAGAGTCATTCACATCAGACTAAATTCTAGGAGAGAACATTTGCTTTTAAATGTTCTACCTGTAGCTCTAGTCTCTAGTTGGTAAAACGGGGTAAAAACAGCTGATCTCTCCCCCAATTGGCCTCCCTAGATTCTGACTTGGTTCCAGAAAATAGAGAAATAAGAATAAAGAAGCTGTTATGATTCTGTTATAATCAGTCAGCTATTCCTTGGTTATCAAGGTTTGAACTTAGTCCATGAAGCTGTGATGGTTTAGTTAGTGACAAACTCCTTTCTCTAAGGTTTCAGTCAAGAGTCTTTCTAATCACAATGTTTATTTCAGGTTTGAATTCTGGGCAGGGACCAAATGCCAAGAGAATTCATCTCTCTGGAATTCACTTCCAGTTTTCCTGGCTTTCTTACTCTTGAAAGAACATGAGAACTCAATGAAAACACACTTAGGTCTTTGCCTGTAAAACCATGTGTTTGTTGGAGAAAACCAAGACCCACTTAAGCCCTCAGTTCTTCTGGTGCCCTTAGGTCATTACCTGTAGTATTGGTCATCAGTTATTATTCTTATATTAAGTAACAATTGTTACAAAAGGAACTCATGGCCCTGATAGTTTTAGCTGGATTCACCTTTCTCAGGGAACTGGCACTGACAGACTAGAAGCACCAGGGCACAAGGTACAGGGACAGTCAGTCCAAACCTAGCAGAAGCTGGTTTCAGAACCTCAGAGAAGCAACAGGTATGAGGGCCTTGAGTTTCTCAAGTAATAGAGATGACTTAATACAAAATAATTACTAAAGACTAACAATTCTAGGTGAGGACCTAAAATAAATTGGGCTACAATTCCTATGAAATAATAGTGATAAATTAAGAATAATTCTGCTATTTTATGCAATATGGAAGTCAGTTACATAATAGTCATGCTTGGGACAGTTTCATGAGATTAATGTACAATTACAATGAGATAAGAAAGTACAGGAAAAAAAATAGAGGTAAAGAAAACGTAAGAGGGCAAGAAAAATTCTTATTCCACTTTAAGAAGGCCCCAAAAGAATCTGTAGCAAGGCAAAGCTGTAGCCCTACATTCCATTTCTGCTGTTTCCAAAAAGTGTTCCTTTAATAACAATAAGGGGTCCCTGTGATGGTGTGAGCCTTCTTTATGTTTGGGGAACATTCTGTCTATACCCATGCATACATCTCAATGTTTGAGGAAAAGGTCATCAATGCAAGGCTACTGTAGTCAGCTTGACTTAGAGTTTAAATATTGGTAGTGATTCAACCTCTTGCCTATTGTCCTTGGAGACCCATTAAAGTGCCTAAGACACATTCAGAAAATGTTTATAAACTGTGTGCAAGGCCACGTGGAAGCTGACCCACAGGAAGTAAAAGGGAGGTAGTATTCACGTGGCTGATAAAACCCGGAAGTAATTGAAGGGGAGTCCCATATGGCTGGAGGCCCCTTTTTCTTCCCCAGCATACGGAAGGTGGCTTCTGCACAAGTCTACTCCCTCCAGAACGAAAGCAGTGAAGAAACAAAGAGCAATTGTAAAGGAAGACAGTCAACACACACATTGAATGTCACGGGTTGTGAAGAAGGCACACAGCAGTTCCATGACCTCACCCAGGTGCTGGCACTCCCTCTTGCTCTCTTATTATGATGGATCTACTTGTTGGCACTTGCTTACGTTTGGCTGCATAGGAGTAGCAAGGTGAGGCCAGGTTTTGGAGACTCAATGAGGTTTTAGAGCTTTGTGAAAGGGACTAGAACTCAGGAGAATTCTTCTTAAAATCTCTGTCTGTTGTGTCTAAGAGAGCTCCTGCCTAGGTCTTTCTTTTTCACTTGTAACCTCAGGGGGGACACTTTTGGGACTTGGGTCCTACATAGCATCATCCTGCCCTACATTATCAGTGTGAAAATAGAGAGTGGCCCATTTTCATGGCCTATTCTCCTTTTGTGTCTGTATCACAGGGTTCCTCCTAGGGAATGTCTTAATTAGGGAAATTGCCAGGGAATTTATGAGAAAAAAGAGAATGGATTTTAGTAAGTTTCAGAAAAAAACAGTTCCACAGGGAGTTTTTCCACATTCTTCCCAATGCTTGGCACAGAATCACATCAGATGTTTTGTCCTTCAGTACACTGTACTAATGATGATGGCTCTCCTCTTATGACTGGGAGATGGGAAGGGGATAGGAGAAAAGGTTTAGAATTTGAAAAATCATAGACACATCCACATCCACCTCATTAAAAAAAATTTTTTTTTTGTAGATAGACACAATACCTTTATTTTATTTATTATTTTTATGTGGTGCTGACAATCAAACCCAGTGTCTCACATGTGCTAAGCAAGTGCTCCACCACTGAGCTACAACCCCAGTCCTATCACTGCCTCTTGGTCAATCTGTTAACTGTCATTTATTGCATCCCCTAACTCCCAATTCTTCCTCTTCCTTTTGCAGATCTCATAGCACTATTTGAGAGAAAGGGGAGCAAGACTGTGCATTTGGGATGGTAACAGAAATAAGCAGCCAAGAGAGGTCATTCAAGTACTGCTAGGATAAATTCTGACTAGAATGTTCTTAGGAGTAAAATGAAGCCAATGACAGTATTGTAGCAGGTCCCTGCTGGTAAGAAGCATGGTTATCTAGAATACCCGGGAGGGCCCAGAACTTGGCTGTTCTACTCTATAGGGAAACCTGATGCTTCTCAAGGTTCCCACTGGACTGCTCCAGGGTGGACAGAGGCCAGCAAGGCCTTCTTAATACCAGCACACTCAAACTTCCCAGAGCCCAGCAGGGGCATGTGTGGTGCTGAAGGCTTCATCTACCAAGGTGCCCTCTTTTGGTTCAATTTGGCGCTATAGCTGGGTCTGTGCCCATTGTGATTGGCATGATAATGTGGCAGAAGCAGCCTTCGCTGCTAAGGTCAGCAGAAGGGGACAGTCTGTTTCTTATCCCTCCGGACTTGAAAGTAGCCAAATGGAACTGGATATTCTAATAGCATTCAGGTCTGAGTAGATAGCATGTGAGATGACAGTTGGGAGGAAATAGCAAGAACTTTCAGCATCACCAGGAACATAGTCACTGCACTTGAGGGTACCCCTACTGAGAGCCTCAAGGTGGAGGGATAGCTAACTGGTCCCAGTTCCCCTCAGGGGCCTGCTACAGTCAGAAACAGAGGAGGAAGGCAAGTGGTTCTATGGTGCCACAGCAGATGCAGGCTATGTGTGGGAGTTCTAGCCCTCCATTTGCTTGGCCCGCAGGTTCCTCATGCTGGCTGGCTGAAGAGGGGACATGTGGGCCCATGTGACATTTTTCTTGTACTTGTCAACTCACAGTTGCTGCAAAGCAAAACATTTTGCACCATGCCAACCTCCTGAACAGAGAGAGTCCTTTGGTTAGTGGTTCATATGTTAGGTACACAGCACCCATGCTCTCTCACTGACCCTGCAGAAGTCAGAGTCCTGAGCACAGTAGCTTTTTAGTTCTCTCTGGAGACCTGTCTGAACATCACCCGTTCCCACCCTCCAATCAGGAAAAAGGGAAGGAAAAGAAAAACTCAGAAACCTGAAGATTGTTTGGAATTTATTCTCTTAAATAAGAATGTAACATTTGTTTAAAAAAAAAAAAAAAAAAAGCACAACACCTTGATTTCACAGTAACGGCAAAAGCAAAGTTACACAATTAAATAAAAAACTCACAAAGAAACACATCAAAACTCAGGACAGCACAGATTAAAAACAAGGGCAAAAATAAAGGCTTTAGGGAAGGTCAAGAGTGGACAGGTGAAATATTCCTTGGCACAGCTAACTCTCCCTTTCTCTGGCTTCTTTGTACCGTTGCCATGGGAATTCTGCTTGCTGCATCCACCCCAAGTGAATGGCTCCAAAGGGTGGTGGGGGAGTACACCTGTTAACTCACTGGCCAGCCCTGCGAGAGCATGGGGACCCTTTTTAGGAGTGCCTAAGAAAGTTCCACTGTTCTGCAGGAAGCAGCCAAAGATACAGCAAACTCCAAAAGGCTGTAGATAGTGGAAATAACTAATCAAGTGGAGCCAATATACAAGCTCAAAAGTAAAACAGAAAGAAGGTGGGGCATTTGGTTCTCTGTTGCTCCTGAATCAATTATATGAGGATGGGGTGGTGGTGGGGGAATACTGCTCATTTTTTGAGGTATCCATCCCCCAAAATCTCTAACTCCATAAGGTGTGCTGTTCTTGGTCTGCTGTGGTTCTTCCAAATCCTAACAAGGGGCAAGATTCCAGTTGTAAAAGCTACCTCTCCAGAATCAAGGAATGAAAAAACTTTAGAAACAGCTTCATCATCATCATTATTTAGGGTACAATATATAAATAAATATCTATCCATATATATGAAATGAAACCTTACATATATATAACATTCACAAAGTACCATAGACTCAACTCTGACTCTTGGGACAGGGTTAGGGAAGAAGGCTAGATTAGAACTCTCTCTGCTTGGTTTTCCAGAAATGCCTAAGGGAAGAGGACCTTGGTAAACAGTGAGAAGATTTCCTAACCTCCCTCCGTCAGGCAGGAAACTCAGAATTGAATGAAATTCCTTGTACTGCTTGGCTACTATGGCTGGTTGTGGGCAATGCCTATAATTCCTAATGGCCCATTCAGGATCTAAACTATGGAACCCAAAGGTTATCACACAAGGGGTGTCTGGGGACAAGGAAGCAGGAGACTGCCAATTGTAACCCTGCAGCTTCTTTCATTAAAACAAATCAACAATTGGTTGCTTCTCTCACCTGTTCTCTGCTGTCTGCACTGCAATATTCTTGGATGATTAATTCTTGGGAGAAAGGTTCTTTTCTTCTCTTCCTTTGTCACTACACAGCCCCTAACTTCATTTTCGGTTGTCAAAGACAGAAGGTAAAAAGGGGATTCCTCTAGATAAAAAGAATCCAGAACACCTGCTACCAGGGTCTTATGTCCCAGGGGAAAGGAATCCCATTAAGGGTTTTTCTTTCTTTGCCTGCTGTTGTCCAAATTTTTTCTAAAGATGGAGCAGGTACTATGAGGCCAGAGTAAGAAAATCTGTGCCAGGTCCACTAATCTGTAGCAGTGAGTCCAAGAAGTTTGGAAAAGTAGCATTTACAGGTCTGAAAACAGAAACTAGAATTTCTATATTAAAAGCACATGACAAACAAATACTATAAATAATGTCCCCAACACACTAGATTACACTAGCAGTTACAGATTAGGTTACCAGAGAAAGACAGCACTTTAAACCACACCTGTAGTGCGCTCTTTTATCTGGTGGGTTATACTGCATTCTGTTTTTTGTTGTTTGTTTGGCAACAGCAGTCATTTTGGCACAAGGGGCAAGAAACACAAGTGAGAACAGAAATGCCACAATAGAGAGGAGGCACAGAGCAAAAGCATGGCAGGGTCCAAATACTGACTGTTAGTCCTAGCTTTTCCTGCTCCACTTATGAGTCCAGGGGATGTGGTCCTAGGAAGATAGCTTAGTCACACGACAGAATCAGGCTCATTCATTCACAGCCTTTTCTGGTCTAGAGGAGAGGTGTACCCAGGATCTAAGTTAATGATTGTTCTCTATGACATACATTCTGGAATGCTGAATTTCTGAAAGAAATTCTAATTAAATAATAAAGCTTTGGTTTGGGACTTAAGAAAGAAATACATATCAAAGAAGAGAAAAAAATCTATTTCATGACAACTGCAAAATAACACCCATAATTCTGTTCCTTTTCTAGAGATGAGCACAAGTTAGCTCACAAGGAAAGCAACTGTGCTTTGGAGCACATCCAGGACTCAGAGCTCTAACTTCCCAAAACTTGAGTCTCCAGAGGCAGATATCAAGGAAACCCATTAGCCTTAAGCTCTCAGTCCTTCTTGTTGCTTAGAAGGTCCTTTAAATGGGTGTGTGTGTATGTGTGTGTGACAGTGCCTGCCTTCCCCACCTTGGGGGTTCAGGCTCGGGTACCTTCCCAGATACCACACCCTCCACCTGTGCCCTAAAAGGCACCTCCCATTGTTCGACCTCAGAATCAAGAACCACGGGGCCTGAGATGTCCTCAGAGTTCTGATTCTTTGATTGTTTTGATTCTTTAACTGCATTGCCAACTCTCATCTTCTGTCCCTGCTTTGTAGAATATTCTTTCCTCTGTGGAACCCTTAATTCTTTAGAACTCTTAAAAATCCAAAATCTGTTATGCCTTCAATTGGTCAAAAAGGGAAGCAGAACTAAATGGGAAAGCAGGCAATAGTTCGTTCACAAATGACCTAAACCTCATCAGTTTAATTCTTTATAGAAATGTTTGTATGCCTTACCCAAGGGGAAATTTAATTTGAGTTGTTTACTTAGATTCCTTTGAAAATCTATCTTTGCTGGAATAAGGCCTCAACTAATAGGTTGAGCTCTCACCTGATCAAAGGCACATTCCACAGTGTAGAGCCAAATTTATTTAGAGCCCTATTATTCCTCTCTGCCAGCAATACCTCCCATACTCTGAATGTGTTGACTGCACAGGGCAGTCACAATTCATGAGAAAGACCACAATGGGTCTGATGATTGTACAGGCTTAAAAATCCTTTCTGGCTTAAACATGGCTATCAAATGTGGTCCTACCTGCAGGGTACTTAACAAATATCCTCAGAATATGATGAAGACACATGTAGGAGCCAGGTTCAGCTGGCTTGGCAGGAGTATGCCTTGTTTCAAGTTCAAAACTGTCCCCAACGCTTTTGTGTCCAGTCTCTGGGCATGTTCCTATTGCCCAGAATGAGCACACCAAGGCTCACAATAGTTCCTTAGCATGGGAAAAGCAGCAACTCTGGGTACCTTTCATCTAAAGGTCAAAAGAATAACTCTCTCTCTTTCCATCATGAAAATTCTACTACCAATTCCTTCTACATGATTTCTGGCATTGGCCAATAACCTTTTAATTTTTATGAGTTTGTTAATGGTTGCTTGAGATACATTTGCTGTGAATGGGAGGAAGTTCACAATCTGGGGTTATACTGAGGCCTCAGGACCTCCCATCATCAGTTTGTAGAACTGTGGCTACATCTCACAGGCCAGTTTTACAAGGAGCTGAGAGGGGGCAATTTTAAGGAAAAAAGCAATATAATTATCCTCCACAGGCAAGGTGCCCCTGAGTCCTCCCATTGCTGCCCTGTGATGACCAGAACAAGAGTGTTTTTAGAGGTAGAATGGTGCTGTTCACCTCCTGACATAGGAAGTAGTAATGAAAGTGGGACACAGATAGGCTTTGACCCTCACTGCAAACTCAAAAGCCCGAGAGTTGTTAGGGTAGTGTATGTCCTATAATGGTTATAGGTCAAACAGGAAAGCAGTGATAGCTCATCCATACGCCTAACTAGGAAATGGGATGTAAAAATTTCAAGTTCTGGTGGACACAAATTCAGCCCATAGGGCCTCAATTATAACAACTCAATGCTCTGTCAAAGGAGTCCTGAATGAAACTACAAGGAGGTCTGGCAACTTTGGCTTCTCATCTGGGTCAGTGACCACAGCAGCTTCTTCTGGACTCCTGTTTACCTACAGAGGGTCTGCACCCTGATGTGTCTGAGGGATAAGGAATGGGCTAAAGTGTCCATACTGAGAATGTGAATAAACATTACCCACACCTGGATGACAATGCTTACCAGATGGCACCCTTAGTGGCTCACAGTCTGCCAATGAAACTCCCCTCCGATTTGTACCAGCACCTCTGATAGGCCATAGAGAAAGGGGACTCCAAATGCAAGTAGCTGGCACATGAAAAAGGAGTCCAAAGGGTTTTGGGCCACCTGATGCCCAAATGAAGAAATGTTGTTTTGGAGGTGCTGGCTCATCCCCTTGGCCTTGTCACAGAGGCCGAGAGAGTGACGCGCCACCCAGCCAAACAAGGAAGTGAGGCTACCTGGAGTTCTCTCAGCCGAGCTGGTGATGGTACTGGCCCGTCCATTTGTGTCTGCAGTGGGGCCATCCTGCAGGTGTCCTCTGGCCTCCTGGAAGAGTCCATAAGAAAGAGAAGATTGACTCTTACTGAAGCCCTCAGGTATCAGGAGGCAATGACAATCTGAATGGTTTGTCTATCTCTGTCAACCAAGAGTTGTACACCTCACACAGTCTTTCTTTAAAGAAACAAGGACATATTCACATAGAAGTTGCTAGAAGTCAAGGCCTAGATCCACCCAAGTACAGTCATCTCTCGGTATGCTGAACTGGTTCCAGGACCCTCTCAGATTCTGAAATCTATAGATAATCAAGTCCCTTAAAATGGCATTTGCACATAACTTACATAATCCTCCCATGTACTTTAAATCACTTCTAGATAATTTATAATACTTAATACAATGTAAATGCTATAGGAATAGCTGTTATACTATATTGTTTAGGGATTAATGACAAGAAAAAGAGTCTGTTCATGTTTGGTATAGAAGCAATTTTTTTTTCCTTTTATTTTCCATCCATGGAAACCTGTGGACACAGAGGGCCAACTGTATACCTTTTCCCACTAGTCCCTCTGCAGGCAAAAGAAGCCTCTCAAAGCAGCAGTAATCAGCCTGCATGCTGACAAGGTGCTGTCCATGCAGTGGAGGGATTACTCAGGTCACCTTGACAAAGAAAAGTAGAGGGACCATGCTAAGAAAGAAGGGAAAGAAAGAAAGAAAGGAAGGAAGGAAGGAAGGAAGGAAGGAAGGAAGGAAGGAAGGAAGGGAGGGAGGAAGGAAGGGAGGAAGGGAGGAAGGAAGGGAGGAAGGAAGGGAGGAAGGAAGGAAGGGAGGAAGGAAGGAAGGAAGGAAGGAAGGAAGGACAGACGAATGAACAAACTTAGACAAGTAACTTGTAGAACAAGGGTATTAAAGGGGCCAACAGGCAGAGCAGGTTGCAGTCAATTCCCTTCTGGCATGAAGAGCAGGGATTGGTTCTGGCTCTCATTTGCTCTCAGATGTCCTAGGGTAGGGCTAAAGAAACGGAAGGAACTCTTCCTTAGGATGCCTCTTCTCTCACTACTGTCTCTCTCGATGAGAGCTCTAATTATATGAAAAAGGAATAGGACGTTATCCTCAGCAGTAGGGTATTCTCCTTTCAGAAAGAGGCTTATTTACAAAGGCCGAGTGAACAGAAAGGAGGATCAGTATAATTCCTCAAGTTCAACTCAGGTGGTGGATATAACATTACCTTAGGGAAGTACAACATCAGACTGAAGGGCTGCTTTCCTCCCCAAACTGAATGCAACCACGTCTTGGGCTACTACAGGACAGGCAATGTTCCAATGACATTGCCCTGCCTTGCCATCAAGCAAGCCCTGCTGGCCCTACCCTGAACCACAACCACACTGGTGTGTCACCCACTGCTTCTCTCCCGCTTACAGGAAGGATTTCCATTACCTTTCCAGACAAAGGAGCCACAGCTGGCCTCTTCCTTTGCGCGTAGCCAGACAGTCGATAACAGTAGTGTGGTTTACAGTAGAATTTACCTGCAGACAGCAAGAAGCAGGGGAAAAGGGAGTTAGCAAGACTCTGTAATTCTGAACTTGACTTGCTGGTCTTGGCACACCCCTGTCCATCTCCTCCAGCCACAGGATGTTGTCACCACCACTCTAACCCTTTCCCAGGCCCAGTTTTCTTACTCAGGGAAGCCAATCCCTCCCTCTAAACTTCGATTTCAGTCCTCCTCTCCCCTGTGCCTGAAGTGGGTGAGCCCTTTCCTTTGGGTATGTGAAGGCCATTGAGCCATCACCCAATCAGTGCCCAGAGCAAAGATGGGAGGCTTGCATGGCAGGGCCAGCTAACAAAGTGGCAGTGTATAAAGAACAAAGATGTGGTCACATGAAAGCTGGGAGTAGCATTTCTGGGGAAAGCTAGGATGAATACAAGTGCTGGGTGGAGGCGTGAAGGCTGCAGGAGCTGGGGCAGCACTGGCATTCACTCTGATGGGTCTACTTCTACCCCTTCCCTCTCCTACAACCATAGATCCTGTCTTCTTCACCCACTAGCCAGCACAATTCTGCTTTTGTGAGTTCTGGCCACCAATAAATACGATAGGATAAAGTGTATTAGTACTTGGATCATACACAAGTTATTTGGTCTGTTTATATATCATTCTGTAAGAAATACTTCTGTCAGAAATAGCTTTCCCTCCTCCCTGAGATTCTGATGGGGGCTATCAATCATGTGGTCTAACATTACCCACCACAGAAGTAGATATATGATCAGGGTGGTCAACCAGACTACTACCTCCCACCATCCTCCCCAGGATACAAGCCCTAGGAATTAGTGTGTGACTGAGGCTAACCAGGGCTATAACCAGCAAACAGGTGAAGAACAGGCAGCCCTTCTCTGATGCTGTTATCTGTAAGGAAGACATAAATTTAAAGCTTATTTTTGAATCTGACTTGGTTTTCTATTACTTATAACCAAGAGTCTTGTTTATTAAAGTATGAGAAAACTACCACCAATTATTGTTACTTTCATTTCTTTCTTACATTTTTTCTTATGTTGATTTGTATGTTTTAAATTTTTTTTTTTTGGTACTAAAGTAGAAACCTAGATCTGAAAATACAATTCAATGGAACTCGATTGAATCCTCATGGAACCTTCCTTGGTATTCTAAATTTAAAAAGAAGTTTCAGAAATGAGTCTCACAAGCCTAACCAAAAGGTAATTTCCAAGAAAACTCCAGGAAACTCTTTTCTCCAGGAAGACAGCACAACATTATGTGAAAAGCATGAGCTCTGAAATCAGATCTCAGCTCAAATAGTATATCAACCACTCAACAGTTATATATATTTAGCCTGTTGGAACGACTTCTTCAGTATGAAATGAACATTATACTTATCTCATAGGTTGAGATAATTAAGATATCACATGTCTTGAGTTTCAGGTGCTCAATTAATATATCTTCTTAAACCCTTTTCCAAACCTAATAGCATTTTTTGCTTTTTTAGATTAGTAAGAGATAATTCTTATCTAACACTTACCATGTGTCAGGAACTATTTTAACTGTTTTACATCTATTGATTCATTTACTCCTCAACCCAATGAGGTAGGTACCATTATTATCCACCTTTTCCCAGCTAAGGCACAGAAAGACACTTGAGCAATCTGCCCAAGTGTCCCATAGTCAGTAAATCTCAGAGACAGAATTTGAATCTCGGAAGTTGGCTCCAGAGCCTTTTACTTTTAGCCACTATGCTATGATGCCTATCTCAATTAGTAAACACAACCGGAATAATGTTATAAGTCAGCTAAAAATGACGGTTTTCACAGATAATCTAAATTAAGCAATCTTGATAAATAGGTGAGTGTCTAGAAAAGAGAAACATAGCAAACAGATGCCCATCAGGCAAGCTTAAGGTAAACTGGGTCATTTACCCATTTACTCAACAACTTACTGAGTGCTCTTAAGTAATAAGTACAATCTAAACACTGAAGAACCTCCAGCCAAGGCAGAGGTTCTCTGTTTGGATGGGGCAGATGGTACATGAATGAGCATAAGGAAGTAGTGAGGGCCATGTGGAGAAGTCAAATGGGGGTATGAGGGGCTAGAGGTCTGGGAAGGCCTTTGAGGTGGGGACATGTGGAGATAGCAAGGCCAAGAAGCTACCCTGTGAAGACTCAGGAGTGTATTCCAGAAAAGACAGGGCAATGGCCCAAGGCAGCAATGGTTTTATCATGTTTATGGGAAAGAGACCACTGTGAAAGGGATACAGTGAGCTGGGGGCAGGTGACAGCTGAAGGCTGGGGGCAGACATGCTAAGTTCTCTCACTCAAGAAAAGACTACATTTTATTTGCACTGCAGTGGGTAGTAAGACAAGAAATGGGATTGGTGAGATCTGATTAACACCTTTTGAAGATCCCTTGGGTTGCTCTGTGGAAGCAGACTAAAGGGGCAATTGTAGAGGCAGGGAGAGCAATGGCCCAGGGAGAAGATGCCCAGGTGGCACCAGCAGTAATGGCAAGTAGCAGATAAGACTTGTCACTCCTGGGGAGAACATCACACATCCTTGGCAGAGAATCTGTTTTCCCTCCTCAAAATGATATGGAACAAGATACTATCTAATTTAGAGTCCTGGTCTTACGAGTTGGCAGCAATTGAAAATGAGCTAGCATTTGGCAAAGGAAAGAGTAGCTTGATTTGGGGCAGTTTCCCTTAAAAAAAAGCTGAAGGGCAGATTCAACAGCAACAAGGGCAAATCACAGACATCTCTTTTGAGTACATGAATCTTGGTTTATCAGTTTGGAGTTGATGAAGGACCTGGGGCCACTAATCCCTAAATCTCTGCTCTGGAATGGATCTCAGAGGTCATTTAGTACAAACCAATACTTAATAGCCATGTAAACTTGGATAAGCAACTTATAACTTCTGTGAACTTGATTTCCAACTGGCAAAATTACAATTAAAAAATAGCAACCTCATGGGGTTGTGAGAATGAAAGGATGTGCTATGTGTTAAAGGACCTGGCACAATGCCTGAGTTATTTCTTTTTTCCCCCAAGTTATAATTTCTCTGGATTTTCCTTATCTCAGATTCCTCACTCAATAACCTGGGTGAAGAATAGGCTAAAACTTTAGTATGCCCCTAAAATTTAATTTCATTTTCTAGTCTGCCTGTCCCCTGACAGATGAGAAGGAATCCTCAGAAGTGGCTAAGTTGATGAAAATTCTATCTAGGTTAAGTTTTGGTGAGCTGTCCTCCCTCTTTGTTATCTAGAGTAATGCTCTTGGCAGGCTAGCTTCACCTGTGCCAGCTAACAGCTACTGCCATCAGGGCACTTGTCCTTTTGCCTGTAAAGTCATCTTCTCCTCTGCTAGCCAATTCCCATTCCTCTCATATGCATTACCTAAGGTTGGTTAAGTCATTCCAAACTGCTGTTGAACATCATCAATTTTCTCTTTCTCTGAACTTAATCTATGCTATTCACTATGTGACCTGGCCCTTAACCACACATTCTTACTCTGTAAGCTTTGCTTTCTGTGTCTTGTCTCATCAGTCCCCTCAGAATGTGCTACTATTTGGATCTTAAGTGTCCTCCAAAGGTCCATGAGGCTTATTTCCCAGGGTGGTGCTATTGGGAGGTGGTGGAACCTTTAAGAAGTGGGGTCTCATGGGAGGTTGTTAGATCATTGGGGGGTGGAGGAGATGTCCCCAAGAAGGGATTGTGGACCCCCAGTTCCTTCTCTTGTTGTGGTTTTTTGGCAATGAGGCGAGCAAATCTGCTCCACAGAATGCTCTTGCCATAATGTACTGCATTTTCATAGGGTCAATTGGTCATAAAATGAAACCTTCAAAACTGTGAGCCAAAATAAACATTTTTTATAAGTTGATTATATCAGGATTTTTGTTAAAGCAATGGAAAGCGGACTAAAAGTATAAGCTACTGGAGGCACATTTGTGCTTTTTCCATATCCTCAAGAGAATGGAGCAAAGATGAGTACATATCCACAGATGAAATAATCTATGGACACACTGGCTGGACCCTGAGGGATCTTCCTTTCAGGCATCTTCCAAGGTAAAAGGTAACTAAAATAACCTAACTACTAAGGACAATTACAAGACATCGGGTGGGCTCCATCTGCCAACCACCATCCCTGGAATCAAAAGTGTCATCCAGGGCAGGGGTGTGGGAAAAGTACAACAGAAATAATGAACTGTATTTATAGAAATTTATTTTCCTTACCTGAGTTTTAATTCTTCCCTAACTAAATAGGGTGCCTTACTTTTTTTTTTTTTTTTGGTACTAGGGATTGAACCCAGTGGGACTTAACCACTAAGCCACATTCCCAGTCCTTTTTATATTTTATTTTGTGACAGGGTCTCACTAAGTTGCCGAGGTTGTCTCTGAACTTGTAATCCTCCTGCCTCAGCCTCCTCAGCATGTGCCACTGCACCCAGCTTGGATAGTACCTTTTTTTTTTTTTTTTGGGGGGGGGTGGTGTTCCTTACTGACACAGTTAAGAGGAGCAGGTGCCATAACAATAAGAGAGATAGTAGCCTTTCTGCTTCTTCTTTTTTTTTTTTTTTGGTGGTGCTGGGGATTGAATTCAGGGCCTTACACATGTTAGGCAAGTGTTGTACCACTGAGCTACATCCCCAGCTCAAGAGTTAGCCTTTTTCTTTTTTTTTTTTTTAAGTTGTAGATGGACACAATACATTTATTTATATTTTTTAAATGTGGTGCTGGGGATTGAACCCAGTGCCTCACATATGCTATGCAAACACTCTACCCCGGCCCCAAGAGTTAGCCTTTCTTAATTCACTACTTTGGGATTGATCCTTTTTTGCTCCTTTTGGCACAGTTGCCTGTTTATTCACTATTAGGAAAACTGAGATAACTGGAGTGACCGTCCTAATTTATGGGGCCCTTCTGTATTACATTACCTTGAAATCTTCTCAATCAAGAAATTAACTATCAATGTAACAGATTTAATGCCAACTCATGAATTCTAGTAATCTAGGTCTCTTTGGTAATTCTGAACCAGTAAAAGTGCCTCCCACAAAGTTCCTTCAGCACCCTATAGGAGTGAATGCAGGGCTCATCATTGCCTCACTGACCCATTTCCATTAACCTTCGGGGTCTTCAGATTACAGGTGGCCAGCCTATCTCTATCATTCTCTGTGAACTGTCTGCACACTTCTCCACCTTCCATTGGCCAAGGTCTTTCCATTGTAAAAATAGTCAGTGTCACAGTAAATCAGATTTAGGTCCTGGGCAATGAGCTACCCATTCCTCAGGCACTGGCAAGAAGATGCTGATGCCAGAGTGAGGCAGCAATATTAGGCATATTTCAGTCAGCTCCCAGGGGCAGAAGCTCGAGTATCCAGGGGACAGTGATCTATTTATTTGCTGTCATTATCTGTAGGCAAGAAGTGTGATTTCTACATACCTGTTGACCCCACTACCAGAAGACAACAGGGCTTTTCTGTACTTTGTCCTTGAGATCCCATCATGAGGTAAAAATCAAGGGAATCAAGAGAACTGATTTAGGTAAATGCATGCCATTCTCATTACCATAATTACTGACTAACACTATGATATAGCCTGGTGACTTCAAAAAAACATTCATAAGAAAGAGTTTCAGATAAAAAAAACAAATAATGGAGGGAAAGGGGTGGGAAGAGCTAAGGTTCCTAGAAGATCAAACAGATAAAAGAATAACTCAAGCTCAGTTTCTAAGTATAGGCTGAGGTGCAGATGAACTCACCATCCTCGATGTCATAGGCATAGGCTGAGAGGCGCAGGGTGGTGGCACAATAGTCGCATTTAAAACAGCTCCGGTGGAAGAACTTGCCCTCTGCACTCAATCTCTCCATCACATAGACCCGCTTCTGGCAGAAATAGCACGTGTCGCTGCCTCCCAAGTTCTGTGGGAACTCCTTCTTTATGGAGCCCTGGGGGAGAGGGGAGGGAAGGAAGGAATTAGGGCAAGGCCTCTGTCTCCCCTCCTGGAGCTGCACAATCCCTCTTCAGGTGAAGTTGATTCTTGCCAGGTGCTTTTATTTGGAGATAGACTCCAAGTATTAAATGGCTACATTTGGTCTGGCTTTTGTCTCTCGGGAAGAGCAGCAGCACTCTTGCAGTAGCTATAACACACAAGTCCCTCCCAAGAGCCCTCAGTATAAGGTGAGGCCTGAATCAGGGTTAATCAACAACCAAAATTTGCTTCTGATGAAGGATCCAAGTTTACAGAGTTTCCTAACAATCAAACCAAATTATTCTGACAGAATTCTGTTTAGAGGAAAGTATCGGTATATACATATTCAGTGTTCACAGTATATGTGTGTGTGTGTGTGTGTGTGTGTGTGTGTGTGTGTGTGTGTGTAAAACGTCTGTACTATAGAGTGATCACTTTTAGAGGTACAAATGCTTTTCCACACAACATTCTAAACATCTACTGCAGCTCTAGAAATTCAGTTGTCAACTTCAGACAACCTCAAAAAATTATCACATGCCAATACAAGCAGCCATAGAAGTTTACTAAGCTTCTTAGAACAAACCAGGTTTGTTCACCATAGCAGTGTGAAGGCTAGCACCAGTGCCCTTGGGATATCTCTTACCAGTTCCTTCTTGTCTAGAAGGGTTTTGGGCTGCTCTTTCCTTTGAAGCTGATTGGCTATCTGCTCAGCCAATGAGCTCACTCCGCCCGTGTACATCTTTATATACTTCTATTGGTTGGAGATTATAGAATGACCAGAATGAAAGGAAATGAGAAGGAAAAAAAATTAAGAAGAAAAAAATATTTGAAGGTGTAAAACAATTACACAGTGCAGCAGCAAACCATGCCAACACAGTGCCCACAAGCAGGAAAACGGTGGTGAGTAAAACACTGTGTCAACATCTACTTGTGTGGGGTGGTGGTGGTCAACATAGAAAGGAGCAGCAGTTATGTGAAAGATGATCTTTCCACAAGGAGAACTTGGTCTTTCATGTCTTTTTTTGGGATTATATAGTTTCAGGCAGATGGGAAGTAACAGGCAGGATGGATGAGAACACAGACGACAGTAAGAAGGGCTTGTACCTTGGTGAATCGAATTACATACAGAGTTCAAGAAAATCAACTCCACAAAGGAGGTAGGATGCTCAGACTGAGCACCGTTTCAGAGTACAGGAGCGAGCCTGGTAGGTTATTTCCTCATTTAGAAAGAAGCCAAGCTCATTTTTGCAAATGACACTCCACTTGGGTCATCTACTGATGTCAAGAGTTCTGGTATTATTGGTGATAACCTTTATTTTCCTTGTTAGCACCTGACCCATATAGCACCTGTTATGAGCAATAGACATTCCTCAGTTCTGTTGCAGAAGCCTTCTCTGCCCATTTTCCCCACTGATATTTAAGGGGGGGCTTGAGAACAGCATAATGAGGTCCATATGATCCATCTAGGCACTACACTAAAGCCTTTTAGACTGGGTGGGGCATCTTAACCATACAATGCAGTCATGTAGACAAGTTTCTCAGTCCTGAGAGGTCAAAATATATTTCTAGTTCAGAAGGGATTATTTTAATAATATGAAAAGGTAAAAGAAAAAGAAAATACAACCAATTCAATCTTCTTCCTGGTGATGTTCAAGAAATAACAGGAGAAAAGTTTGTATTATAAGCCATTCTGCTCCCACCAAGGGCTGACACCAGGGCAGCCTAGTTTTGGAGCCTGTCCCTGGAAATGCAGTCAAAGTCTTGTTGGCAATCCTTTTGGGACTCCATGTCCAGGTCACTTTCCATGTGGTGTTGTACTGCTCTTTTCATGAATTATATGGAACAAGGGGGATCCCTGACAAATTCGAGGGGAGTGAATCTAATTGACTCAGAAACACAAAAGGAGCAATTATCTTGGAGAAGTCAACAACCCCCTTAGGAAGTGGTTTGAATAGACAAATATAAAGGAATGTGTAAGAGTTCTGGTATTATTGGTGATAACCTTTATCTGCCCCTGCTCAGCCATGGCATGTCCTGGGTTGGGCAGGGGCAAAGAGAAGTACTCTGAGGATGGGGAGGGAATTAATTAATGTAAATCTGGGAATAACAGAAGCATGAATGAGAAAACAATTCTTGACTGCTTAGTTCAGGGCTTAGCTGGAACTGAGGAATCATGTTTTCCAACTGAAAAATAAGGAGATTTCCAAGGATTGGAACCGTTTGCCTATTAATTTCACAGCTTATAACCATTAGTGATTAAGAAAAAACAAGTGGTTCTTAGATCTAAACCTTTAAATTAGGGACACTGGAGACACTTAGGCCTAGAATAGGCAGACACCAGGCAAAGTGGAGCAGATCATTAACAGAAAACTGCATTTTCTTCATTCTGTAGCAAACGAATATACACCAGATGTCAAACATGAGGCCAGGACACTGTGCAGCCCCTGGGCCCTTACTGTACAGTCAGAACCCTTCTCTGATGGCCAGAAACCATCACCCACAGCAGTTACAGCCTGGGGCTGCCCATGTGCAAAGGTGTTTGTTATATTCAATTCTCAGCAATGTGGTAGCACTCCCACCTCCCAGAGGTGAAAACTCAAGTTCTGTTTGTTTTTGGCAAGAAAAGCAGATGGTTTCCTTCTCCCTGCTCTTAAAAAACAGTCAAAGCATAGCAATCACTAGATTTACACTACTGCGCATCACACACATGCATATGATTCTGCACATATATACTGAAGAATCTAGACTAGCTCAAGAAAAGGAAGCACAAACAGAATGGGCAAAAAGACCCTCTAATCTCTGTATAAACTTCTCTATGGCTGGATCAGTGCCACTGTGGGAAATAACAGCATTCATTCCTCACATGATTATAGTTCAAGAGGCACTCGGAACACTGCAGATTCACTATTCTGCTTAAGTAATTTCATTACAATATGGTTCATACTTTGTAACACATGATTACAAAGACATGAAATTTAAAAAGTCAATGGCTAAAAAATGCTTATCATTATTATATATAGTTAAAATATAATCAAAGTAGGCTTACTTTGACAGACTTTGGCATGTTAAACACAGTTCAGTGAAAGCCAGTAGCCTCTTTAATTTAGTGTCTGCTGTAGCCCTCAAACACACAGACACACACCATTAGCTTTCTAAAGGAGAGAGGCCAAGGTTAAGGACCTTTGTACCCTTCCTCTGGAGAGAAGGCATGTGTGAAAGTGAAGTGAGCAGAGGCTGCAGAGGAAACATGGTTTTGCCAATTCTCAGACCATGCTACCTGTCGGAGGGAGTCGGAGGAGGGAGAGGCAGGGCGGTTGGAGGAGCGGAGACTAAGAGAAAGCTCCCACTGGTCAACAAAAAATCGACGAGAAGGTTCAGGTTCTGGCTATAAAATATAAGATGGAGGGAAAAAAATCAAATGAAAATGTTAAATTAAAAGTCATACCTCAAATAAGAAATTTTGACAGCTTTAGACCCTTCTACTCCAGACCTTTATCTAAAGAATATACATGAAAAATAAATATTTTTCAATCCCCAGTCAAAAAAAAAAAAAAAAAGAATTTTAGTTCCAGAAGCACAAGTGGTTCCCTAATCAAGGCTCCCATTTTGTTTTTTGCTTGTCCTTCTCCAATGCTTACAGTGAAGCTTGCTCTGAATATAATGGGCGATAATGCATCTTTGAATCCTAGTTGAAGGAGATATGCCATAAAGATATGTCCCTCTTCACAGGTAAGCCATCTGTGAAAACCTCATCTTTTCTGGTTTGGTATTCTTACTCCACCTATCTTCTAAGTGGGCAATTCTGCCAGCTGACTGGTAGTATAGGCAACGGCAGGTACTGCAAACATGTTCCTTGTCCCCTGCAGACAGTCCTCTCACTGGCCCATGTCATGTTTTCTCTTGGGTAAGGAAGGATCCTGCCACCATTCCATTATTCAATTAGCTGTCTAATTAACAAGCAAAAAACAAAAACAAAAACAAAAATGAAAAAAAAACAGTAACTATAGGGCTCTTTCTGTATGAAGGGCAGGAATAGTGCTTATCCTCCTTCTATAGCAAGTGCTTTGAGAAGCTCTGCTTGCCAACAAGGCCAGCCAAAACCCAAGCAATGATGAGGAGACAAGACTCAAAGTTCCCACATCTTCTGCAGACTGCACACAACACATATAGCAAAAATGAACCAGGGTTTTCCTCAGCAGTTGGCCCATACAGCTAGGAACTTCAGTCTCCAGAGTGAGGTGACTGAAAGTTAGCAAGTAATAACTATTTAGTTTCCAACCAGGTTCAGGGTGAAATATTTACAGGGTGTGAGGAACAAAGGTATTATCAGGGTAATAAAAGTTCTCTGCTCCTCCAGATCCACTGCACCCCCGACTTCAGTCAACATTCACTTCACAACAGTGTGGGTTAACAACATGGAATGGAAGTTATCTGGTGCCTAACTAGCCTAGCCTCTACTCCAGATATTCAGTCAGCTCCCTGGTCCTAAGCTCAGCACTCAAAGTGGAGTCAGCAACACAGGCCCCCAGGGGAGTTGGGGATGGTCTCTGTGAAAGAGTACAAGTACCACTCACCAAAAGGTAAAAGGACTGAATATTCCCCTAGTATGACAAACAGACAGAACTAATGGAGGAGCAATAGGAATTGAAAGTGAGGAGTGTACACACAGTAATGGAGCAGTGGATAGAAAGTCTTGGAAAAACGTTAAGTGTTGTCCCTCCAAAGTATCTAGAATAGGCCCTGAACTGAGGAATCCAGATACTAGTTCCTACGGAAAAACAAAAAATATTCCCACACACCTATTGTCTCCTGAGCTCAAAACCTACCTCTTCCCCTCGGCACTGCAACTCTAGACGCTTCAGAATTGTTTCTCCTGGTCAGTCTCTTCTTTTACTCAACACACTTCCCTTTCTTCTTCTTTTATGTGTTGATTAAAAATTATCAGCACCTCATTCCCCAAAATGCCCTACTCAATGAAAATGCCCACTTTTCTTTTTAAGAGATGTACGGTATAGCCTGGGAAGAAGATTGGGCACACACAGTGTTTGTGGGAGAAGGCAGACCCAATAAGCATTAACAAAATAAGGCCTGGCCACACTGAGAAGATGCAAGGGACAGCCCTTCACCTTGATCCCATCTCTTCTCCCTAACCCAGTACCCCATCTGGATAGCACACAGCTGCCTGATGGTAGTCTGGTGAGAGGGCACAGGAAGAGAGTGCTATGGTTAGTTTCCTAACAGATCTGAGAAGTAACCTGATTTACTACTTAGTCATAATTGCATTTTTTCAGAAAGGATAGGCAGAGGGGGAGGTAAAAATAATATAAAGGGCTTATGTGAGATTAGCAACTACAGATAACCTACTCTAGCTGTAAAGCTATCCCCATCTGGAGATCTTTTTTGAGGAGAGGAATAACAACAGAAAAAGTCTCATAAAATAAGCAGAACTCTTCAACTGGTCAACTATGCTACTCAATAAATTGACAGCCAGTTGCAATCAGTGATTCCTCTCCTCAGTTTTTCAAAAAAGACCAGCTGAAACTTTTCACTATACATACTCATCTTGTCATCACCTTCTTTCCCCATATCCTTTTTTGATAAAGCCCTACACTGGCAAAGAGCATTTGCTCTCTTAGTATTTCTACTTCAAGATCCAAAACTGTCAAAAGTCACCTGCTTACTTACCTATATCTTTCTCCTGAGAAGCTATCCCTGACAGTCAATGCTGTTCTCCCATTAGCATATATTTTGGGGATAAAGGTAGTATGGTCTTGAAATGGGAAAGGTGGACAGAATTAGAAAGTCATTAAAGCCCTTTACGATAACATAAGTACTTAGGATTAGCATCCAGCGTGAATGATGGGCAATGAATGCTATTTGCATGGGTTGACATTGTTAGCAAAAAGAATTCTGGCTCTTGGCTGGGTGACAAATGTGCAAAAAGCAAGGGGAAAGAGGACCATCTTCCATGCCCCCTTCCCATTGCCCCACCATACAGCGTGCCCCATCTGTTTGGCTCTCAGCATCCCATGCCACGGTTTCATGCTCTTTTACCCTTTCATGGCGGGGACTCTGCTTGCCACGGCTGTCAGCATCAAGATCCCTGTATGTCTGTTGGCAACAAAGTAGAAACTTAAGCTCCATATGAATGCTCTATTTGAACCTACTAGGTGACAGCAGGAATTCAAAGTCAGAAATTCAGAGTTCATTCAACACATATTTCCTGCTCCTACTGGTCTCCACCCAACTAACCATAACGCCAGTTGGATCAAATCCCAGGACCCAAGAACAATTTTTTACATAGCCATTATGCCCACCTGGCCTCCAATGAGGTCAGCTACACAGACAAATAAAGAACTATTGTTAGCACAAACGTGGAACAAGCATATTTCACACAGTGGCATGAGACCAGAGGCATTCAATGGAAGGTTCAGAAGGAGAGACACGTTAGTAGGGTGAAGTTTTCTACAGGACATTACAAAGGAAAGGTGGAGAGGTGGAAATCGGCTGGAATAAATGACCATTATGACAGACCAGAGGAAACTCAGGTGGACCTTCAACAGGAACATGGAACCAAGGCATATTTTATTACAGGAAGTAGATGAAGACTGGAAGCATTTCAGCTTATAGACAGGAATATGAACATGAAAGGAATGGGAACCTGTAACCAGCATAGGGCTGCACTGCTGAACTCAGGAATCACTAACACAGCAACCATGAGAACAGGGAAGACCCCCAGGCTCATCTACTAAGGATAAATAAGGATTTTCACCTTATACCATATACTGGTGGCAAAACTGATCCAAACCTTCCCATGTGGCTACCTACAAGCATATCATCTCCACAAGGTTAATGAGGCCAGAGTTTAGGCTTCTGAGGTCCATGACCAGGATTCAATTTCAGTTCCATTATTTCTTGTGTGGCTTTGTACAAATTACTTGGCTTCTCTACCCTGTATCTCAGTTTCCTCATTTGTAAAATGGAGATAATAATGGTACCTGTTTTGTATTGTTATTATGAGAACTGACAAAGTTGACACATAGAAGGAACTTGGGTCACAATAAATGCTGGTAATTGTTAGCTGTTAGAGAAAAGGAATTGGGCAGTTACTTTTCTTTGCAATACTGGGGATTGAACCCAGAGCCTTGCACATGCCAGGCAAATGCCCCATGACTGAGCTACACCCACAGCCCTGGTACTGGGCAGTACTAAATCTACCATGGCTCAGTTCTTAGTCCAATGGACAGATGTTGGACCTTTAAAATCAGACCATTACTAGTAGTCACCTTTTACATAGGCTACCTTAATTGAGAAAATGTGTTTACATAGATTCTGTCCCCCAAATTAGCATTTTATTTTACAAGGATATACCATAAAGGTCAACAAAGCCATTCTATAAATAAATAAATGTGCTTGCCACACATGTTCACTAGCCATGTCTGTGGTTAATTAATCTGTAAAGTGTGTGTGCAGTACTGGGGATTGAACCCAGGGCTTCATGAATGCTAGAAGGCACTCAATCACAGAGTTACAACCCCAGCCCTGTAAAGCAGCTTGAGTGACAGGCCTGGAATGTGAGTTGGTCAGATGCGGAAGGGTGAGTGTTTGTTGGGAGGAATTGGGTAAGCAAGAATCAGGGCTCTAAGAATCAGAAGAAACCAAACTCATGTAGAGAGGTCCTATAAAGCTTCCAAATGCCCATCTTATCATAACTTATTAGAAAGCAAGAGAAAAATAATTGCTTTAAATGGAATCTTATAAAAATGTGTTGCTATCAGCCTTCTAGTTCTCAATCTCCAACAAATATAGTTTATATTTTAGTTTGTGGTTGCATAGCTATATTCTCATGATGGGGAGGGACTAAATTGCCCAGGATTTGAATGTACAGTACATTATTCTGAGGTTCAGTCAGGAAATGCCATTTGTAGCAATATAGGTTGTTTCTGCTACAAATGGTTTCTACAAATGGCATTTAACATTTATAGTTGAAAAGAGGGGTTACTGAGTTGGTCTTTACACAGGCAGGCAAGAAGACGGACAGGACATAGAGCATGCACAGATCACCTGCTGGTCACTGCGCACCTGACAGGCAGGCGAAGTAGAGGGAGGAGAAAGTGTGATCACTTTTTTGGGGCAGGTCCGAGAACGTTCCTTTTCCCGTCGCTTTTACACCAATAGACACAAACAGAGAGAACAATGTTGAAACAGTGGCCACATGAAGGCTGGTTCTGGAAGGGTTGAGGGGCATTTTCCAAAGCACCCTGAAAGGCCCCTTCCTTGCCCCTCCACATCAAGAGCAAATCACTGTGTGGTTAGAGAGGATGGCTTGTTGCAAACTCTTGTTGAGCTCCAGGTCAATCTGACACCTTATGTTAGGCACAGATGGCACAGGTAACCCATGTAGCTGGTGAGAACTTGTGATGTAGCACTTTCTAAATGCCAGGGATCAAGGGCTTTAGCAGGGAAGTTGGAGGACAGGAAAATCATCTTGATTATAATAGAGAAAAAAGGCATATGGGTCCACCATCAGGTGATCTAAGACTACCTTTCAAAGACTGGTGACACAAACCCCACAGCAATAAAGCAGAGTTCTCCCTCAGTCATTTGTGACAGTATCCCTACCAATGCTTCCCTGTTTTCACACTCTCAATAATATGCAAAATTTTTGAGAATACCAAGCTAGTACAAAAAGTACAGGAGATAAGATAAAATAATTAGGCATATTTCGCTTATTAATACCATATATATCTTCATGGCTTTTTTCCTCATTCCACACCCTCTAAATATTTCCTTCCTTGTGAATTTACAACTCAGAAAACTTCTCTGCATTTGAGGAGCAATTGTACATTATCTTAGGTCTCTGATTCCTTTCAGGTAATTCTTAGTTTTCTCTGCCCAGATGACTGCATGGGGTAGACATGCAGGTGAAGCCAGCAGGAGGAAGGCTTTGGTAGCCATGAGACCAGGGGAAGCAACCCTACTGTTTGTTTCCACTTCATGTGACAATCTACTTCCAAACCAAGGCTGGTTCACGCACAGTTTGTGTGCAGGATGTACTTCTGGGATCAAAAGGTAAAAGGGCAGGGAAGGAAAGAGCTACAGTGTTTACACAGGAAGGTTAGGAAAAGAAGTCACTGGCAAGCAGAGTTGTTATTCATTTCCCTTCTTCCATACAATGACCGAAATTGACACTGATTCTCATGCCAACTCAGCAGTCACTGCTGTGCCTGCCACACCTTTCTACCTCAGTGGGAACCACATCAAAAGAAACACAAAGTAATCCACAATGAGGTGCTGCCAGTCAGCACCCAGTTACTAAAGGGAGATAAGAGGCAGCAATCAGATCAAGTCAGAAGCATTGGCCAAAGTGCCTTTGAGTTCTTCCTTCTTCAGGTCTCTATAGAACCTAACACCCACTTGCATCCACTCTAGCTTTCAGGAGATAAATTTAGAGGCCAAGATTCGGGAGTTAAGTGTTAAGAAAAAATTATATGTGAACATTATAAATTTCAAATACTATACTGTGAGGTAGAGTACGTCACAGTGCTATACTCTGCAACCACATAAATTCACAAACTTCAACTCTATATAACGTAAAGCACGTAAGATTCTAATAGGGTTTTCATTACTTGTGATTTCTCACCATCTACTCAGTTGCTCTTCCTAGCTATAATCTCTGTTGCTCATTTCCTAGAGTCTATGTTTGATTTTAAGGGTTTTAATTTGCTGAGTAGATGGCCTATCAGTATCACTCTACTTCATTGATTGTGACCATAATGATCTGATGACAAGCTGTGTAAGTTGGATGAACAATAGTCTCCATACCAATCCCTGCAAAATGCTACAGAGTATCAGACAATTCATAAGTACTCCCACAAAACCAAGCTCCTGATGCCTCTTCAGGGCAGCATCATCAGGTGATGAACTGACGAGTCTATCTTCACCAGGACTGAGGCCATGACTCAGTCAGACTTCTCAAGTCACACTTGCTGCCCCACACTTCCAAGCCCACAAAACTGCACCAGGCACATGTCCTGTAGGGTCATCTATCTATCCAATCTATGCATAGATTGCTCTTGATCTTCCTCCTACTTTGTTTCTATCTCAGGCCACCTTTGTGAATTTAGATTTTTTAGAATCTAGTTTAGTGTTTGCATCATGACTCAATATCCTCAACAAAAGATTACTTTTCAAATCTTATCTTCCACCTAGACTTCAATCAAAGGGTAAGAAAATAAAATATAAGTAAATTTTTGATGAAAACATTTCAGAAGACCACTCTGAAGCATAGAGAAAGGGGAAGTTTGACTTCTGCTGTGAGTTTGGACACTGCTCCCAAGATTCCATCTTAGCCTCAGGGGTCATGCCTTTCATGTGGCATATTATTATAGTTTTAGAAAGTAACATTTTTCCTGAATGCAATTTAAATAAGGACCTGTTCAAGGTTCTCCAGCATCTCCTACCATCAGAGGCTGTTCTACAGCACAAGAGGTAGGTGAAGTCTATTGTAGAAGATGATAATGAAATCCAGGGTCAGCTAATCTGATTTCTCAGTGTCCTATCAGTTCTAAATGATATCAAACTATATAAGAAAGCTAATCCAGGCTCTCTAGAGCAGAAATTTGTTCAATTGTGATGTGAGAGAAAATACAGCAGAGGCTTCTAATTCCTCAGATAGGTTTTCTATTATAAAACAGGTGGTGTTACCTGCTTCTTTCTATACTCTTAGTATAGAGATCCTGAAAACGTTTTAGTGACAGTGCCAAAGAGGGTTTTTTTTGGGGGTGGAGAGAGGTATTGGGGGTATTGCTGGGGATAGAACCTAGGGCCTTGTACCTATAGGCAATTACTCTATCATTGAGCTATACCTTTGGTCCCTCAAAAGAATATTTTATTAGTTAATCGTTACTATATACATTTTGAGATGAAATCTTCTATATTGCCCAGGCTGGCCTTGAACTCCTGGGCTCAAGCAATCCTCCTGCCTCAGTCTCTCAAATAGCTAGGACTCCACCGTGCAGGCAAAAAGTTATTTCAAGTATGGACAAAACTCCAAGAAAATGCCCATGACACCTTTATCCAGGGTTTGAAACAAACAAAATCATACTTCAAAACTATTTTCATGATTGACATTTCCCCATTTCACGTAAAAAGCTCTGCCAGCCACCCACTCCCCTGCCCAATTCTCAAGTCTGATGAAGTCAAGATTCTCCCTGCAATGGACATGGGACAAGCTAGCAAAAAGTCAACATGGGACAAATGTTACAACAGTTAAAGCCTTAAAGACTGATGTACCTAAAAAGCTTATTAAATCACTTCAGCTAGTTTCAGCACCAAAATTAACAGTCTACCTTTTAAACTGGTTTCTTAAATCTCAAGGAGTTAACTGAATTATGGAATTGAATCAGTATTGTCTGCTAAATGTTTTCTCAGAGTCACTGCTCAAATGAGCACAGTCTTCCACGCCTTGTGAGCTGAACTTCTAAGTGCAGGTCTGAACATGGGCTGACCCAGAAGCAGGAGAAGGGTGGAAAGGCCTAAACGCCATAGCCCCCATCTAATCCCTGGGCAGTTCCTTTACCTGTTTCCATTGGGGGATGGGAGCAGGGAGACCCTGCTCAGGCAGGCAGCTGGTCGGCTGGCTGACCCCACGCTCTTGTGTCGGCTGTGACACACAGGCCAAGTGTGGGTGGGGGACAGGACATGGAGACAAAACAAAATAAAATACATTAAGGTAGGAAAAGACACCAAAAAAAAGTACCCATGGAAGACAGACATCAATCTATGAACTGTGGAGAAGTCAGGTAGATTTTACTATTAGAAAGTTACACTTAAAAAAAAAGAAAGAAAGAAAGAAAATAGCCTCCACAAACCAAAAGCAAGTACAGAAAGAAGAAAAGAACCAAAAAGGAGGAAAGAAAGAAAGGGCGGGGAGGGAGACAGAAGTTGTAATTCTCATTATCTTTCCCTAAACTCAAAGCTCTCTATCTAAACTACTAACTCAAATTTGAAAAAAATTAATGAGGAAAGCAACTTTTTCTTACAAGCAAGCTACCTCCCAGGGAGGGCATTCTAGCCTGCCTGAGGCAGGTAGAACCTGGGGCTGCCAGAATGTCCAGCAACCTCTAATGTTTCCCAGTGAATACTACCATCATTCCTGCAAGCACAACATGAAAAGATAGGCGTACAAGCACTAATAACCAAAGATTAGATGTGGTCAGACTCCAAGCAAAATCAGTGCTATCTGCCTGGTCCATAGGGACAATGGCTGATATGAGTATAGAGAAGATAAAGAAAGAAAGAGAATAAGAAGAATAGGCCTCCTGTCCTCTGGATAATCTTCCAGGTTATCAGGGAGTTGTATAGGAAATTTTCAGTGTGAATATCAAAATCCCAGTGCCTCCTCTTGTAGGAAGCCTTGGTGAAGCAAGGGAGCAATGAGACCTAACAAGGACAACTCAGGTCAAATACTGTCTGGTACTCTCATGCATGAAATGGGGTGTGTAATTTAGTATCCAAATGTTCACATTCCTAGTAATATCCTAGGAAAACAATTTGCAACACACAAAAAGAAGCCTTATTGCAAGAATGGTTACCTCTAGTTCATCATGAAAGATGGGGAAAAACTAAAACAACCAACACTCAAGTGACTCAGCACATTTTGGAAAATGCCTAAAGAGAGTTTGGAATACATAGGAATGTGCCTAAAGTTGAATGATAATAGAATAGAAAAGTACATGTTAAAATGACCACCACTATGAAAACAAGAATGCACGGGGGTGGGGTGGGGGGTGGGGCAGAAAGAAATGTAGGAATATATTAGCAAAATTATAGGTGCCTCAATTATTTTTACTATGCTTTTCAGCATTTTCGTCAATAAACACATACTTTTATAATTTAAGTGTGTGTGTGTGTGTGTGTGAACTTATGTACAGATAATCATATTTTTTTAGATCCCACTGACTGTTAAAGACGCCTTTGACTTGTGCAAAAGATAAAGTAGCCCTGAATGCCAAAGATGAGCTTAGGAAATGCTCATCTCTATCACAGACAAGAAAAAAATCAGACACTAATCTTGAGCATATGAGCAACACAGTCCATCTCACTGAAAAGATCCTCCTTCCTGTGTGACCTGGCCAGTCTGGGTGGGAGATGGGCTTACCTGTCTCCGTATGCCTGTGGTCTGTGCAGGAGCATTCTCTTCAAATTTGGCCAGTAGCTGGGTTGCCATGTACTTCACTTTGTTCTGGTTTCCAATGGCAACATCCATCCTCCTGTCTGTCAGAGTGCTCACCAGTGTTGGTCTCTCTCCTCTGTAGCCCCGGGAAGTTTCTTCCTGGCAAATGGCAAGTACCAGAGAACCAGACTGTTATAGGGACCCTTCAGTTCCTCTTCCCTCAAAGAAGTGTGATCTGGACCCACACAGTGGCTTTAGGTTGAGTTTAACAAGCTCTCATTAAGGTACTAATCTCCAAATAGTCAGCAAGACCCTTGGCACATGGGGCATTATAAGGATTCTTAGACTTGTGCTGGTATCACCATATCCCATAAAAGCCTCTATACTTGGTTAAATGTGTAACTCCAAAAAGATAAGAAGGCCTCAGTGCATGTGTGTCTATATATGTTTCCTGGTTGCTCTCTAGAAAATTAAATATAGGCAAAGGTTCACAAAAAAAGCATCTGCCTACAGAAGTTCTCATAAAGGATGAAAACGCAAAGATCTAGCAAAGCAGATTGGGAATTAATTTAAATCAAAAAGAGAAATTCAGTGTAATAATTCTAAGCAAATTCCCAGATGAATCTCACCTCCTCTGATTGACTGGTCTTTCTCCTCTTTCCAGCCCCATCCAAGTCCTTTTCCTTTTTATCCTGTACCAACAGAAGAGGTAAGCTGAATTATTCTGGCCACTACACTTTGCCATTAGCTTGCATTTACCAGAAAAATTATTCCTGCCATGTTGGTACCTTGGGAGAACGCTTCCGAGAGATGGTCTGCCCAAGTTTGCTCAGGAAGGAGATAGGGGATTTGGTGCTGGCTATCAGAACTGCTTTCTCCTCAGCATTCAAGTCCAAGGTGTCTGTGAACAGAAATCAGCAATGTTCAAGAAAAGCCCTGGAGGGTGCTACAAAGTCCTGACCAGATCCACTCTCCTTTGGAGAGGCTTCATGGAAAGGAATCTTAGGAAGCTCTAAAGGCAGATCTCTGTAGTAAATGCCACAAATGAAATGCAAATTTGAGTCTATATATTAAGCCTTCTCTTTTCTGTCCACATAAACAAAACCAACTCTTTTCTCAATACACTTCAGTTACAAAAACCTGTCCTTCTGCTTTTCTAAAGTTGGTGAGTGCTGAAGCCTTACTTTGATGATAAAAATTTCAGGACAGGGACAGGAAGGGGGAGAGCAGAGCAGAACCTAACAGGGTCAGTGGTCTGGGTGGATTCAGAGGCCATGATCTTAGTTGCATATAAAGGGGTTCCCCCTAAATGAATATACTTGTGATAGAGTTGCACATTTCTCTTTTAAGAATGGTATATGTAATCAGTAAAAGCCTCAGATCCCCATAAGAGTCATGGGCTAGAAGACAATGGGGAGTAGTACCATAAACTTTGTGGATTCCAATATTTTATTAGTAGCAATAGTAATTTTTAAAATTGTAATTGAAACTAATAAAAAAATACTAATATTTATTAAGTGGTTCCATTTTCCAAACATTCTTTGTAGCATATCATAATGTAATTATATATATATAAAATCCCCATTTTACATATGGGGAAACTGAGGCAAAGAGAAATTTAGTAATTTGCCCAAGGTCAACTGAGATATAAAGTCAGGTCAGATACCATGGTCAACAGTCTTAAACATTATACATTTATTTCACAGGACAATAAATGACAATAAGAATATTTTTTTGTAGCCCCACAACAGATGGAGGCAGCAGGCTGAGAGTCAACAAGAGATTTTTGGGAAACCCTAAAAGGTAGAAAGAGAAGCTAGAAAGGGAAGAGTTAGAGAAGAAAGGAGAATAAGCTAGTAGTGCACCATTACAGAAGATGAGAAAATTTTAAGGAAGAGGAGATTATTCTATAGTACTGAATGATGCAGAAGAAGCAAGTGCATGAGAGATGAGAAAGAATATGGAATGGGTGATTCTTCCTAACTGTGAAAAATGGTGTTGAGAGAGTAGTACAAAGAGAAGATGGATTTCAAAGCATTATAAAGTTTAGGCAGTAAGCACACAGAGGCCACAACCACGAACCACTTCAGAAGGGCTGGTTCTAAGGAAAATGGTAGGAGAAGGCAGGAGAGTTGAGAAAAATAAATTTTGAGGAGGAATGATTTTTGCATATTTACAGATTAAGTACGAAAACTTTGGAAAATAATGAATGGTTAAGCACATAACACTAGAAAAGAGAAAAATAATGAAGCAAGTTTTCAGAGATTTCCACTGATAGTCAAGCAGTAGAAACAGAGTAAGCCTGAGCTTGGTGGTATTGTATTTAGTGGTACTGATGAAGGGCACAGTTGGAAGGAAAGAAAGAAATGCCTGGGCAACAAATCAGCAGGAAACTAAGAATTCCATACCACACCAACCAGCTCCTTACCAGTGGAGGAGAGTGAGTCCTTAAACATCTCATAGAACTGAGTCAGGTACATCACCATGGACAGCTTGTCAGGTTCCCCTACAGAGGCCATGTCTTTGCCTGTCATGATGGGAGAGATGCCCAGTTCCTTCTCAGCAATATCAAAGGCCAGCTGGTTATTCTTTTCCACATTTTGTTCATCCAAAGAATCAAAATCTCTGAGACACAAGGAATAAAGAATAAGGACAAGGAATAAAGACCAAGTTGGGCTGACTGTCCTCAAACCAGAACATACAATGTTGCAGGATCACAGTCATTTCTAGGTCTTTTTGGCTAAAATCCAGGGAGCAGTGTATCACTGGGATCTGAGAGCAGACCTGTTTTTCTCTCCTCTTATTCTCCTTCCTTTGAGTAAGGAAATGCAAAGCTGCCTCAACAAGAAATAATTAAAGATCTACCCAATAAGGAAAAAAGAGGGAAAAGTTGAAAAGGCTCCTCTCATTTTTCCAGTAACACAAATTACTAAAATGTAAGCTCAGTACAGGAACTGTCTTTAATATATATTCTTCTACAACCATGTGTCCACACACTAAATGAAAGTCAAATAGTAATACAAATCCTATCTGGATCAGACTGCTCCTAATAGCCAAAGATATCACCTCCATGGCCCTTGGCCCTGGCAAGCTACTAATGTCCTAAATCAGCTCTGGTAAATCTTACTCAGCTTTCTCCTGATGGGAAATTCCAAAACCTTCTGCAAAAGATTTTCCCATTGCTAAATTTCCTGAGTTTTCCCAAGTGTTTACATTAACAGACATTTCCCAATGGGTTTGAAGCTTCTTGCTATTCAGAGTGATGTTTGACAGCATTCTTCTTTAGGTGACTTCAGATTACCTGGCAGCCTTTATTATGTGTTAACCTACTGACCCTGTGGCATTTTTCCATCAAGGGGGCAGGGGAACCACTTCCTTTTCTCTCACGGCTTTGTGTTTGCTGTAACTTCCCTGGGACTTCTCCAGGCAGACTTTGGTGTGTTCTAACAGGAACGTGTCCCGTCTAGACCATACTCACCCTACTAACCCATCCACTAAGTCCTCTCAACTTTTCCTTCTCCCTTTCTTGCTATTCCTTTGGGAAAACACTGATCACCTGCCTCATCTTCTGAAGCACTTTTATGCCATTTGTCATAATTTTTTTCAAGCTGTGCCCCCCGCCCCACTCTATTTCTTTCATGGGAGTGAATAAGCACTATTTTCATTTGCCTTCTACCAACTTCTGGATGAGTTGAGTGCAGAAGCATTGGAGGTCGCTTATATTCTTTCAAACACATTAGAAATCCTCTTCTCTCTTCTTGCAATGCTGGTGGAACCCAAGGCCTTAAGCAAGGTAGGCAAGTGCTCTTCTGAGCTATTCCCCCTATCCTCCCCATTTAAATTCTATACTGTGCAAAGCTGTTTTCACTAAATCTGCCTCATTAATTTATAACTATCACATATGTGTAGGGACTATGAATTTTAGGATTTCTTTCTTTTCTTTCTTTCTTTTTTTAAGTGCTGGGTATTGAACCTAGGGCCTTGTGCTTGCTACCAACTGAGCTATATCCCTAGCCCTATTTTAGGATTTCTTAAGCAATAATTAAAATAAACAAGAAGTGGATCATTAAATGGACCTAATGATAAAAGGGCAGGTAGCCAGAATAATTCAATGTACTCCAGTTTCTGAATCTTTCTATTTGGCTTCCGTGGAAACAAATGCCTGAGGGAAATCCAGTCACCACAGCTGACCTGGGGTCAGCCTAGTACACTGATTTTGTAGACAAGTGGGTAAAGAAAGGATACAAGAAGAGATGCTACTAGTATACTGGGTAAGAAGACATGAATTTCATGAGCTTCAAAGAATTGTTTACAAAAAGTATAGTCTTTAACAAGAAAATACCAAATGAACCATCATAAATTGGGTAAGTATTATTCATTGTTTTCTGTTTCATTGGCAGTGACATATTTGTTTTGAGCTAGCCAAGTGTTCAGTGTTCTAGCCAAGTTTCCCTTGTGACCAATAGCATCTGAGAGATGGCTGGCTGAAATGAAGAGTTCAAACTGGGGCCAATAAACAGAGTTTTCCCTTGTGTAAAGTTAACAGGTCCAGGTGGGTGTTAAAACCATTTTTGACTTTATGAGAGCTGTGATTTTTAAAAACCCAGTTAATTTCCAGGTGCAGTAATTTACACCTTCAATCCCAGCAACATGGGAGACTGAGGCAGGATTGCAAGTTGAGGCCAGCCTTAGCAACTTAGTAAGACTGTCTCAAAGTAAAAAAATAAAAAGGACTGGGGATGTAGTGAGGAGGTAGCTCTGTGGTAAAGTGCCCCTTTGTTTAATCCCCAATACTCAAACTAACAAACACACAACTCAGCTAATCATTCCTGGATTGAGCAATACAATGCTTGACATATGAGGTTTTAAATACAGCTAAATCAAAATCCCAGTATTCTAGAGAAAGCATCCCACTATGCACCTCATTTTGGGAAAAAGTACAAAATTTGACTACTTGATAGCATGGTGCTCTGAGATCCTCGGTGGATATAAAATAAAAGGTACAGTCACGACTTACATCAGATCAGGACGGTATCTGTGGATAATTGCACATAGGGCCAGGCCACTTTTCCAAGACATGGTGAGATCTGTCACATTTACTCCTGTGTAACCATCTGTCTGCCTTTGGCACCAACCCAGCAGTTTGCTTGAACGAGCTACAGATTCTAAAACAAAAGAACAACTATTAATGGAAGTGTAGTTACCTAGTAACACAGATATAAGATGTGCTTTGCAGTACACACACCAGTTTGAAAAATTACTAACAGTAGGGACAAAAATAGTCATTTCTATATTTCAAAAGAAAACAGTGAGGTCAATGTTATAACTGGAATGACAATATTGGAATTTTAGGTACCAATATACCCAGATTCCAAAGTCAATGTCCAACCTGTGAAGAGACTAAAAATTCACAATTGGGTACTTTTGCTAAAGTCCAGTGATCCTCTGGCACTCCTGAAAACCAGATTAGATGGAACAGTGTCACCTACTGAGCTGTCACCCTCACCTGCAGAGTAGTCCTAGGATTTCCCTGGAGAGTCGCTCAGCTGAGTCTGAGGAAGGTTTTTTCTCCAAAGCAACACTGGGAAAATTCTATCTAGCAGCACCTTAAACTGAAAGCAAATAAAAGCCTTGCCCTTATAATTTCTAAGCCTTATAATTTCTTGAGCAATTTGTCAAGTGATAACACTCTGTTAGGCTAAGGACCCCAGACTACAACAATATCCCAGACCCAGTTTGGCACCCTGTATTATATATGATCACATCTTGAGAAACTGAATAGGCAAACACATATACCTGGATGTTTTCTAGTTCACTGACATGTTTTCTAAAACCAGAATGATCATGCAGTGGAAGAGCTATAATATGAATGATTTAAGAGAATCTGTGAATTCCTATTTGTGTCCAAGAAAGTCTGTTCCCTTCCCTAAGGCAGCTGGAAATATTTAGCTTTGCACTAAGTCATTTAGAGATTTGTGAACATAAGATAAAAAACTGTTATCATAAAAATCCTGGTTAAGTCTTTCACAGGAAATATATTCTGAGATAACATATATAACCACTCCTAGTGCTATTTTTTTGGCTCAAATATTGACTTTATTCCGATGTTTCCCAAGTCTGGATATCCATTCATTCAATATGTGCTGGGCAACTCCAATACTACTACTTCTCAGCTACCATGAGGTAAGCAGCTTTGCTCTACCACAGGCCCCCTGCCAAGATGTTCTGCCTTACCTCAGTCCCCAAAACAATGGAACCAAGTGATTGTGATCTGAAACTATGAGCCAAAATAGAACTTTCTTCCTTTAAGTTTATCTCAGGTATTTTGTCACAGCAATGGAAAGTTGATGAACACAACAGTCCAGTGGAGAAAGGAAAATGTTTTAATCTGCCTGTTGGTTCTTATATTCATCTTGATATCCCCAAAGCACATCAAATTCAAAATGTCCAAAACAGAACTCAAACTTTCTCAGTTTCCCATTCCCTTGTTGAGACTGATGCAGTACCCATCTCTTGCTTCTAAGGGCAATCAACTGCCAATATTCACTGATTCTGGCTTCTTAATAATCTCTCACATAGGGACTGAAAATTGGTGTAACCACTCTAGAAAGTATTATAAAGACTCCTCAGAAAACTTGAAATGAAACCACCATTTGACCCAATTATATATATCACTCCTCGGTATAAACCCAAAGAACTTAAAATCAGCATACTATAGTGACACAGCCACACCAATGTTTAAAGCAGCTCAATTCACAATAGCTAAGCCCTAGAACCAACCTAGATGCCTTTCAACAGATGAATGGATAAATAAAATGTGGCAAATATACACAATGGAATACTCCTCAGCCATAAAGAAGAATGAAATTATGGCATTTGCCAGTAAATGGATAGATGGTACTGGAGACTGTCATGCTAAGTGAAAGAAGCCAATCCAAAAAAACCAAATGTTCTCTCTGATATGCAGATGCTGACTCACAATGGGGCAGGGGTGGAGAAGGTTCACCGGATTGGAAGGGGGAGTGGGAGGATATGAGGGGGGATGGGAATGGTAAAGACAGTAGAAAGAATCAGACATAATTTTCCCATGTTCTTATATGAATATATGACCAGTGTAACTCCACATCATGTACAACCACAAAAATGGGAAGTTATACTCCATGTATGTATGATATCAAATGCATTCTACTGTCTGTATAACTAAAAATAACAAATAAAAAATTGAAATAGTCTTGCACATAATTAAGAAGGGCAATGCTTTTGATCACCCCACTCTGTTATGTATTGTAATAAGTCACATAATCTTCATGTCACATAATCTTCAAGATCAAAATATGAGGTAGCTATTGTTATTCTCATTTCAAAGAGGAAGAAATTGAAGTTCAGAGATGTTAACTAATCTGTTTAAGGTCATACACTTTGCAAATGGCAAGGCTTGGTCTGGGATCCAGCTGTATCTGGCCCCAAAGTCCAAGTTCTTCTAACTGTGGTCTAACACCTTCTCCCTTCTCTATCTCCAACTCAGTATCAGATTTAAACTTTATCCCCTGGAGTTTGATTCTTGCAATATATTTCTTTAAAAACATTTTTTTTAGTTGTAGATGGACACAATACCTTTATTTTATTTATTTATGTGGTGCTGAGGATTGAAACCAGCATCCTGCGCATGCAAGGCAAATGCTCTACCACTGAGCCACAACCAAAGCCCCAATGCAATGTATTTCTAACTAATCTCCTAGCCTCTAGTGTATTTCTCTTCTCCATCTTACTTACAGCTGACCAGGTGTACTCAATGTCACTTTCCTTTAAAACAAAAACAAAAACAAATAAAAACTTTAGGGACCTTTTAATACACACAAAATATGGAATGGCCTTTGCCTTTAACATGTATAATGGCAACATCACACACAGGACCCACCTAAAATGCCACCACATGTTCTACCAATTTTCCCCCAAAACCTTTTTATCTCCAGCACCTGTATTTAATTTTATCTCTACTCTTAACAACTTAGCCCAGGGTAATTTTTTGTTGTGCGGAACTTTCTTGTGTATTATGGGAGGTTTAGCAACATCTCTGAGTTATATCCGCTAGATGCCAGTAGCAAACTCCCCGAGTCATGACAACCAAGAATGTCCTCAAGTATAGCCAAACATTCCTTGGAGGGCAAAACCACTCCTGGAAGAAAACCACTGACACATATGGTATTATATTCATGTGATGGCTTTTGAGTAGACTTCTCTGAAAGGATTACTTATCTTTCGAAGTCATTTCCAGAACTCACCATTGCGAGTCAACTTTGGGGTAGTTCGGGAATTCACTAGGTTCTCCATTTCCAAATGAATATCTTTTGTTTCTCCAGTATCATATAAATGGCGCACCTTGCAGAAAATTGAAAAGAAGGAAAATCAAATACCATGTAACAAATTCCCACCTGAAAGTAGAATGATTAAGATGAAAGACAGGGAAAGAGGATTAAGTGTATTTTTATATATATATAATGTTTATTTATTTGGAGGGAAGTGTTATAGGTCAAACCCCAAGCCTTGTGTATCCTAAGCATGCACTCTTACCACTGGGAGCTACACCCTCAGCCCCACGGTAAAGTTTAGACAAAAGTTAAGATGATGACCTTTAAATCTTTTATGGAATGGGGTATGTTATATAGAAACAAATATGTATTAACTGTAAGCAGTTGTGATGAAAGTTAACTACACATTCACAGAGGTCCCTCTGGACAGTCTCTGTTGGACAACTAAGACTGCTCATTAACAGCAAAATTTATAAACATTTTACCACACATATATACAGAAGGCCCAAAAGTGTAAACTTCACACAGAAGACAAAAAATTACTCTAGAACACAGAAAACGTATCAAATACGCTGCTTTCTAAAAATTGTTCTATTTTTAGGGATTGTTATGCTTTGTAAAATGGAATTCTCAATACAGTAATGAGGGATCAGAACTTCTAAGAACTCAACAGAACAAAAAATTGATTTACAATAACAATATTTTCTTATAGACAGTGTTTTATCTTTCAATGTTCCTTCCAGAGAACAATCTCATTTGCCCTTACACAATGATCCTGTGAATAGGCAGGAATTATCTCCACATTGCAGCTGAAAAACTGAGGCTCAGACAAAGTGAAATGACCCATCTGAGTCACAGGTGATTAGTGATCAATAGGCAAGTGGGAGTCACATCTCCCAACTACTGAACCAAATCAATGCCCTTTCCTCAATAGTATGTGATTTGAATTAAGAGGCATGGGATGAAATCCTCGGTATACTATTTTGGTCACATTTGATCTTCTGTAAATCATTCAACAACTCTATGCCTTAGTGGCTCAATGCATTGATGAAAAAGAATACCTACTTCCACCAATTCAGAGATACTGACTTGTATTGCAGAAAGTATGTTTATGTATAGGTATAGGGGATTACTAAAAGTGTGTATGGTATTAAAACTAAACATAACTATATATATTTTGATCGATCAGAGTTCTGATCAGTTTGAAGAATAAGCCCAGAAGCAGGTAACTGATTAGAATGCTCTTACCTGGCTTGGCCGGAGGAAGTTGACATTAATATTGGGATACCTAGTGACAGGGTCGATGCTGTACTGGCTGAAGTTTTTGCTCACATTCTCAGGGGTTGTTTGAGGCAACAACCTATAAATGCTTTCCCTGTAACAACACACAACAATATATGCAGAGAACTGACAAGCAGTATAAACATCTCCCTCTTTTTGTAATATTTGTTTTGACAGTCCACCAAATTATCTGATGTATACAATATATCTTCATTCTTGGCAAGTTTCCACTGTCTATGAGTCTACATCAACTCTAGCCTCTCAGAATCACTACTAAGTGATTCCAAGGACAATGGATTAGTTAAGAGCCAAAGAGAAGAATAGACAATGCGGTGGGCAGTGACAATTGCATGGTCTAATTTAAAAGGCAACTAATTTACTGTTGTGTTTTTATTTACTTTGTGACAATATTTACTTTAATTAAGAAAATCAGATGAAAAGAGAACTTGTCACCACATTAAGCCAGAATGCCTTAAGGTTTGAGAAATGTTTAAAAGCAATCTGGCATTTTCCTTTCCATCAGTCACTTAGAGTTTCTTATGTTAGAATTTTCTCACTACAACAATGACTTCATCAGTTTAAGCCTTTCTAGCTTAAGGTCAGGATGATCTAATTTGAACTTTTTACATATTTATTCATGTAATGGTCATAAAAGAATAAGAGAGCATCATTCAATGGTATATAAAGATTCAGATATTATATTCCAATAATAAATTCATTTAGAAAGGGATAAGAGAAGAACAGTTTCATTAGATCATCTTTGGGTTTCTATGATTTTATGATATATCCTTCCTTTCCTCTCTTAAATACGAAAATATCTTTAATGAAGGAAAGAAGAGAGAGAAGGAAGAACTTGCACTCAGCCTGGGGAATAAGCCACTCCTTTTTCCCAGTTTTCTCATAGGAGGGACCCCTTACCTCTCTGCCAGGACTTCCAAGGGGCTGGTTCCTAGAGACCAACTTCGTACCATCCAGGCAGAGTCCATAGCAGCTAGAAAGCCCCGGGCTATTCCTGTTCCCATGGGCCAGAAAGGCTATGAAAGAGATAAAAGACAGAGTTAAAATAAGTTATCTTTTTCCCATTCAGTATGGGGGATTGAACTTGGGGCCTTGCTGTTCTAGGCAAGTGCTTTATCCACTGAACTACATTTCCAGTCCTTTTTATTTTATTTTGTCACTTAATTGCCAAGGCTGGTCTCAAACTTGTAATCCTCCTGCCTCAGCCTCCCAACTAGTTAAGATTATAGGCTGATACTACCACACCCAGTTAATAAATCATTTTTAAAAGAGTTAATCTAAACTGAAGAACAAAAGAAAGTTTGCTGCTGACAATAGTATTTGGCAACTATTCTGACTCTGGATATCTCCATTTCACAAACTAGTTGAGAGGCAAGTTACAGAGGTTGCAGAATTCTATCCATACTTAATGTCATTCTTTTTCTCCTGGTTGCTATCCTGAAGAGGCTTTGCCTATGCTGCTGATACTCACTTCACATCCAGGATACCCAGATTTGCTCCTCATTATTACTGCTTCTTAGTACTGCCTCTGCCATAAAGTGTTGCTACCCTCAGTACTCACCTCTAGGAGGCTATCCCCAACCAGAGCCACTAATAACTGGTGTCCATTCTGTTCCCGTACCAAGGCAGCGTTCTCAGAGGCGTACATACAAGTGAAGTCAAACATAGCCACATCAGGCTGCCCATAGTGATTGATGGCAAAATCCAGAGAGGGCAGCTGCTGTTGGGTAGAGAAGTCAGCTGCCTCCCGGGCATAGTTCAGCAATGCCTCCTGGTCCACGTTCTCCCGGGAAAGCAAGAGCTCTGTGTCGGCATAGTCCTGTCCAGAGAGAGAAGAGGCACAGGATGGAAAAGCTCAGGCAGGGATGGATGGCTTGACTTAAACCATGAAATATATGTTAGACATAACCTAGTTCTACAGCATTTCCTTCCCCTTAAAGTGATTTAATATTCCACCAAGGCTTTTACACAAAGTAAAAAGAAAGGTTTTGGGTTCGGGGGGTGTTTCTAGGAGTGAATAGGCTTTGCTGCCTAAAAGTCTTGGCTTTTCTATTTGCTTGGAGCAAGTTGCTTGCTACTCCTCTGATCCTGGCTAAGCTACCTCACAGAGCTGTTCTAAATAACAGTAAAATAATTTCTGTAAACTGAAAAAGTATTTTATGGTTCACATTATCTTCTACAATCATTATCTTTTGGATAGCCAACGGCTTTTGTTAGCTGAGAACTCAGCTCATCATGCCCAAAGGAAGAACCTGAAAACTTCAGTGCCAAAGGGATGTGGAGGTGGGAGCAATAGTAGCTGAGAGGATGGGAAAGAATAAACTGAAAATGGAACACAGGTTTTCAAAATCATACATAAGATTCTTCGAGGCTCTACAGAAAGCCACCAAGAGAGAAAAACAACAATGAGAGAAAAAGAGTTTCACATAGGGACTGAAAAGCTCCTTTTCTGTTTTGGAGGTTCCTGCACTCTGAGACAAGTCTCTGTTCTCCTAAAGTGGGGCCTCAGTTTCCAAGTATCCCTGATCGTACTTTCAGTTACAACTATAAGATGTCAGAAGCCAAAATGGAAACACTCAGGTTGGTTACAGAAATACTGTTTGTTCAACATTAAATGGCTACAATGGGTTTAGTATAGCAGCACTCATGGAAGGCAGAGTTCCTGCCCTATTAAAAAAATTCAAGAGAAAAAGTAAACCAGGTCTTGATATCTAGATTCTTTTATATAATTTTGACTGACAGCTCTGCCCAGATGGCAGATTTAAGTCTTAACTTGGTCCCAAGGTATCTCAACTGCTTTACTGGCTTGTTCTTATTGACAGCAATATAATAGTCCCGGATAATGAGCACTTTATAAAGCATCCAAAGAAGTATGCCTTGCTTCTGTTTTGGCAGAATGGGCTATACAAACTGCTTTGTCCTGTTTCTCCCTGCATACATACAGGACTGCTATGCTGAGAAACAGACACAAGGTTCATGGGTGGAAAGGAGACTTTGTGCTGCAAGCATGTGCTCATCAGCTCATTCCCCATTTGTTCTCAGATATGGCAACAGTGTGACTCAGACTAAAAGGACTTGATTCATTATCATTTTACAAAGACAAAGCGTTCCCTGAGATTCAGCTATGAGTCTGGTGGGAATTGTACAAGCCTAAATCAGCACCTCTGGTGCCTCTTTACTTCTAACTGTCTCATCACATAGGGACAGTAATTCTCACATTCAGATCAATGAGACCAACTAAGACTTAAGCCACTTTCCTTAAGAAATGATCCACCCTGTAATCCTCTGATTTCAGATCATCTCCACACAATTAGTTATGCAGACAAAAGATTGGGACAGGCCCAGATAAGGATGGACATTAGGCCCTTGTTCAGTCTGAATGAAGCCTAAATTTACCCTGATCCAGTTTTGCCACAATAAAACCAGAGCCATCATCAGGCTGTCATAAGCACCACTGCTTCTTGGTTGAATTCTCTTCTATCACCTCCCTCCCGAAAAAAGATCTACTGACCAACCGATAATTGGTCATATATGGAATTCATTATAACTTCAAAGTCACCTAAAATTAAACTGAATATTTATGAATGAAATAATTACTAACCCTTGCTTTGAAACAATCCAGTGGCAGAAGAGGTAAGTGGAGTGGGGTTTTACTGAAACAATACTGACCATGTTAATAATTGCTAAAGCTAGAGAATGGGCATATGGGTTCATTATACTATTTTCCCTATTTTCCTGTTTATATTTGCAATTTTCCATAATAAAATATTTTTTTTAAGTTAAACTAAAAAACATCAGTGATTTGAAGAGATGTGCTCAACACTCATCTTTATTCCCTTGCAGGAAAATCCCATCAGACAATAAAGTTATTTTTCTTGATGATCATATTAACAAGTTCAACAAAAAAAGTGGTTTGAAAGATATCCATTACTCACATGCAATATCACCCCTTTGTCCAGTAAACTCTGCTTTTTGGCTGTCATAACGAAATAGTGCGTGTCATCTTTGTAGTAGACGATGTTCTCCAAATCAATACCTGCAACCAGAAAACAAACATATGCATATGAGGAGTTTGCTGAGATTTGGCATCCAGAGAGACTACTTGGGTCTATATGAGACAGGGTCATAAAATTCCAGGCAGGAAGATGTTTAGGCCCAGATTCTCACTTCCTGCATATTTAGTTCATGAAAATAAGGGGAGTTTTGTTTCCCTCTGTACTGCTCAATAATTCACCCATCTCCCTAAGTTATTCTGAAAGCAATGACCAAAAGTTAACATAAACATAAAATGGGAAAAACAAAAACAAAACAAAAAAAGAGGCTAACCCTAAAAGACAGTATGGGTTAGTTAACAGGTTAAGCCTCTTTAAGTCATCAAGGAAGCTAGAGAACGAGAGAAATCTCATAAGCCAGGCATGGCTGCACAAGCCTGTAATCCCAGCAGCTCGGGATGTTGAGGTAGGAGGATCACAGGTTCAAAGTCAACTTCAGGAACTTAGTGAGGCTGTAAGCAACTTAGGAGATCCTGTCTTAAAATACAAAAATAAAAAGGGCTGGGGATGTGGCTCCATGGTTAAGTGCCCTTGGGTTCAATCCCTGGTACCAAAAAAAAACAAAAAACAGAGTAGATGCCTGGATGTAGAGAATAAACTATTGTCTTTTTAATTCAATTCATCTAAAAAACTGAGCAATGAAATCAAATCTAAAAAACAGAATGAAAATACATTTGTTGCAGCAAAATAAATCTATTCAAAAGTCATCATACAACAATGTCCTTCCTATCTAGCACATGGTTTGCTTCCAAGTTCAAATGAACTCAGAAGACTACATACTCAATATCTACCTTAGGTTCTCAAAAAAACCAGAGAGGTACCAACTGGCAGTTTGCTATATATAGTGCCATAACAGCATCACAATGTAGGGGTAAGGGATTGGGGATGAGTTGGTAGAAAGCAGAATGAACACTTTAAAACAAAACAATACATAAAAACAAAATTCAGAACAGCCCAATCACTGTGCTGAAGACTGAAAATACTAGAGAAGGAGATGGAAAGATACGGGACAATTACACTAAGAACAAAGTATGAGAGAAGAGAAGTATGGGAGAAGAAAAAGCAGGCTTAACAAATGGCCTAACAATAACAACAAGCACCACCCACCCTATCAAACCTCCAGGAAAAAAATAATAAGTAATTATTTCAATATTTAACTTTATTACTTTGAAAGAATCTATACCAACCTGTAGCTTCTCGCAGCTCCTGGAAAAATTTTTGGTTGAATATGAAAGCCACGCCACTGATCTCTTCCACTTTGGCTTCTGCTGTTGTATTTCGGTTAATAAAATTCGCTGTAATGGCAATGGCCAGTTTGCCACGAAATTCTTTCCGACGAAATCCTGGAGGGAAAGAAATTTTTATAGGTGGCAATACTGGCTAGAGAAGAAGGATGATCACTTCAAATAAGGGGGGTGTTGATGAAGACATTAGGGAAAATGTGGAGGAAGAAACTCAGTGGAAATTTTTAGGGCAGCTCTTTTCCATCTGAAAATAAGGTTCGAGAAGATATACAAATTCATGAATGAAATCAAAGTCTCCCAGTCATCAATAAACAATTTGAAATCTGACTGAACAGAATACTATTCAGTACTGGGGATTCCATTTAAAAGGGGGGGAAGTAGGTGTGCTGACTTAAATATGTAGATTACATTCTACCTTGTCAATTATCAAAAGTAGAGTATCTCATCTCCTAGTACCCTAACAAGAGCACCCTGTAAAATACACTCAGAGTGAGTACTGTCTGGAAGAAAGCTGAGATGCCATGCAATTTAAATAAGTAGCCCAGTAAGGCATGGTGGTACATGCCTGTACTCTCAGAGACTTAGGAGGCTGAGGCAGAAAGAGAGCAAGTTTGAGGTCAACGTCAGTCATTCAGCAAGACTCTGTTTCAAAATAAAAATTAAAAAAAAGGACTGGGGACGTAGCTCAGTAGAAAAGTGCATCTGGGTTCAATTCCCAGTACACCATCCCCCACAATAAAAGAAAGCACATGTACAAATTCTCAGGAATATGGACTCTTGGGGACCAGGAGTAGAGGGTCAGCCTCTACTCTTCTCTGAAGAAGTGTAGAACACAAGCCAATACCTTCCAAGGTGTTCCTACGGCCATCTCCACCGATGATCACTTCAAATTCATACTCTGATACAGGATGAGTTTTGGGGTGCACCAGTGCCCGCCAACCTATCCCTGTGGATCAAAAGCAAAATTAAGGTCCATTACCCAGACCAAATTCATATCTCCAAGATCATCTCTAGATACCCAGGCATACAGACTGCACAAAACTCCAAGCTAAAATCACTAAATATAAAAGAATTGGGTAGTCAGGTATGGTGGCATATTCCTGTAATCCCAGAGTCTTGGGAGGCTGAGGCAGGAGGATTGCAAGTTCAAAGCCAGCCTCAGCAACTTAGCAAGGCACTAAAGCAACTCAGTGAGACCCTGTCTCTAAATAAAATACAAAAAAGGGCTGGGGGTGTGGCTCAGTGGTTAAGTGCCCCTGAGTTCAATCCCTGGAACCGAAAAAAGAAAAAAGAACGGGGTATAAACTTCAGACAAAAAGAAGTTTTGAAGAGAACTTACAAAGGAACTTTCTCCACCATATGATTTTCTATAGTACAAGTACATTGCAATGACTAAGTCAAAGGCCTCCTCATTACACCGAAAATCTACAAAGGCACAGACTATACAAAGAAATTCCCTTAACTAGTTCTGAAAAACACTGGCAGATTATTCCAGCTTTCTCCCTTTACCTCATCTGTTCTCATCCTTTCAGTGCCCCTTTCTGCCTTCTTCATTTGTCCAATTCAACTTACGTTCATTTTCTTGATCTTCAGGAGGCTGTACAAGTCCTTGGAATTCTACGTTGACATGTATTTCGATGCCTAGGATCAAGGCTACTTTCAAAAGTATTAGTTGGAGTTGACGTATACCTGGGTAAATACAAAGACTATATGTTTGCAAGAGCACATAGAGAAGAGAGAATGCATCAATAGTTGCTCCTCACTTTCCCTCCCACCCACTCACCTATGCATAGTCTATTCAGGTTCTCCAAAGTCTTTTGGAGCAGGAGACATTTTCCAAGTCATGTTCTCTAACTTCTTTCTTTTTAAGGGTAAATACAAATCAGTGAAAGAGATGCTCTAGAGACTTTAAAGGTCACCTACATCTTTGGGTTAGGTATTCTAAACAATAGAAAGCTTGGAGACAGCAAGGGACTGTGGCCAACAGGAGACTCTCCTTTCTCTCTTCCCCTGATTCATAAGAGATGCTATTCTCAGCAGTATCTATAGTCCTAATAGGGCATGGCACCTACCACAGGACACAGGAGTACACCCATGAGTACAATTTTCACAGCTTGATATGGAGTCACTATATTGCTCTCTGAGATATCCATGGCATCTACATTCCAGTCTATTATCTCATTGACCTTCACGTACTCTCGGCAGGTAAAAGAAATCACAATTCAACCTTATCCTCTTAACACAACCCCAGATGATCTACAATTGTGGCAACAGAGGCCCCAAATGACTGAAAATCTCACTTATTATCATGGTGAGATTTATACATTTATTCGATGCCCAAAATTCCTACCCAGTGCCAGTTGTGGCAGCAACACTAGGTACATAAAGATAGAACTCTAGTTGCTAAACTAAGACCCTCTCAATCTCAAAATAATCCTGCCACTCATAATCATTGGGAGACAAATCCACTCAATCAATGACCCTCAGTCATCTCTCAGAGTCAAACTTACCTTCGGTCTGTGACTAATCTGCTAGAAGTACATGCAAATCCTTTGCTAAGTCATGCTGGTTATTTTCCTTAGCTTACCACAACTATCACCCTCTGAGTCACACTCCCAAAGACTCATTAAGTCCCATGCTAGCGCACATTTTATTTTTGCAGATAACTGTTGTTTCAAGATGCTTTACAAATCATAAACCAGAAGATGGAAACAGCACTTCTGTGAGGGAAGTGGAAGCTGTTAGCCAGTATTTGATAAACTGGCACAATCTCTTCAAACAGCAAAAGGTCCAGTAGTTGAATGTTTTTACAGGGGCACATCTGGAGGAATTCAGAACAGTTTCTTTGATAAAGCTTCCCTGGAATAATTAATGATAACCAATTAAAAAAAAAAAAAAAAGAACTTCAACTTCATAATGCAGACAATTTCTGTTCTGAACTGGTTTTCAGATAGGCCACTCAGTCATGAAAATAATCACCAACTGCATTAACTTGTATTTATCTGTTTCAAAAACACAGAGACTCCAAGTGAGCTTGAAGATGACAAGAGAATAGTAAGAGCTATTCTGGCTGCAAACTTTGTGAGAATCACCTAACCAGAGGAATTCCACTACTGACTTGCCATTCATGACCAAGCTAGAATTCTTCTTCTTCTTTAAGTGTAAGGACTGCATTCCTGTAGCACTTTCTTCTTATGTTAGTTGATCATATGCAAGATTACACTGCCGAGAGCCACAGCCTGTGTACTTCTTCTACTACACTAAGAACCACCAAAGGATTAAGGCCCAAATTGGTCACCGGTTTCCCAAAGTCTAGTACTGCTGCCTATCCTACACACTGCAAGTACTCAGCAAGAGTCCAAGGCCTAACTCAGACATCCTTAAGCCAGACTCCTCCTTGCACGGGGCAGATACCTATAGTTCAAAGTCCTAGGTTACAGAACCACTGGAGGCAGGTATTTTGACTTGAAATAGGGAATAAGATCAGAACAATTAGGCTATTGAGCAGGAATTCCTCAGATAACCTACCTGTCTCTGTCTACTGAAAAGTGGGCGGGAGAAGGGTTGGAATCCTACAGCAGCTGGTGTTACTCACTGATATGATCGATGGCTCCAGCACAGAACTTGCCATAGAACTTCTTGGCACCCAGACCTCGAAGATCATGTATGGTGAAGGGCCAGAGATGTAAGACATTGTTGCGGGAGAAGGCATCTCGCTTCTCAATAACCACCACCTTGGCTCCCAGTAAGGATAAGTCAATGGCTGTGCGGAGACCACAGGGACCAGCTCCAATGATGAGACACTGAAAAACACAGTTGCTTTCAGGGCAAAGTTTGTGACTCTTGAAACATATTTCTAGAGGTTAATAATCTCATAACCATCATTCCTGTAAGCCTCCAGTGAGGGCTATTCTCCCATTACCAAGAAAACTTTAAACATGTCTGGGTCACAGCAGAGCACCTGCAAAGGTTTGAAAGAAGAGCTGTGATTGCTGTGTATGGGAAAGACTGAACTGTCAGTACTACTTGTGAACCAAGCACATGTTCACCTTGGGCACCTGTAAGGCCCACAGATCTGCAACATATTTAAAGGGGTAATCATTTCAACAAGCAATATGAAAATCATATCTAATCTTTCACTGATAGGAGAGGATCTTCTGAAAGGCTTCTATGTTCAGCAGATTTCTGTCGAAGGAGGTAATTATTATGGTTCAAGCAATCTTCAGAATCCTGGAATGGATCTATCACACAAATGATTCCCTGGAGGCAACTTTCAAGAGCCAAAATTTTATGTGCTAAAAGAGATCTAAAAATCATTTCTAGACTGAAAATCCAGGAAACTGCTCCTGATAATCAGTATTCTAGAGAAGTACTCAGTGTAAGGCTGAACACAGATCTTAGTTTGTACTGTATGCTCAGAAGGAAGCTGTGCAACACATTTGACTTTGCATTCCTTTTATTCTTAATAAAGTTCACCATTAAACTCATGAAAGCTTTGCCTTTGGATTTCTTGAATATTATTGATGAATATCTATTCAAATGTAAATCTACTGGGATGGGTCTCTATCCACCCTAGGTGAACTGAATCTGAGTTATGGTTATGTAAAGATGACATTCAAGAACTGTGAAGCTATGCATAGATAAGACTCAGCCTGACCATGTCCTTGCTAAATGACTCGCATCCTCCTAATAGGTTCAAAATGGAACTTTAGCAAAATGCAAAGCTTACTTCAGGGTTGTTCTTAAAAGTTGAGACTTTGAATGTCCAATTGTAAATACATGAAATACGCTCAGAAAAGAGTCTGGCATATGAAACAGTCAACCCTTCAACAGATGAATGGATAAAGAAAATGTGGTATATAGACACATAATGGCATATTACTCAGCCATAAAGAAGAATGACTTTATGACATTTGCCAGCAAATGGATGAATATGGAGACAATCGTACTTAGTGAAATAAGCCAGTCCCAAAAATCCAAAGGTTGAATGTTTTCTGATATGTAGAAGCTAACCCACAATTAGGGATGGGGTGAGAGGAAGAATAGAAATGCAGTAGATTAGACAATGGGGAATGGAGGGAAGGGGGGGATAGGAAAAGGAAAGACAGAGAAATAAATGATATAATTTTCCCACGTACATATATGAAAACATCACAGTGAATAGTGAATCACACCATCACATACATCCATAAGAATGAGATTCTAATTAGAATAAGATAAATTCCATGCTTATATATCAAAATGGATTCTGCTGTCATTTATAACTAAAAAGAACCAATAACTTTTTTTTTAAAAAGAGAAGGAAAAAATGAGAGTGAGTAATGGATCTGCAAAGTTGCAACAAGGTATAAGCTTAATTTCCTAGGTAAGGTTGATGCTAGAATCTGCCTGGTATCAACCTAGCCTGGCATTCTTATCCAGTCCATCTCTATTTAATCCTTCTGACTGGTACCTAAATTCTCATGTCAGTGACCTTAAAGCCCAAGAACAGTCAAGTCCTTACCTTAGTGTTAGTGCATGCTTTTCCCTTTTTGTAGTCTTTGTGACTGCCCCGTTTGTCCAACTTTGCCCAGAGAGCTTTAGCTTTCCAGTAGTTAAGCTTGGACTTGAGCTTGTGATAAAAGGAACGGTAGTCCTTAGGCTTCAGTTCCAGGTGGTCACAGAGTTCTTGAAAGGCCTTGAGGGTTCCCTTGCAGGTAGTGGCTTGGACAAACCGGTCAAAGAGGACATGAGCTTGGTTCGTGGTCTCATGCTTCTTCTCTTCCATGCTTCCCCACTCTCAGCACTGCCCAACAGAGTGGGCAGTGGGATGGCTGTTGATCCACCTGACACTGTCACCTTAATCTACCAAAAAGAAAGAGAAAGAAATGGTCAGTATTTCTTTATCTACAATTCATTTATCTGAAGCAGAGATCCCAAATGATAACACATTCATTCAACAAATGCATACTGAAATGCTCCAGGGACCATCCAAGATATTGAGGTGGAAAGATGAGCAAGACAGCCCTTGTTTTCAAGGATTTTACAGTCTAGAGAATGACAAATAAACTGAATGATATAGTGTACCATGAGAGAGAGAGGAACAAAGAAAATAGTACTGAAATCTCAGAGAGGTAGGGTCCTCATTAAAGATGAACCTACAAGACATGATAGCAGAGTCTTTCAGAATAAGTAAGTGTTAGCCAGGTAAGGAGAAGTATGGTACGTGAGAAAACTAAAACACAGGCAGTCCTGTGAGGGATAAAGATCAAAGAATCAAAAAATGATTCCCAGTTTTCCATTTTTAGGCCACTGGGAAACTGTGAGAGCAAGCCAATCAATTAAAAATAGAAGTACTCATTTGTGAAGATGGGCTAGTAAACTCCCTTTTCAATCTGTTGCATCTGAGCTGCCTATGGGGAAACATTTACTAGGCAGTGGAGTAATGTGAAGTAGGGGAGTCCTTAGAGATGCACATCAGGTTTGGGAGTCCTTAGTGTACAAGTGGTAGTGGAACTTGAGAAAAGTCATGGGCTTTACATGTGCTCTGGAAATAACAAACCTGCAAGAGACTGGCAGAAAGCTGACCCCACTAGAAAAGATTATGAGAAACACAACACAGAGAAAGGGCAGTGTCACAGAAGTTTAAGAAGCAGGAAGTTCAGATGTAATATCAGCATGAATTGCAGGATGGGGAGATTTTAGAGCCATTCCATTTTGCTCATAATCATATTTAACAATAACAATGATGCCATCAATACCTTCCACTTATCAAAAATATGAACACATTTATCATTTGATGTGTCCACTGTAAAGAGGCTTACAGGCTGAAGACAGCACCTCATGTGTTTCTTCATGCACTTTCTCTCTGGTATCTGTCTCATCATCTTTATACATTTTATTTATCATCACTATTACAACCATTATTTGGAGGTAGGTGGCAAAGGGCCAATCTAAGCCATGTGAAGAATGGAGATTTAGGATAGGGTGTGACTGAAGGGCACCATCCTGAGCCACATGTGCCTGCACAGACTGCAGGATCCCGGAAGTCACTTTGCCTCATAAACTTCAATTTTTTTGTTGTGAAGACAAGAAGGAATGATTGATGGCCTCTATAACTCTCTCCCAATTCTGAAGTTCTCTGAGTCTTGTGTTGAAGAAATCCTCCTGGTCACAGTACTTGTTCCTGGTGCTCCAGTTAGAAGGTACATCACAATCACATCCCCGATTTATCACTAGAATTACAAACATGACTGGGTTGGAACTTTGGAGGATTCACTCTTGGGGATAGGAGGATATGAAGGGTGTTATTGATGTGCTAGGCTCAGGAGGGGAACAGAAGCAAGAAGGGTAATAGAAGGAAGAAGTGGCCTGCTATTTACTGATCCAATGTAAGGGTAGGGGGAGCCAACAAGCTGCAGGTGCTAAGACAACCAATTCTCAGAGAACTGGTGCCAAGTTTCACAAGGTTCTGTCGTGAAGCTCTTAGTTTGGGCAAGTCACTGAGCAACAGAGTCCCATCATGAAGGAGAAATAATGCTGTTTTTCTCCATACCACACCATGATATTATATGATTAAACCAAATCACCTGGAAATGTATCTTAAGTTTTATGAGAGAGAACTGTCTTTCCCCTTCATGTTTTCTGTGTCACAATACTTCTCTGCTACTGTGGAGGATGGGTGGAAGGTGATTAATTCATCACCTGAAACATACTGCTTTGGCTTCTCACCTCAAAAAATGTTACTTACTCAACAGCCTCTCCTAGCTCTGGATGTTAGGAACTATACCTACTGCTTGTCTTAATATCCATGTGAGCAAGTGTTCAGCAAGAAATAGAATTAGGGGGCTAGGGAGTAGCTCAGTGGTTGAGTGTTTGCCCAGCATGTGTGAGGCCCTGGATTCCATCCCCAACACCACAATAAATAGCTACTCAAATAAATAAATAAATAAATAAATAAGATTAATGGAAACTAACCTTCAGTTTCCCCTATATAAAGGTTCTGATTTAGGTAGTAGCAAGAAAAATATTTTAAACTTCCTAAGAAGAGTCCATCTTTTTCTTACAAGTCAAGACTTATCTTTAAAATGGCAGATAGTAAAAAGACACCTAGTAGGGGTGGATAAAAACAGATGTGCTTATGCAGAGGCAGAAGAAAGGGTAAAACAGGTAACAAATGGTAACAAAGATCTCAGTATGTGCTACACTGGGGGCCCTCTGCCTCTTGCTCTCTAAGTAGGGAAACTGCAATTTTACTTGCTTTATGGTGAGCAGAACGCATTGTGTTGTCCTGAACCCACATATCCTACCTATGTTCACAATCAACCTTGATTTCACCAGTCACAGACAGATGTTTGCAAACTTTGAACCCACTGTGTCTGATATACCTGTGTCAAGGAAGAAAAGAATTTTTCTTTGTTCCTTAACAGATGTTGCCAAAACTTGGAGGACTGAGAACACCATTACTTTCTTGTTGAATCTAACACATTAAAGACCCTACACCAAATATTTGTAAAATCCTTTTCCCTGTCATAACACCTGCTTTGTGCTCATACCTCCCCCTCAAGAGTGTCTAGGGCATTTGTGCTGCATGGACTACTATCCTGTTGGCTGGTTGTAGCCCATTCTGAAATAAATATTCACTTCCAAAGAGCTACTAACCACCACATAGAAGACCCAAATCAAATTCCACAGCAGATGAACACCTTCATTAATAATCAGTCCCAATCCTTTGTAGCTGTAAACCTGTAACGCACCTTCAAATGAACAGGTTTCAACTGCAGAGTGAAAAGTATTAGGTACCCAGGCTAAAGGATCTTGACCTGAAGGGACTAATGACAACAGATAAAGAGAAGCAGACCAGTTCCTGGAACAATGCGACAGGCATTCAAGGTAAGACTACACGAGATTGAGTCCCTTGGGCCGCCTTACTTTTCCTCCTTTGTGAGCCAGATGACTGCAGCAGGAAGACAAATCTAGAGTATCACAGCATTATTCTGTGGTTCTGATGTACTGGGACTGTCTCATTTGCAAGAGGACTTACCTGGCATCTGACTCACTCTGAATAGCTGGGCAGAATGGTAGAAGAGCCATTCCTGTAACCAACCCATTTCCCTCATTCCTCAATGTCAAAACCAAATCATGCTCCCCTTGACTTCTCCTTGACCATCTGTGTACTATTTGTCCAAGCGTCTTGGGAAAATCAACATTCATAATCACAGGAACCTAGAGACCAAGAAACCTGGCAGAAAGGTACTTGAAATTCTGAGGACAGAAAAATCAAAATATGAAAAGATAGAGGTAAGGGAAGTGAGGAGCCTGAAGGAGGAAGAGGAAAAAACAGTGATGCCAGGTTTCCGGAGCATCTGTGAGATCTCTGCCTGTTGATACGCTGCATGTTTTGTCTCGTGGCAGCTGACTGCTGACTCAGATGATCTGTGCATTCCTTGGCAGTAGAGGGAAGTGCTAGGGAGACAGACAGCCTATGAAGAACATGAAGGTTCATGTTTCTATTTACAATAAAATGAAAGGTTGCCCTGACTCATGGGTGGTTATGAGAATGCTCAATCTGCAGCTCTTAGAATAGGTGGGTGGTTGTTTGGGGGGGGTTAGTGAAGAAAATTATCTTTAAAATTAGAAAAAAGAAAGAAACAAAACAACAGAATAAGAATCACTCACCAGAGTGAGGCTTGTTTCTCTCGTGTTTCTGTACCACTAGGTGTACAAATCTCTAAATCTTAAAAAGCAATCTAAAAAGTGACCCTTTTCCTAGACCATTCAGTGAGAGATGTGACTCGTCTAAATAGATTTTGGAATTATCGTAGGTGTATAGGAATGCTTGTTTTGGAATGCTGTTAGGAGGAAACTTAGTTGAAAAATGCATATCAGATTATTGAGATTCCGTAGTGTTTTGCCACAAAAAACAAGTATCCAAAAATCCACAAAAATAGATCTAGACATATTTTTTTTCAACATGATTGACTGGGCTGCTATCATTTGAATGAGGACACTGAGGTCATGCCTTCAGAGACAACAAGTTGACCAAATCAAAGACTATCTGGGTGCACACTCAAGACTCTGAGGCAGGAGAATCACAGATTCAAGGACAGCCTCAGCAACTTAGTAAGGGTCTGTCTCAAAATATAAAAAGGCCAGGGGATATAGCTCAATGGTAAAGTGCCACCCCCTCAAAAAAAAATCCCCACAAAACTGTCTAGGAATAGGATTTCTCATCCTCTCTAACTCTACTTCTCAGCTCTGTATTTCTCACAGCTCCTCAGATAAGAGTCTCTGGGTACCCAGGAAGCAACTCAAAATAATACAAGGAAAGTAGTTTTTGTCATGCATTAATTCTTCCCCAATTTTTAAAATAAATAACACATACTATAAATTCCCATCTTAAATCATTTTATTCTTTTCAGACAGACTTTGCTGTGTTGGTCAAATTGGTCTCCAACTCCTGGGTTCAAGTGATCTTTCTGCCTCAATCTCTCAAGTAGTTGGGACCTCAGGCATGTGACACAGAACCCAGCTCATCTTAAATCAATTTAAGTATACAGAACAATGTTAAATATAATCATGGGCTGAGGTTGTGGTTCAGTGGTAGAGCACTTGCCTCATGTGCTTGAGGCACTGGGTTTGATCCTCAGTGCCACATAAATAAATAAAATAAAGGTATTATGTCCATGTATAACTAACATAAACAAATAAATAAATAAAATACAGCCATAAGGGTGTGCAACCATTATCACCATCTGACTCTAACTCCTTTTGTGCACAGGGCTCTAATTTCTCCACATTCCCACAATACTATTTTTTTGTATTTTTCTTAGTATTAGTTTTTTAATTAAAAAAAATTTTTTTAGTTGTAGATGAACACAATACATTTATTTTTAAATTTATTTTTATTTGGTGCTGAGGATTGAACCCAGTGCTTCACACGTGATAGGCAAACATGCTACCACTGAACTATAACCCCAACCCTTAGTTTTGATAGTAGTCACCCTAATAGGTTTGAGGTAGCATTTCACTGCACTTTTGATTTGCATTTCCCTAGTGATCATGTACTTACTGGTCACTTGTACAACTTTTTTTGAAAAATGTCTATTCAAATGTCATTTGAAAAATGTTCATTCTTTAATTGGGTTATTTTTGTTCTTGTTAAGTTTTAGGAGTTCTCTATATTCTGGGTATTAATCCCTTGTCAGATACATGATTTTCAACCACTCTTTCTCATTCTGTGGGTTGCCTTTTCACTCTATTGATAATGTCTTTTGGGCTGGGGAGATAGCTCAGTTGGTAGAGTGCTTGCCTTATAAGCACAAGGCCCTGGGTTCAATCCCCAGCACCCAAAAAAAAAAAAAAAAAGATAATGTCTTTTGATGTTCATTATTTTTAAACTTTCATGAAACCTAATTTGTCTGTTTTTTTCTTTTGTTGCCTACGCCTTTGGTGTCATATTTAAAAATTTAAAAAATCACTGTCAAATTCAGTGCTGTGAAATTTTGTCCTAATGTGTTTTAGGCTTTACATTTAGGTCTCTGATCCATTTTGCATTGATTTTTGTGAATGGTATTAAATAAAAGTCCAAATTCATTCTTTTGCATGTGGATATCCAGTTTTCCCAGTACCATTTGTTTAAAAAGACTACCCTTTCTTGGCACCCCTATCAAAAATCATTTGACCATACATGCAAGAGTATAGTTGGGGGCTCTCTGTTTACTCCATTTATCTTATACGTCTGTCTTTAAACCAGTACTACACTTTGGATTACTATATCCTTGTAGTAAATTTTAAAACCAGGAAACATGGGCCCTCTAGTTTTGTCCTCCTTTTTTAAAGATTGTTTTTGCTATTTGGGGTACTTTGAGATTCCCTGTAAATTTTAGAATGGGTTTTTCTATTTCTGCAAACCAAACCAAACAAGAACAAAACCAACAACAAATCCCTCTAAAAACTGGGATTTAGACAGGTGTTGCACTGACTCTGTATACTATTTTGGCTAATACTGACATTAACCAAACAAAGTCTCCTAATCCGTGAACATGGAATGTGTTCTCATTTATTTAAATTTAATTTCTTTCAGTAATATTTTAGTCTCATTGTAAAAGTCTTTCACCTCCTTGATTAATTCCCAAGTATTTTATTCTTTCTAAATGATGCTATTTCATAAATGCTATTATAAATTCCTTTTCAGATTATTCACTGCTAATGTATAAAAATACTAACTACATCTTAATTTTTCTGAATTCCTGTATTAACTCTAATGGATTTTCTGGGTGGAATCTCTAGGGTTTTCTGAATATAAGAGTCCATATAATCTCACTTTTTTCCTTTTCTTCCTCCCCTAATACCAGTACTGGGGATTGAACACAGGATGCTCTACCACTGAGCTATGTGCTATATCCCCAGTCCTTTTTCAATTTTTAATTTTGTGACAGGGTCTTGATAAGTAGCTTGCAATCTTTCTGCCTCAAATTCCTGAGTAGCTCAGATTACAGGTGTGAGCCACTATGCCTGGCTCACTTTTTTTTTTTCCTCAATGTAGTTACTTTTTCTTTCCAAATGGCTCTGGCTAAACTTCCAGAGTCATTTGGCATGTTAAACAGAAGTGGCTAAAGTGGGCATTCTTGCCTTGTTCCTGATTTTAAGAGGAAAAGCTTTCAGTCTTTACTATTGAGTATGATATTTGCCATGGGTTTTTCATATACAGCTTTTATTAAGTGGAGGTCATTTCCTTCTACTTCTAGCTGTTAAGTGTTTAACCTTTAACATTTTTGTTTCTGTATATATTACATCTTCAGATCTTTACTTTTTCAAGATATTTACACAGCATGGAAATAATCCCCACCCCACCCCTATTCTGAATTCCTTTCTTCTCTCAATGGATCGGCTCTTTATTAATACAACAGTAGTCTTCATCTACACCTACCCATCTATAAGGACATTATTTAAATGTTTCTCTTCTTCACTAATTGTAAGATTTCTTGGGGAAGGGACCAGGTCTTTGAGGTTATAGCCTGACCTGTAACAACTATACTGTTTCTATTGAATCAGTGAAGAAAAGATAGAGCCTGCTGATCCTTGAAGGGCCAGTCCTGAGGAAAAACATTAGCAGAAGCCTGTGTGACTGGGGAAGGTGAAGGAGAACAGATGTTGCAGAGAAGCTTTCTCATGTGCTACCAAAAGTGGTACCTAAGAAATCAAGAGTCACCTGGAAAGTCCGTGATATTCTGTGACGTTCAACTAGCAAGAATGTGGCACTTTATGATGAATCCTCACTCCACCTCATCCTGGGCTGTGAACTGATCCTTTCTAAAGGTGTCCAAGAATAACCTGAATCATATGACCTCTGGGTTCTCTTCCAAGTATCTAATTCTGAAATACAGTAGCATGGCCCTAACCCATATGCTATGCTTTTTCTAACTTTTTAATTCTACTCTTTGCCAACAACCTATTTCTTCATGAAAACCAAGTTAAGAACACCTACACAACTGAGCAATGAAGTGAGTCAGAAACAAATTGACCTCTGTATTGTGGTTCTGTTGCCCAAACACACATTAAACTGTCTAAATCATGCATCCAATAAACACAGACACTAATGCTAATACCAAGGCCTGCCCAAAATAACACACAAAAAAATCAGAAAGAACAGTGGCACATGCTTATAATCCTAGCTACTATGCAGGCTGAAGTAGGAGGATCACAAGTTTGGGGCCAGCCTGGGCAACTTAGTGAGATCCTGTCTGAAAGTGAAATAAAAAAGGCTGGGCTGTGCTCAGTGGTAGAGCACTTACTTGTACAGCATCTGTAAGGACCTGGGTTCAATCCTCAGTATCACCACCACCACCACCACCACATCATCATCATCATCCTACTTAAGGTCCTGTGTCTTATGTGTCCTTGCCTATAAAATGAAAAAAAAAAAAATCCATAAAAATCAGAGTTTTGTAGAAATTAAGTAATGAATGTAAAATGGTTGGTGTACCAGACACATAGCAAGGCCCAACCATTGTTATTACCTAATAGTTCATAAATAAATCTCAGCAACAAAAAATGATAGTCTAAATAAATGGCTACTCTATATAACAGAAATAGATCTCAATTTTGTTTTTGGAAGGAAAGAAAAACACTCCACAATTTTGTTCCATCATCACTCTCCCCTCTCCCTTAGATATATTCTAGAAGGTATGGTAATGGCAAGGGAGGGAGGGGTTCAAGGATTAATAAGATCAATGCCATGAGTTCCAGTCACACTTAAATGTTAAAACAAGGCAGGTAGAAGACTCCCTCAGTAATGACAAGATGATGATACAGATAGTTACTAGGTGTCAGAGTCATGCCTTATGTAATCTTCACCAATGCTGTGAGGTAAATCTATTACCTCCATTTTGCAGAAGGGAAACTGCAGCTTAAAGAAGTTTAAAGGTCACAAAACAAGAAGGAAGTAGTATAGCCATGCTTTAGTTCATACCTGCCAAATCTGGAGCTTAAGTCCTTAGTCATGAAAAAACACTTAAGAATACAGTTTGACTGCTCAGCAAAGGAAATAATCAATTACATGAAGAAAGAGCTTCAAAATGGGAGAAAATCTTTACCACATGCCCCTCAGATACAGCATTAATCTCCAGGATGTATAAAGAACTCAAAAAACTTAACAGCAAAAAAAACCAAAAAACCCAAGCAATAAATGGGTTAAGGAACTGAACAGACACTTCACAGAAGAAATACAATTGATCAACAAATAAATGAAAAAGTGTTCAACATCTTTAGCAATTAGAGAAATGCAAATCAAAACTACTCAAGTTTTCATCTCGCTCCAGTCAGAATGGCAATTATTAAGAATATAAGCAACAATAAATGTTGGTGAGGAGGCAGGGAAAGGTACACTCATACACTGCTGGTGGGAATTCCTTAGAAAACTTGGAATGGAACCATCATTTGACCCAGCTATCCCACTCCTCGATTTATATCCAAAGGAATATTACTCAGGCTTAAAGAATGAAATTGTGGCATTTGCCAATAAATAGATGGAGTTGGAGACTATCATGCTAAGTAAAATAAGCCAATCCCAAAAAACCAAAGGCCAAATGTTTTCCCTGATACGTGGATACTAATTCACAATAAGGAGGGAGGCTAGGGAAGAACAGAGTTACTTTAGATTAGGTAGAGGGGAGTGAAGGGAGGGGAGCGGGGATGGGGACAGGAAGGATAGTTAGAATGAATCAGCCATTATTACCCTATGTACATATATGACTATACGAGTAGGATTCTACATCATTTACAACCAGAAGAATGAGAAATTATATTCCATTTATGTATGATGTATCAAAATGCATTCTACGGTCATGCATAACTAATTAGAATTTTTAAAATGTGATTAAAAAAAGAATGCAGCTTGAGAAATGAAGTCCATCACAATACAAGCCCATGGAATCACTCAGCCTCTGCCTGAGAACAAAATCCCTGCAGGTATTCAGATGTGCCACACAGTTGTGCAATATATAATTCCTTTTCTTGTCACAATTTATCACTGCATCTGTTCCTTTGAAATGAAACCCTTTCACAAATGGAAGATAGAACAGTCTGGTTTCACAGGAATTTTTTCTGTTGATTGCTGAAAGGCTAATCAACTAAAATAGTAATAACACAGGCTTTATCAGTCTGCATTCTTCAGCAGGTTCTAGTACCCCAGTCATCAGTGACACCTTTAAGGAATCAATTATAAAGCCTTTTTTTTCTTTCTTTTTCTTTTTTACCGAGGATTTAACTCAAGCCACTTTACCACTGAGCTATATTCCCAGTCCTTTTTTTATTTTTTATTTTGAGAGAGGGTTTCACTAACTTGCTGAGGGTTTCACAATTGCTTAGGCTGGCCTTGAACTTGTGATCCTCCTACCTTACAGGCTTGAGCCACTGAACCCAGCAATTATAAGGCATTTTCTAATCATCTAACATATAGGAGGTGAACCTACCTACTGTCAAATATACAGAACTGAGTTATGGTGAGACTAAAAGATCAGCATCTTTGTGCCCCACTAACCTGAAAGCCTTGCTAGGATCCAGATGGGGGATAGAAGGGTGCAGAACACAACACACTAGGGACTGGATGACCAGTCTTGATGGAGAAAGCCTCACTGAGGATGTGGTGAAACACAACCGGTCCCAACTCTCGCTCAGTACTGTGTACCCGGTTTCAGGTACATGGCAGGTGCTCAGCATAAGTGCTCCCAGAACAGGAAGGTTCCAGCAGTCCAAAGAGATATAAATGTAACAGTTTTATGCTTTGAATATAAACCCTTGCTGCTCTGCCACTGCAAGTGATTTTTAAAATGGACATGTTTCTTTCTTTTCCTCTCTCCCTGCTTCTCCCTAATCTTTCCCCCTCCCTAATCTCAGGGGAAACAGGATTACCTTCTTTCCCATCCTAGGCAGTTATCTGTCCCTGAGTACACACCCACCATAGGAATGAAGTAACCTAGACTTTGGGAATGGTACCAGAAGGTCTCAGGAATGACTATCTCCCAGATTAACAAGTGAATTACAACTCCAATAAAAAATACATGGAATGCACTCCTGGAGTCACCTCTTTAAAAGCCCCCTGTTCCTGCTGATGGGCAGAATCACAGTTGTTGGGACAGGAGTCCCCTGTTTCTCCTTTGCTAGTAAAGCAATAAAACTTCTTTTTCCTTTTTCTCAAAACCATGTCCTGTTATTAGATTGGCACTGGGGACAAGGACCGAGCTTTCGGCAACATAAATACCCCATAAAGATTACTATAGAGCCCTCGGCAAAAAATGCAAGGCCCCATAAAGGTACTCTGCAATGGGTCCCCTAAAGGTATCTCACCATGTCATAATTACCTCTCTCTCTCAGGCTTTAAAATGCTTTCCTAACATTCAAATGGTGTTAAACTGGAATAGATGTGGGGATTTCTTTCAGTTGTCTAGTTTGTCTATTATCACTGCCAAGGAATCATACAAAACATCATGGTCAAAGTTAAATAGCATGGGAAAGATACTTTATCAGTCTTCCTATGCTGACTCTTCCAACCTTCCAGGTTATGCAGACAGCCGTGACAGGCTGCCTTATGAAGTTAATTTTTGCCATCTTTGAGCAGCTTGAAATGTCTCAAAGATTCAATTTCTATGTAAATGCCAAAATCATCTGCTAGTAGATTTTCACCAAGTGATCAAAAATTTACCTCTTGAAGGTATCCAGAACAAAATTAGTTCCTCTTTCAAATGACAGGTCTTCCAAATATTTGCTCTCTACACAATTCCCTCAGTTCCTTCAGCCATTCTTTTGAATGATCTCAAGTTCCTCACCTTCTAAGCATTCTTCCTCAACAATCATTAATCATTATCATTAATCCAAGGCTACGCCTATCTCATCTGCCTTCCTCCTGACAATGAACTGACAACAATCCTCACATCTACCAGAAGCTACCCTTTTTACCTGTGTACCTGACCCCACTCCTCCCTCATTTAACCATATTGCTTCCTCCATTGATCCCTTTCTCCTGCATCAATCCTTTCCTTCAACAAAACCATTCCTATGCCTTTCAAGTACTATCATCTTTAATAACTTGAACACACCTTTTCTCACTCTCTTTTGAACTCACAACCATTAGACCTTGTTTTTACTATTTTACCTATCAAGTCCTAAATGATTTCCCACATTGTCGAATTCAATGGTCAATCGTTTCCCTTAATCTGTCCACAGTTTGAGTCACAGCTGACCTCTTCTATGCTCAGCCTTTAAGACACTTACTCTCCAGAACTCTTCTGTGATTCATTCAGGACTTCTCATCTCAGTATAAAAGCAACACTTCTACTATGGCTAAAGGCCCTATAAGAAGGGTTTCACAAACTTTTCCCTCTCAGACTATTGAGGACCCAAAGAATGCTTAACATTTACTATATATAACCTTAAAACTGAGAAAAAGTTTCAGTTATTTATTAATTCACCTTAAAATATTTATCACATATTGACATTATTCACATATTTTATGGGGCAAAAAAACACCAATTATTTTCCAAAATAGAAACTTAGGAGAGTAATGCTAGTTCACATTTTTGCAAATCTTTCTACTATATGGTTTAAGAGGACAGTTGGGTTCTCCTGTTTCTGCATTTCAACTGTTGCAACATCACACATCATGCAGCCTCTAAATAACACCATCTTAGTATTATTATGAAGACAGTTTTGAACTTATGGATCCCATAAAAAGACCCCAGGGGATCTGCACCCTCAACACCTTCCTCTCTCACCTCTTTCTATTGCTTCCCCAATCCTTGCCTCCAGCATACTTCTTGCTGCCAAAGGAAAGGTTAAAAAGAAGGCTTAAAGCTGGTGCAGTAACACTGGACTGTAAATCCAGCTACTCAGGATACTGAGGTAGGAAGACTGCAAGTTCCAGGTCAGTCTTAGCAACTTTGCCAGACCCTGTCTCAAAACAAAATATAAAAAAGGCTGGAGATGCAGCTCAGTGGTAGAGTGCCCCTAGGTTCAATGGCCAGTAAAACCCCTCCCCAAAGGGAGTTAAAAAAAAAAAAAAAATTAAAGAAAAAACTTCTTATCCCAGGCAGGGGGAGTGTGGTTTAGTAGGAGAGTGTGTGCTTAGTCCTAGGTTCAATCCCTAGCATTACACAAACTGCGAACCCCACCGTTCCTGCCGACCAACTCCAAATAACAAAACCACTTCTTACTCTCTTTCCCTGGTTCTCTCCAAAGCATTTACTACAACCTGATACACATGTTACTTATAGTCTGTCTTCCCTCTTTTGCTGAATCATCATGCCCAGAGCAGTTTCTGGCTGGAGTAATTAGCATTTTAATGAATGAATGGATAGATAAATGAACTTCTCCATCCTGCCCAGGTGTCTAGGGATCCACGCAGAATTTTTTGAGGAGATGAAACAGACATAACAGAAAATGAAAATGGTTTGAGTGCTTTCAGGCAAGTGCCACCAGGTTGGGGAAGAAACCTATAAGAGGACTCCAGATCACACCTATTATGCTTCTCTGGCCTCTGGAGACCTTTGCTTTTGTTCATGATCACTATCTGCCCTGGGCTTCACTTAACACAGGCTCTATTCAGCAAGCTCCACACCACTCAGGCCCTGTTCCTGCCTGTAAGAGAGGAGAGCACAGCAGGTGCCAGACCTGGAAGCACCTTTGATTCAACAGCCAAATAGTTTCAGAATCACTGTCTGCTATAAAAATAAACTGGTTTCTAGAAAAGAACTGCAGTATCAGTGTCATGAAATGCTACACAAAAGCCCCCATTCCACTTCTCTAGAGAGAGATAAGTGAAAAACCCATAATATTCCTAATTCCAAATTGTGTGCTTTCAAAATCTGCATCAGAAAACCATGAAGCTGTCATAAGCCCTGGACATCTGGACAGGCAGCACTTCTTTATTCAAGGAAGGATAACCATCTCCAACCATAGGCGGGGCCTTAATAGTGCTCAGTGGTCCTTTCCACAGAGCCTGCTGATTCCTCCAGACTTGGTTCTGTGTCTCAGATGCTTATTCATCCTCATCCCACTGTTCCACTCTCAATAACCCTGCCTCCTGCATGATAGAGAAATATTTAAAATATTATGGGCTGGGTATGGTGGTGCATGCCTGTAATCCCAGCAGATCTGGATGCTGAGACACCAGGATCACAAGTTCAAAACCAAACAGCAATGGCAAGGCACTAAGCAACTCAATGAGACCCTGTCTCTAAATAAAATACAAAAAAGGGCTGGGGATGTGGTTCAGTGGTCAAATGCCCCTGAGTTCAATTCTCGGTACCTCCCACACTCAAAAAATAAATAAATAAAATATAATATGTCCTTCACTAATCTCTCTTGGGAAGTGGGCTGAGGTTTCTGGCTCTCCAGGCTCCCTCTACCTTCAGAGAAAGGTTTTCCTGGTCAAAGAATGTCTATCTTATGCCCTTTGTTCTCCCTGGAATCTAGTTCTATCTCCTACTCAAATGCTTTTTCTCCCTCATTTTAACCACTTTTCAATGTTCAGGTAGGTCAGTGGCATGCAGTATGTTCATATGTTATGCAAACATCATCACCATCCATGTGTCATGTTTTAAACCTTTCTCACTACCAGTCTCCTCTCCCCTAATCCTACTAACATGCTGGAGTTCCCCTCATCTTTAAACACTCACGTAGGGGGCATGCACACGTTGACACACAGCTTCACTCTGTACCCTCTTTCATTTTCTGACCTCCTCCCCTTGATTTTACCACTGGACTTCCTGAAAGAGCAGTCTACCAAGTCTGCTTTTGATGACACCATTTCTTAACCTCCTAATGACCTTTCTGTTCATCTTTTCACTCCCTGTCCAATCTGGCTTTTGTCTCCATCACTCCACTGAGGTCAACAATGACTTTCTAATTGGAAACTTGATCTCACTTGCTCCCTCTCTTTGGCTCTTCCTGGAAGCTCCCTCCCTTGGCTCTGTGAGACTTGCCTCCTGCTTCTCCTTATTCTCTGCATCTCTCAGATGGCTCCTACTCTCTCATCTACTGCTCTATATTGGAGGATCCTAAGTTTTTATCTCTCTGACCTTACTCCTGAAATACAAACAACTCCATCTAGCTATCTCACAGGCACCTTAAACTGACAAAGCCCCAAACTGAATACTTCTATTCTCCCCTAATTCCTATTCTCTCATAAAATCAAATGTCACTACCATCCCATCCACCCCCCAAGTAGAAATCTGGAGTCATCTAAGACCCTTCTGTTTTCACCCTCTCTGTACAATCTGCTGGTTCTACTTTCTAGGATCCTACTTCATAAACTTCATTTCTCAATCATTACTTTGAGGAAAACACACAAGATTTCTAGCTCAGACTATCACAATAACTCTTCAATCTTTTTATTTTTTTTCTGGTTTAAAAAAACAAATTTATTTTCTCACATTTCTAATTAGCTCCTTAACCCCTCTCCAATCTATCACCCACATGAATACCAGAGTACTCTTTCTTAAGAGCAAATTTGATCCCCGCTTTAGACCTCCACTAACTTCAGGAAATAATCCAAATCAAAAGATCCCTCAAGATCTAGCACTAGTCTTATTTCCTAAACTTCCAAATACAAACCTTTTTTTCCCCAGTCATACTCTCCAGGAAATATACTCCTGTGAGCCTCCTTACCTTTGCTCATATCACTGTCTTTGCTTAGTGTGTTGCTCCTCCCTTGTCCACTGGAGACTCCTGGTGATCATTCTAGATTCCACTGAAATGACTCTACTTAGCCTCCCCTAACACCAGGCAAATCTAACCACTTCTTTCTCTGCATTCCATCTCACCTTGGCATGTACCTCCCTCTCAACACTTGCCACTTGCTCTGGAACTCTGTCCATGTCTTCGTATGCTTTAGCTTATGTAGCTCTCTATTCAGTAGGAAGAGGAGTTCAGGTTTATACCTGCACTTAACTGCAGGTGCTAGAATAAAAGTATAGCACAGCAAGTACCAGGAAAGCAAAAAGAAAACACCAGGGCTTACCAGGTCCACCATGTTACAGAACTACAAAAAAGGAGAAAGGCATTTGCATGATGATTATTAGTTTATTATTAACTTGTTGATTGAGGGAGTGAGAGAAGGACAAGGAAGTGACCAAAGTTGAGTTCCCTAAGGCATCTCTCTGTATGGTTTCTAATAATGAAAAGGACTTTTGTTTTTAATTTACATTCCAGGACACCAGAGGTACTAGTGATTTTGAAGTTCCTAGGGGTGAGACAGGTTATGAGGAAGCCCAATCAGCTTCTTAGAGATGGAAACAGGGAATAAAGGAGAGAAAGTAAGTAAAAGTAAACACTCTGGGAGGGCTAGCTGTGATGAGCAATAAGCCTGGAGGCTGGAGGCTGACAGTTAAAAAAAAAAAAAAAAAAAAAAAAAAAAGGCCTTTTATTATCTAACAAGGTCCAGGTAGATATGCACCATGCCACTCCCGCTACCCATGTACCAAGAAAACTGACTGAATCTGTCTTGGTTCCAGGCTGCAGCAGGGAAGGAATAAGGAGGAGTGCTAGCTAACTCCAGGACCAACTATTTCATGAAAGAAATCTTAGTTATGCTCTCCAAAGCAGAAATAAACCAAGATAGCTGACTCTAACCCAGATCAGTTCTGATGGAGATATTTAGAGGAAGAATTACAAAGATGGGACTAGGACAGTGTGATGTTAAGAAGTCAGAGATGCATTTGGAAAGAAACCAGGGGAGGGGAGTTCAGCTTTAAATCCTTTGTCATTTGCCAGAGTGGCTTTTGATGTATTTCTACTTCTCCCTTGTGATATTCTTTTTCCAAGCCAGGCTGTACAAAGCAGGGGGCAGATATCCTGGAGTGCTAAGGCTGAGAGAGTTAGGATGGGGTCAGGGAAATGGTACTCATTTCTAAGAAGTATGGTGTGTACTGGGAAGTTGCAGACCTTTAGTCTTCTAGCCATTTCTAATTTTTTGATCCTTTGCTTCTTTTGGGGCTTTACATATGAAGACATTTTGAGACCTTTGGGCAAGATCTATTTCAGGACATGAGACATCTGTAAAGTCCTACAGTCCCACGGATTCCATCAATTAAGATGCCTATGCAGTGATGTTCCCAAGGTCAAAGTAGCTTTTCCATAAACTTCATTTCTTTGATCACTGATTTAGCAAATTACCAGGTTTGGATTCACAGTCCATTACTTCACACTGGGTAGATGCAAATATCCAGCTGTCAGGAGGAAGGGACAATGCCTTTTTGAAGGTTTAGGTGACAGATTTGATCCCCTGGCTCTAGTACCAAAAGTTAGTCATGATGGAGGAACTCGTGTTAACTACTCAAACATGGTTGGAGAAGGGACACCAAGAAAACCCAAAGACTAAGGAATTTCTTCATTTTCATTGAGGAAGTATTATTCTCACCAATAGTTATTTAAAAAAAAATAAAGTATAAGTTTCCAGATCTCCAAGCCAAGCCTGGTTGAGCACAGAGGCAGAATAGTTGTGACCTGCTCTGAGTTTCCCTCATCTTACTAAATTGGCAGCAACAGATGGATAATCACTCCTTTCTTCAGTCAGTCTCCTATGCCTCACTGAACCATCACTGTAATCAGGTGGGAATTATTAAAAATTTCCTCCAAGGTGATCACAAAAATGTTCTAAAACTAGGTTGTGGTGACTATTACACAGTTGGCAGATTTACTAAAATAACTGATGTGCACACTTAAAATTAATGGTTGAATATATTGTAATTTACAGCATTCATTTATTGGTCCTGGGGAATCACATCTAGGGCCTCACACATGCTAGATTAGCATGAACTACAACCACCGAACTACAACCCCAGTCTTCAAGTTACACCTAAAAAAAGGAACATCCCTCTAGTCCTGAGCACCATTCAATCTCTCCTACCCAGTCAGAAACCCTGGTGTAGGTCAGGAATTGAGAATAGTCCATGGCTCCTCTCCCCTTCATCTATTCAGGGTGTCCAGCATCTAGCATGGTTGGAGTACCTATTAGGAATAAACAAGCCCATTTCTGTTTCTGACCAGAGAGATGAAATATGAAGGCACTCTAGGATCCAGAGGCCAATTACCTAGTTTGCAATTATTGGGATCCCGTCCCATGACCCCCACCACCACCCTCCTTGCTATTTAGTCAAATTTATTGCTCTGTTAACACCTAGGTTACAGGTAAACAAAAAGTTTCAGTCAAACTAAAATGTCACAGGCCTTTCTCAAAGTAGGAAAGGAAATTTCATCTCATGGTTAAGTAGTGATTTCAGTCTTCCATACACTCTCCAACTTCTTTTTTTCTTTTTGGTACTAGGGTTCAAACCCAGGGGTACTTAATTACTGAGCCACATCCCCAGTCTTTTTTTTTTTTTTTTTTTTTTCTGAGACAGGTTCCCACTAAGTTACTTAGGGCCCATGCTAGGTTGCTGAAGCTGGCCTTGAACTTGTGATCCTCCTGCTTCAGGCTCTAAGTTGCTGGGATTACAGGCATGTTTTGACTGCTTTCTTCCCTAAATTATCAGTATGACTGAGAAAGAAGTAATGTATTTTCTTGCTTTCACTCCAAATGTCTATCTGCCCAGTTGGACTGAAGTGATATGAACAAGTCAGTTTCAGTTTGTTATGGACTTTCTCTTGAAGAGTCATAAGCTTCCTTGTCTGCCTTCACCATTGTATATCTGCTTTTGTCACTTACGTAAACAGATGAGTTTTTGCTAACAGAGAATGAAGCCCAATAGGAATGTGTTAGGTTGCCCTACAGGACTAAGGCAGACAGAGGGCAGGAAGGGCTGCCCTTCCTCATGTCACCCTAGAGAATTGTTTATTAAATCCTGTTGCCTTCACACTGTGGAGATGCTCTGGGGTTTTTGGTCAGATTTCTTCAGAGATATAGGGTCACTAATAAGGTCTTCTGACAAAATCTTTATGTCTACAGTGTTTAATATCTGAATCAAATTACTTGGGTAGAACAGAATGCATTTGCTTTTCCTGTCCCCAAGCAAGCATTATAAAAGTGGTATATTTATTGAATCTCTGCTGGAACCAGGTGCTCAAATGGGGAAATGTGCTCAAGTCAGCTTGGTCATGTTTGGCATATCATGGCCCTGAACTGTGGAACCTGACTGCAAGTGCAAAAGCTGTTCAGGAGCTCAGAGAGAGGGCAGGTGGCATCCTTTGGTTGCCTTTCCAATATGGATGGCCTTCTGGAGTAAGCACTGCCGTAGCCACAGAAGGTCGCAGAAGCAAATAACACTTTTTAAAATGCTCTAGTATTTGGGTTCTCTCAGATTTTAGATTTCAGTATACAGAACAAGCCGAAGTCTTCACCTTCTGTATACCACAGCCAGCAGGTCAATTAGGAGTACTCCTATGCCTGCGATAAATTAGACAAGGGTTTTAGAAAATCAAGTGGTGGGCCAAGGACTACTTGTAACTTGAAACCACTGCCAGATCAGAAAAAAAGATGCCTGAAGGGGCACCGGGCCTCTTGGCCATCAGGTATTGGCATTTTAGGACAAGGTACCTGTAGAATATATCCTCTAGGCCCTTTTAAAACTAGCTAATCTCATTGGTGCTGAATTAAGTGGCAATTAATAAATCTGTAGAAAAACTTTGGTAGGTTGCTGGCTTTGAGTCCAGAGCAGATGGAATTTTGGAACCCAAAGAGCTTATGGCAGTTGGTTTTTGGCAAATGGTTTTTGGGAGAAAAGAAATTAAAGTTCTGGCTGTACTTCATTCAGTATGCTCCTGGACCAGGGTTGGAGGGGGTTTGGGGGTCATCTCTAGGGCAGAGGGTAGTGTCAGAAGACAGAAGCTGTGGGCTATGAATTTTCAAGACCCTGTAAGAGCACAGTTTGAAGAATCTGCAATATTCCTTAAGTATAAGAAAGAAAGCTTATTGTTATTTCCTTCCTTTAATGTTTCATTTCCAAATAAATGAGTCTGTCCTACGTGAAAGAGTCAGGGATGCTGCTACGGGAATGATAATGGGTGCTATCAAAGTTCAAAAGGAATTAGATTAGACTGAGGGCAGGCCTTGAGAAGCACTTGATCCAGAGGAAACTTCCGTTTCCCTGATAAAGGTATTCCTAAGTCCCACTAGACTATAAGCTCTCAGGTGACAACAGGCTTCTCTCAGTTGGGTTGCTATTCCAGCAGTTAGGCAGGCCAGACTCACAACACACACTCAGATCTTTATGGGATGAATTGAAGTTTTTTTGTTCTTTGCAGTACTAGAGATTGAACCCAGGGCTTAGCACATGTTAGACAAGTATGTACTCTACCACTGAGTTATAGCCACAGCCCCTTTAAAAATTTTTTTATTTTGAAATAGAACCTTGCTTGCTAAGTTGCCCAGGCTAGCCATGAACTTGGGATCCTCCTGACTCAGCCTGCCCCGTAGCTGGGATTAAAGGTATGTGCCCACTACACCCAGCTACTAAAGTTTTGGTTTATGGTATGTACTCTGAGTGCTCAAGATGAATTTTTTTTTAACAGGTGTCTTTACATAGTTTATTTTATATAACACAATGCATTGAACATAGTCATCCACTGAAGTAACACTAACTTGATGCAACATGTAGAGCTAGAACTATTGGGAACAACTGTTATACATGTCTTCTTCACATAGTATATTACATACACCTAGTGGAGTGAACACATTTATTCACTGAGAGAAGACTATTCTGATTCATATGTATAAGCAGTAACACCTTTTACAAATGTGACTGTACATAATGTAGCCCACACACCATACTTCAAATACCTTCATTCACTGCAGAAACAAATAAATGGAATTTTTAGAATTTCTTTTAATAAGCTTTTTAAAAAAGCAGCAGGAATACTTGTTGGTTCAATGTTTTGTTTTTAAACTGTGTATAAATTGGGTTGTTAACTTTCAACCCTACACTGTACTAATTCCTCGAGAATAGTGCAAAAAATAAGCACATTTTCTTCAAAGGTTTCTCTCTACAAACATGCCTAAAACTTCACCTGTTCTCTGCTTCTGAATAACCCCCTTTAAAACCAAAGGAGTATATGTAACTGAGAAAAGTCTCACACTCAAAATATTTTTTTAAATTGTATAAACCATAAAAAAAGCAGTTACCAAATGAAAATGAGGCAAAAGATTTTCATCAGGCAAACCACCAGAGAACATTCAAATAACCAAAAGCATATGAACAAGTGTTCAACATATTAGTCATCAGGAAAATGCCTATGAAAGCCATAGTGAGATACTGCTACATACTCATAAGAATGACTAAAATTACAGACTGAGAACAACTAGAGTAGGCAATGAGAGGGAACAACAGAACTAATGTCTCCTCTTGACAGATGAGCAGACAGGAGTCAAGAGAAGTGAATGAGTTGTTTCAAGTCATATAGCAAGCTACCAATGGTATTTGGTTAAGTGGCAAATTCTCTGCATTTCCTCCCTGTTTTTTTAAGTCACTGCTATATCACTGTAGGCCAAAAAATAAATAAAAATTCCCTAACTCTTTCACTTTTGGGGATCTATCAATTCTCCAAGGATATATTTTTAAATTGGATAATGCCAGAGTTCTAGCTTTCTTCCACCTACTTCAGTCCCACATTAAAAAAAAAAAAAAAAGATGAATTACTCTCAAAAATGAATTGCTAAATTCACCACATCGCACAGTGATTTCTATAATGGCACCAATAAAGTTTAATTATTCTCTATTAACCAGGTTGCATGATTTTCTCCCCAGCTTTGTGAGTTCCTGGGAGTGAGGACTATGTTTTATCTTACTCCTAGCAGTAAAGCAGTCAAGATCTGAATGAAGCCCCCCCCCCCAAAATCACTCACTGAAAACACATATTCTCTTCCCCCTCTTGCCAATGGCTAAAGCAATTTTGTTTCAAGCTAAGTGTTAAGACTCCACAAATATTCCCTGCTTTAGAAAGAAGAGGCATGGGGGAATCTATCAGTTATCTCTTATTGATTCTAACAATTATTAGTTATTAAGTTTCTTTTTTGTTAAGAACTGTGCCAAGTACTTTTTAGAAATCTGTAAGAACTATTACGGTTTTCACTGTATAGATGAGAAAACTGAAGGCAGAGGTCAACACTTGCTCAGCTGATAAACTGATGATGACAATATTCAAATCCAGGAGTGCTTTACTTTAAAGCCCCAATTACTGCACTTCCTCCCAAAGAACTCTTTTGTGTCAAAAACGTAATCCAATTGCATACCTTCACAGGGAGACCAGAACATCCCATGGGAAGGGCAGTAGTTCTGAACCTCAGATTACTTAATATCTTGACATACTGCTAAGATAAGCATGGTTTAGCTATAAATGCAGTCTCACATACGGATATGAGCATATTCAGTGAGGGAAGTGTGTCTCTCCTTATACCATTACACTTACCAATGGAGGAGACTGTGCTGGGCCTCTTGGGTATTCAAGGAGCTTAAACTTGACAGACAACTGTGCTGTACTCTTGTGTCAAAAAACCAATTTTGAACAAAAGTTTTAGGTGTCAAGATGAATTAGGACAAGATGATACTTTGGTAACCAGAGTATGAAAGGACTAAATGAAAGTTTGGCAGAGGGTGAGGCACTTCTCATTATGAAGGTAAATCTACTATTCTCTCTAACAGTGCTCCTGGCTCTAGCTGAAATCTCAAGGACATTCAGCACTTGTGGCTGCAACCATTTGGGTAACAGTAGTAAGGATATCTATAAAGGCATTAGAGCTCATAACCCTGAATAAACACCAGGCTTTTGCTGTCCACCACATACAGTAGTACAAGGGGGAAAGGAAAGTTAGCTCTGAAATCCACCCTATTCTTCACACAGCAAGTCATAATACACCTGTGAGGAAGAGTAAGCATTCAGAAGAGGTATACCGTTCTGCTACACACAAAGGTGCTACAGGGATGAGAGATGGCCATGAATCCTGCCATTCCTTAAGGAGGTCAAACAGCAGAGGCTGGATAGAAACCTATGAGGGTTGGTCTGGACTATGGACAGTGAATTCAACCACATTCAACTTCAAATACTGTATGCTCTTCTGCAACTCTCTGAGGTGACATCAGTTAAGTCCAAGAGATCCAAATAATTCCCTGCACACTTAGAAATGAAAAGCCCTTCCTGATTGGAGAGTGACTTGGGAAACTAGGGTCCTATCTTTGTATTTCACAAAAGCAACTATCCTCCTCTGTAGTAGACAGTCCCATCTACCATGTCTACCAACTTCCAAACTGCCAGAAATAGTTACTTCACTCAAGGCACAATGGATACATTAGACACCCAGGACCACAACACCCTAATGATATGAGCCTACTGAAGAAGGCATAGATGTATGTACTATGTTTACTGAAGTTATTCTTCCTCCTCCATATAGCCCTATAAGCAATAGCATCATAGCCAACAGTCCTGTACTGATGTCAGGACATGCATTCAGGTCATCTGAGAAGGCCCCTGGACTTCATAACTCTAAGGCTAAGGATACAAGTCTGGGCAACGAAGTGCCAAAGCCTGATTTTCTCAATGTAACAATCAGATGCTACTAATCTGCCCTTTCTAGGTCAGCTGAACACAACTTCAAAAACAAGACTTCTTGTAGGTGAAAAGTATTCAAGAAGCATAAAGAAAACTGATGAAATTCATAGGACACAACTTTAGAATAACTAAACCAAACCCAACAACCAAAGGGAAGGAGTAGTCCCATGAAATATTCAAGTCTTGTGTCAGAACATACAGAAGACTATAACAAACACTGGAATAAAAGAATAAAAATCCACCACAAGGAAAGACACAAGATAGCATAAACCCAAGGATATACAAGTTCAAAAGCAACAGCAGACAGAGGGGGATCAGAAAGGAAAACGAGGCTGAGGAGCAGGTAGAGATTAGGTAGAGAATACTCAGGCAGTTAAAGAACATTTTCCAGATCTGTGGATTAACTTCTTGAAGGAAAAGCTGAAAGCCTTGCCTTGCAGGACAGGCCAGCATCAAATGTTTACTGAGAGCTATTTAATCAGGGTAGGATGAATTATATAAAATAAGCTGAAAGCCCTGTAAACTCCCAAGATTGACATCAGAACCCTACGTAGAATGATGGGTCAATCTGCTTCTCACCCAACTGCTGTCCACTGACGAAAGTTCAAGATATTAAATTATTCACAGAGGCCACAGGTTGCATGGACCAAGTAAAGTAGAACACCTCTTCCACCCACCATATCACAGGCACAGTGTGTGCCTAATCAACACTGAGTGGACCCTACAATTCCAATCTTCATTCTGATTGCTAGGGAGGAAAATAAGGTTTGCAGCTGCTTCACATTTTTTTCTGTGGTCTGCCATTTGCCGTAAGAGAGCCTGCAGATTCCTACCCAGCTCTCTGGACAAGAAGTACCAAGGTCTGATATTTTTCAATGAAAAAATCAGCTGCCATTTTCATTAGTGAAGTAAATGAAGACACCAATATCTGCTAAGGTTAAAACTAGTCATCCTTAGGGTTGAAGAGGAAGCAGATATTGGTGATGGCAAGTCATGGCCTTAAGCCCATTAGTAGTTTTTTTTGAAGCAAAGTGCCTAGGAAGAAAGGACCCCTCAGACAACTGTATAACTTGGTTCATCCCAGGAGACAGGGGTTCACTGCAAAGATGGAAGCTAAAAAGAGGAAATTAAGAGACAAGTAACCTTCAAATGCCATACCAGACAACAGCTGTTATTCTTCATAAAATTCAGACATTTAATTTGTGAAAGAATTACCATGTGCTTTATATATGCCACTTTTGGGGTACATAAACTGTGATTGGAGAGTGATTTGGGAAACTAGGGTAAAAGAAGGAAAAAGATATTATATTTGCTGTTCTCTGAGAATAGCTGTCTGGTCAGCCTTCATAGAGGGTCCATAAAGCTCATCAGAATCATCAAAGAACTTCAAAAAAATTTTCCAATGATGAGGCCCACTTCAGATCTATCAAATCAGAATCTCTGCTGTGGCATGGGGTAGATACATATAACCCCTCTCCTGCATTCTAACTTGGCCCCAGGACTAAAAAGGGAAACAGAAGGCAAATGTGAGAAAGAAACCAGAGGCTCATCCACATTCAAACAAAACTTCTCCCCTACATAGGAGTCAACTATCTGTTCAACAAGTCTCTACTTTCCCACTATTAACAGTAACAAAAGGGGAGTTGCCCAACCAAAGAATTGAGCAATACTGCACAGAATTAAAGAAAACGATGTACTTAATTTGAGCATGTATGTTTTGTTCAGGAAAACATAAACCAGCTGTAATGTTCTGTCTCTCCAGAGGTGAAATGACACCACAACATGTCTAAAGATAGTTCAGTGATTGTATGCTTGCAAGGAAGTGCAAAATTAAGCACAATCCAAGTGGGCAAAGGAAGACTATGCACTGAGTGACTGTGGTTGCCAGGTCAGCTCAGAGCTTCCTCTTGCCCAACAAATCAAAGCCCTGGTGCTCTGAGAAGGATAAATATAGCCCAGTCCCACCAAAGTCAGTTCTGTGGGTTGGGAAAGACGCCTGTCCAGTCCTCTGTCCTGCCAATGATGCCGCCTGTCAGACATACTTTACCTCCTCCACTTAATCTGAATGGTGTGGTTTTCCCAACCAAGTCTTTAGGAAATGACTATTAAGGCTGAGTGTGTCAGTTCATGATCATGAGTTGGCAATGATTATGTAAAAAATAGATATAAGGAGAAAGAATTTCAGATATTCTGAGACCTCATCAATTCTGAAGACAGTTGTGAGCAGACACCTGTTTGAAAAGCTTCGTTGGGGTACTGCTATTGGTGTTATCTGCTATGGAATGAATCCCCTGAAGGAGCCTGGTCTCTGTTAGACTTCCAAATGATCTAAGCAGGTAAAGACACAGATTCTAGCAACTCTGTGAGGTAGTACAAGGTGAGCTAAACCAATGATGTCAACCATGGCAGTCAAGGAGGGTTCAAGTCTGATGGGCACCACCCTAGGAGATTCAGGGCAGGCCTGCTCTGTGGGATCAACAGTAGCCCAGATGTTCTTTCTCTATGCTAGCAGGCCCAGAAAGGTCCAAGGTGAAAGCTGAACTGAAAACTCCACTCAGGAGAAAACTTTCAAGAAACTTCTGTTTCTTAGGCCCTTTAGATTGGAGGCAATACTGAGACTACACCATTCTCTTAATTTACACATCAGAGTTCTCACTATATAGCTGAAGTTTACCTCTATGATAGAAACAATGCTGACAACAGGAACAATTTCCAAGTTCTGAAAGGAACAAAATAAAATTTTTCTGGTTATTACTTATTTTCCTCAAAATCAACTCTTCTTCCTACCCTTTCTTGGGTCAGTAGAATGTGGCTTTTTTCAAAACGCCCTTCTCCTCTTAACAGAGATTATTAAAATGGACAGACCAAAATCTCTTCAGAGCAAAAAGTACATATACTTTCATGAAAAATAATGACTCTTTCCATATCTGAGAAACACTCCTAGTCTAGATGCAAGAGACAGCTTTGTGAATAAATCAAAGCAATGTATAGTCAAAGGCCTGCTCCCACCTTTTCCCCTGGAGGCTGACAGTGTGAATTGGAGGAAACAAAAGAGCAAGAGCTCAGCTGTCTGCTCTTCTGGGGCCTGTCCCATAGAGAAAACAATTAGTTTGAGTTTTATGCCATGACATCATCAGCTACCAATCACCATAGAGAAGGTGGAGCAGGTTCTGTCTGTGAAGCCAACGACTGCAACTGTCAAATCACAAAGGACTGCACAGGTGTGAGGTGGGGGTTTTCTTCTACCTTGTTTCTGTATTAAACTAGACAAGAAAGTAAGAAGCTCGGAGAAACTCTATGGGAAAAAAAAAAAAAAAAAAAAAAAAAAAGCACAGAAACTTAAAATGCCCTTGATGTAAACACCAGACCATCCAGGAATGCACCTGAGCCACTTCCCCTCCCCACCTCCACCTCCACCCCTGTCAGATTGACAATGGAAGCCTTTGTTCCACCAAGTGGCCAAGGCATCTTCCCAGTGATCTGGGCCAAGGAAAGAGTCAGAGTTTTAGGAAAGTTCACCCCTGAGCATGTATTTTTTCAAACAGGATTCCAAAGCAGAGAAGGGAGTGGGAAAGAAAAGGAAAAGACTTTGGTTGATTCAGACATTAAAGTCTCTACCCAGAAACTGTCCTGACTTGTGTGCCACAGCTGGAGATTCTTGGACTTGGTTATTTTCAGTTCACATTCCTCCAGAAAACACTGGCAACCTTATGAATGAAACTTTTTAGCCAAGGTTAGAATATACAAGGAGAGTGGGGGTGGCTGTAGCCCAGGACACAGGGCTACAGGAGAGTAAGGGGTGAAGGAGAAAACTTACAGAGCAAATATTGTTTACAACTGCAGAGCCAAGTTAATGTGATCACTTTGCCCATTCAAGCATATTATTACATTAAGTCCTGAACAAAAAAGTAGGAGGCAGGGAGAGCACAGCCCACCCAGTCTCAGCTTGGTAGTGGCATGAGAGCAACATTCCATGCAAAGTTGGTCCTGCAACAGTGTGTGCCAGCCCTGGGAACTCAGCAGTAAGCTGCTGGGCACACATACTCAAGTGATGAAAGGTCGAAGAGACCTGGTTTCAAGAGATGGGCAGCATGGGCTCATATACAACTACAGAAGAAAGCACACAGGAGAAGCTGCATATTTTTTTTCTCTTTCTTTTCTTTTCTTTTCTTTTCCTTCCTTCCTTCCTCCCTCCCTCCCTCCCTCCCTTCCTCCCTCCCTTCCTTCCTTTTTTAAATTTCCTCCAGTGCCAGAGATAAACCCCAGGGCCTTGCACATGCTGGACAAGTGTTCTACCACTGAACCAAACCCCCAGCTCCAAGAAACTGCATTTTTAACTGAAAACAGGGTGCAGCTAGACATGTCAAGAGAAGCATTGGTGGTTGAGTCTTCAAATAGCCATCCTACAATAGGGCATGCCACAGTGGTAGGAGGCAGAAAAGGCCTTGGGTGGGACCAGGGTTCTCCTAACTCAGAAATCACTATATTATTTACTTCTGCACACTTGAGATTTTAACTTTCTATAAACAATAAACATGATATCAACTGCCATTAAATAAGAGTATCTTGCTCATGTACTGTTGTTTTTTAAATGGTAAAATTATGTGAAAATTGAGTATGCCAATAAACAGGTGATCTAATATTTATTCTAGGCTAGATTCAATCTATCTATACCCTTTGGTGCTGACTGTCATCTATTGTAATTCTCCATGACTCCAAAGAAGAAAGACTCAGCTCTCTTCTCACACTGCCATTTCCACCTTTACCTTCCCCCAAGAGTTTCTCTCTGGTTAGGGAAGGCCCACTTGGCTCTGTGTTTCCTTCCCCAACTCACATTTCGCCAGTGTGAAATAAGAACATTGTCAGCCAATACTTCTACATCTAAAAACCACACCAGGGCCTGTGTTTGCTTTGCCTTCCTCCACCAATGTACAAGAAAATCTAAGTAAGGAGGAAGGCCACATTTGACTCTGGGCTGGTGACAAAATTCAATATGGCCCAGGATGAAGGAGGGCCCTTGGCTAGCTTGTTCTGTAACAGTGCCACCATTTGCTGTGGGGCTCTCTGAGCACTACTCCTCACACATTGGGTCTGTGTAGGGATGACAAGCACCTGTTAAAGGAGAAGAAAGAGCCCAGACCAAGAAAATCCTAGTTCACTTGCACTTCCAGTATTCTTCCAAATAAACCACCACCAAGACTTACATGAGGAATTGCTTTCTTCTCCCCAAGAAGCTACTCCCAGAGACTAGGACATCAAGGAGGAAATGTGGGGGCCCCACTGGCCAGGGAAACAGTGAGAGGTATGGGTCCTCTCTCAACACTAGCCTGCCAGCAGTAGCAGCAGAACCTGTGCTCCCTACCCACTCAAGAATCTTTCTAATCCAGACCACCACATCAAAGACCACAGACAAGGCATCTCTTCTGCCAAGACATGGGAGTAAGAAGGGATGACAGAAAGGAGAGGCTATATTTAGCTAGCTGACCAAGATAAAAGGAATGGAATGAGTCACACTGGCCAAGCACGGTAGGAGGGCTTAACTATTATTGCTAAGCACAGTTCATCCTTGAGCCATGGCAGGGCAGAACAGAGTTGGGGGCAGTTTGCTGAAGAGCATAGCTACTTTCTCAGATTACAGGAAAAGGCAGAGACACACCCAGAGGGATATAAAAGCAATAACCTTATTAAGTTATTTAAAATTCAGTCTGAAAGGACAGAAACTCTTCCCTGGTTTAAAACAAACAAACAAACAAAAAACTATAAATATTAGAAGGAGGATGTAACAAACAAGTACAAGTTACCTAAAGCAAGAGGCATCTTGAGTACTGTATGGAGTTTTCCTTGGGAGTCCCCTCTAGCTGTCCCAGTAAGCAATGAGGAGACTCACCACTTCTAATCAGAGCAGGTTTGCTTGCCTCTGCTTTAAGCCTGGAAGGTCAGGGAGGACTTCATTTTCCTTGTCTTAGTGGGGAAAAATTCCTACTTTTTTAAAGAAAAGAAGGGAAATGAGGAAGCTTCTAAGGCCTTATTAAAACAGCTAGCCCAGCTCGTATATGACCCTCTGCTTTGAAACCAATGTCTTTGGTGTGAAACCATGACCCAGGCTGTGTATGCATGATACAAACACAACCCTGGGGAGTTGCTTCATTTAGTCTAAGGAGTGCTGCCTTGTAAGTGGGACACATCTTTCTTTATGTGTACAAAAGTCCTCTCAGGTAAAGGCTTTGTGAGAATAACTACACACAATCCTAGATGTCTCAGCACCTGAAACACCTAGTGTCACACACACGCACTGCACACTTATGTGCACACATGCACGTGGACATTCACAAACACACACATCCCCAGAATGAGGAGGGACATACATTCAAAATCAGCAGATCTTGGAAATTTCCTCTTATCTGAAACAGCTTATATTTAGCAGTGATACTTATTTAATGAGGGTTATTTTTTCTTCTCTGTTCCAAAATGCATTCTACTCTGAGCTCCATTATCGCAGGAGACCCAAATCTGACCTGAGGGAGCAGTAGGCAGGTTCTTACTAGTTGCCTATTTTAGCCTCTGGTCTTTCCTGCCCTCTTCCCCAGGGAAGGCTCCACCCTCTGCTCTTCAGCACACTGCTCACCAGAACGTAGGATCCTGAAGGACTGTGGGACAGTGAGAGACCTGGTATCACCCTTCCATGCTACAAACTTTAAAGTATGGACTGAGAAGTTCCTACTGCAAGTAGGAGGGAAGATATATGTTAAATCACAAAGAAAATAGGAAGTGACTACAGAAGAGAAATACTGATAGCTGCCACTTATCCTGAAGAAAGCCAGGCTGCCCAACAACCAGCATGAACATACTCCCTCCCAGTCAATTGCTAAGGCTGTATCAATACTTATAATCCTGCTTCAGCCTCATGAGTTGCTCGGATTATAAGCATGAACATACTCCCATGAGATGGATGGCGACGCAGGTAAAAGAGACTCTTAAAGGAAAGAGAAAGGCTTGGGTGCCTGTCTTGCTGGAAACTCCAAGATAAGGACACTCCTCTCCTTAGGCCTCATGGTATTACATATATGTAGCTGTCATAGAACCACCAATGTGAACTGAAAGGAGAATTTTGTCTATCCTAGTTTTCAATGACTGACATTTCACTGTAAAATTAGAAGTATAGGAAGAAGTCTTGATCCTCTAAAGAATTAAAAAGACTTTAACAAAGCTTATAATAAATTCAGACATAGCAAGTGAATTGGATCTCATGCATAAAATGTGAGATAATCTTTATTTTTTTTAAATCAAGAATAAAGGAAATGATAATACAGTTGTTAACTTAATGATTTTCATCTTCAAATGCTTGAAATACATTTGTGAGTTCATTCACATATACCATGTCTTCTGCTAGGCAGACATCATGTTGTTTAACAGCAAAATGTAAAAAAAAAGAAAGAAAGAAAGGAAAGGGGGTAGCATATGCTTATAATCCTAGCAACTCAGGAGGCTGAAGCAGGAGGATTACAAGTATCAATACAGCCTTAGCAGCTTATTGAGATACTTTCTTAAAATAAAAAATAAAAAGAGCTGGGGATGTAGCTCAGTGAGAGAGTACCCTGGGTTGTATCCCTAGTACTCAAATTAAAAAAAGAAAAAAGAAAAGAAAAAGAAAAAAATGAAAAATTGTCAGTGTAGATCTAATGTATCCAGGTTCTCAAGCCTCTGGTCCTAAAAAGTAAATGCACAGCCTAAGAGCTCCACACTGATCCCCGCTCCCCATTTACCACTGGAGAAGAAACCCTTTTGCAATTTGGCAAGTCCCACTCCCTACCCTGTCCTGCTCTGGTGTGGGAAGATAGGAGAACAAAAAGCCTTTACTCCCTCCATCCATGCACCAGTTCTCTGCAAGCAGCTCCCTGGAGGAAGAAAGTGGAAGAACGGGAAAGGGGAGGGGGCCATTTCCACTGTGTGGTCACCTTTTAGTAGTTTCTTTTGTACAGCATAAATGATGATGGAAGAGGGGTAAAGGTCTTCCAGGACAGGGTGTGGCAAGGCTGTGATGTACATTCCATGTCTCCCAAATCCTCATACATTAGGCAGACTGCATTTTTTACCAGGTACTCCTCCCCAAGACTGATGTCTAGGGACAAGAGGGGACTCTGCTCCTCTGAAGCTTATGGCCCATCCTGGAAATCATGAAACAATATAAACATGACCGTCAGAAAGTTGTCTCTATTTTGTCCCCTTTATGACAAGATAACTCAAGCATTAACAAGAATCCAATTAAAGTAACTAAAAATTCTAGTTTTAGCTGAGTGCATGAATGCATTCTTGCTGTACCACCTATCTACCACTGAATGCTGTTTTAGTCAGCTTTTTCACTGCTGTGACTAAAAGACCTGACCAAAACAACTGTAGAGGAGGGAAGATTTATTTCAGTGCTCATGGTTTCAGAGGTCTCAGTCCACAAAAGGTTGGCTCCATTCCTCAGGGCTCAAGGTGAGGCAGAATATCATAGTAGAAGAGTGTGATGGAGGAAAGCAGCTTACAGGATGGTCAGGAAGCAGAGAGAAACTCCACTTACCAGATACAAAATATATACCCCCAAAGGCATGCCCCCCAAGGTCCCCTCCTCCAGTCACACCCTACCCACCTTCTGTTACCACTCAGTTAATCCCATCAGGGAATTAATTCACTGATTGGGTTAAGCTTCCAAAACTCAATCATTTGTCCTCTAAATCTTCTTGCATTGTCTCACACATAAGTATTTGGGGGACACATCACATTCAAACCATAACAAGTACTTATGTGCCAAACACTCTGCTAAACAATCTACCAGGATTATCTTGTTTTGTCTTCAGCATAACATTAAAATAATAATAATATCCTTATTTTAGAGATCAGGCAATTAAAGGTTCAGATAGGATCATTTGCTCCCCAAGATCACACTCAGACAATAAACAACAAAGCTGAGAGAACTGACCTGTGAAGGACTGGCTGCTTCTGACACCTATGCCCCTATTTCAAGTGTAGCCTCACTTGGTAGATTCACACTCATTAACTGTATCCTCTTACCTTTTCTTATCTTTTCTGTAGTAAACTTTCATAAGCATATGTTAAATTCCCATAAGGCCTGACCAATTTTTAAATAAATGGTGACTATTAATATACAGATATTGCTCAGTGCCTACTCTGTGCCAAGACTCTATCAGGTGCTGCTAGGTTTGTGGCTCAGTAGTAGAGTGCTTGCCTCGCATGTATGAGGTACTGGGTTCAATCCTCAGCACCACGTAAATAAATAAAGACACTGTGTCCATAAAAAAAAGAAAGAAAGAAAGAAAGAAATCTGTCAAGTGGAAAAAGAAATGGTGAAACAGTCAACCAATAATAGAAGGTGACAAATAAGTACAACCTGAGACTTCTGTACAGGCAAATGCTTCTCAGTGCACCCACAAGTTCCCTGAGAATCCTGTTGCAATGCAAACTCAACTCAACAGGTCTGTTGAGACTGTGATGCTGCATTTCTAACAAGTTCCTGAGCAACACTTCTGCTGCTGACGACCAAGGTACTTAAGTACTTCAAAAGGCTATCAATCTGGGATGGGGTAGTCTACAAAAGGTCAAGAAATGAATCAGAAACACTCTTTAGAGGCCTGAGTAGAATTTAGAGATGGGGGGACAGGGTGCCATCAGGAAATAATATTTAAGATGGAAGGGGAAAAAAACCTCAGGCAAAGAAGCACAAATGCACGGGTCATTCAGGGCATAGATGTCTATTTTTAAAAATAGAAAAACTCTTAAACTGTACCATCACTTGTTTCAATTTGGATCTTTATGGACCTATGTGTTGAAGATGGTGCTATTGGTCCCCAACTCATCGTGTTATTTATTTATTTATTTATTTATTTATTTTTCCATGCTGGGAATCAAACCTAGGGCCTTGTACATGCTAGGCAAGTACTTTACCACTGAGCTACATCCCCAGCCCAACCATGGTATTATAGTGCTAGGAAACTTCAGGAGGTGGGACCTAGTGGAAATAAATTAGGTCACAGGGCACGTGCTCTTAAAGGGGATACTGGGACCCCAGTCTCAACCTATCTGTTTCCTCAGTGCCATGCAGTGAACAGGTCATTTCTGCCACATGCAAATGATATATTGTGCCACCAAAGGCCCAAAAGCTACAGGACCAAGAGACCATAGACTGAAACCTCTGAAATTATGAGTCAAATAAATCTTTTTCCTTAAGAGTTGATTATCTCAATTATTTTGTTACTATGACAGAAAGCTGACTAACATACCACTCGATTGCCAGGAATTGCAAGTATTCATTCTATTTGAGGAGGCTTTAGTTTTCTTTAAAGTCTCATATTGACTAGTCTGAGAATAAATTCAAGGTAAGCAATGATTTTTGCTTGCTGATCTAAAAGAGTCAGGCTCGTAATAAATGTTTTACAGAATGCCTCCCCAACTACTCCATTACTTGGTGATGCTCAGAGGTTTCAAGCAATGAGGTTTGGCACAATCACTAGGCAAAGAGTGTTTCATGAGACATTTTTAAATACTTGCCATCCAAAATGAACAGGACAAAAAATCCCACTGTCAGCTCTACCCTATGTCAGTCTCCCAAGATGGGCCTCCCAAGAGAAGGGCCAGAATAGTGGTCTCACCTACTGGGCCATCTGGTAATACAGTCCTGTTTCCCAGCAAGGTCATTTCCTTTGCTGTTTCTGAAAAGCAGTACTGTCTTTATTCAAGAAGCTCCTCAGCAACAAGAAATGAAAGCTCAGACTGTAAGGAAAGGTCACCCTGGCGACCCTGAAACATCACGCACACTGTACTTGTGAAGAGAAATGGTGATATGGCTGGGGATCACTGGATTCAGAATAGAGAGATTGGGATCTGAAGCAGGGATCTGTCATTTACTCAGTTACATAACCTCTCCAAATTCAATTTTACATTTACAAAACCAAAATTACAATCTGACATCTATTTACCTAACTATTGTGGATAAAATTCAGCAATGGCAAGTGCTTCATATGAAACACTATAAAAACACAATACCTTATTCCTAAAGGGTCTGGAGAGATGAGGGGTCTTTCATGATACTCTTCCTTTCATGTCATAACTCATTATATACATCTAGTATTTATTTTCCCTATTTGACAAAAGCAAAAACTCAAAGCAGAAAAGAAACCATGGATTTGTTCAAAGTCAAACTCCAAATCCAAGACTGTTGAGGAATGAACAACTACCAACAGTAGTCATGAAGTCAAATATTTTTCTGTTAAAGAATAATGAGAGTGATTTATTAATCTGCCTCCAGAAAAGTGTATTTTAACATTTTCTAAAGGTTTACTGCAAGAGTCAAGTCATTTAGAATCCAAGTGTTTGTTATCTGACACATGACAACCCAAGATGGAGCTGACTGGAAGTATGGGTACAAAATTCTAGTACTGACTCAACTGTTTGACAGACCACACAACCTTGGACATGACACTGGCTGGGGCAAGAATTCATTTCCCCCTTTTTATAAAAAGATAGGACTATATTTGCTAAGTGATTAAGTCTTTTGTTAAGGTATAATCCCTAACATCTAGAACAGTTAAAATCTGCTCTAAGTAGGCAAAGATGCCCCTAGCCTCCCCAATATCCCATCTTCCTCTGTTCAGACCTTTTCAATTATCTCCTCATTTCCTTCAGCAACCACCAAGGAAAGCCCCAGTATCCAGGTTATAAACTCTGGAGTATTTGGGCTACACTGGCATGCCAAGGCAGCATGGCTGGTATGGTTTGAAAGTCTCCTAAAAAACTCTTATTGAAATTTAATTGCTACTACAACTGTGTTGAGAGATAGGACATTTAAGAAGTGATCAGGCTTTGAGGGTTCTACCCTTGTGAATTTTTTTAATGCCCCTATCACAAGAGTGGGTCACTGATAAAAGGATGAGTTTGGGCTGATTTCTTCTCTGTCTAGCACATGACTAGCTTGCTCTTCTGCCATGTTATGATGCAGTAGCACCACAGCTAGATGCTGATGTCATGCTCTGGGATTCACCAGTCTTCAGAACTGTAAGCCAAATAAATATTGTTCATAAATTACCCAGTCTAGGTTATTTTGTTACAGCAAATGAGCTAAGACACAAGGTAAGTTGGTGTCTCCTCAAATTTCCCAATACATTCCATTCTCCCTAGTCTCTTAAAATTTGCTACAATTCTGGAGTTGAGGAGGCAGAACTAAGTCAACCTGGGTACATTTTCTGGGGAGATGCAGAGAAAAGAGTGGGAACAGAAAGAGGAAGGACTCAAATATAAAGATATAAAGAGGCTCACCAACCAATGAAGCAACCACCATGAAAAAAGTAAAAATTTGAGCTTTCAAGATTTGTTGCTCACTTAAGGAAGCTAATGGAAGAGAAATCCACATACATGCTGGTTATTTCAAACAGAGGGCTAAGGAACACAAACCAGGCAGAGCACCTGACACTACAGGTAATTTACCTGGTTAAAAAAAAAAAAAGAACACTGTGTGTGAGGTCTAGAAAGAACACAGGTGCCCAAAAGACAATTCCGTCCCTTTGTGTGTGAAAAAGGGAATTTCTTACTGTTTCCTTTTTTGACTGAAGAAAACCTCAGAGCAAGGTTAATATGTAAAATGCTGCTCATGACACCTGACACAGTAGACAGTAAAGGCCAGAAATAACATTAACAATGTGGAGGGGAACTTTGCCTTTAATCCCTAACATCAGGAAACTGATGACAACAACAGATCAAAATCCTTCATTCAACAGGTCTCATAATCACAAGTTGGATATGCTCACTCCAAGCTTAGTAAGCATGTTGTTCTTAGTGGAAAGTGCTCTCCTGGTATCACTCCTCCTCCTTCTGCTGAATCAAAGGAAGGCATCCATCTCTAGGTATCTGAATCTGACCCAAAGGTACACAAAAAATATTCAGCTGAACTTCTGTTGTCAATAAGGCCTGAACCAAATAGCAGAGGAAAAACAAAAACAAAAAAATAACTAGCCAAAATAAATTGAACACAAAAATCTCTCAGAAACCAACCCAAAGGACAGCTTACAGCAAGAATGACATTATCACTCATTTCTTGACCCTTATTCTTCCCCACCTCAAAAACAACTTCTGGAGTTTGGGGACAGGCAAGGCAACTCCACATGGGCTTGAAGTAACCTACCCCAGGACAGAGAGAAAACAACCTGACAGGAAAACCCAGATGCAGGTGTAGGGGAACTTCTGAGTCCAGGCCTCCCTGAATATATGCTATCACAGCTGCCCTGATGTCTGGATATAATGCTTTCTGGGACATGGGGATATGGGAGGGGAAAACTCAATATCCCAATATCCAGCAAACAAGAAGCCCTCCAGTGTTTGAGGAAAAAGAAGAGTCATTTATGGAGTATTCTGGGAAAGGAATGTGGTATTTATATAAAACACAGGGTTAAGTCAGATGCAGCAGTATATACCTGGAATTCCAGATACTTGGGAGGCTGAGGCAGGAAAATTACAAATTCAAGGCCAGCCTGGACAACTTAGAGAGACCCTGTCTCAAAATAAGATAAAAAGGGCTAGGGCTATAGCTTAGTGGTACAGTGCTTCCTTCAATCCCCAGTACCACCACCATCATCACCACCACCACAAAGGGGAAGTGGGGTGAGAAAAAATGTAATATAGGAAACTGATAGTGAAAGATTATAAACTCCATGAAAGTAAGGTTTTTTTTTTTTTTTTTTTTTAAATCTGTTTAGCTCATTGATTTTATCTTTAGCACCCAGAATTGCACCTGGAACACAGTGGACTCAAATATTTTGTTGAATGAATAAAAGGGAGAGGCAGAAATCCAATATGGTTAAGGCATAAACTTTGAATCAAAGAGACTGAATTCAAGGCTGGGGACAGAGCTCAGTGGTATAGAGCATGCCTAGCACACATGAAGTCCTGGGTTCTATCTTCAGCCACACACACACATGTTGGATTTAAATCTTTTTTAAAGCTACTTACTAGCTGTGTGATTTTAATCAAGTCACTTTGATTCTTGCTAAGAATTAAATGGCAATGTATTTAGCAACTTAGATTGCCCAGTGCACAGTAAACTCCCAATAAATGGTGGCTATTAGCTATGATCATCTCCTTTTCCCTTGCCTCAAACCCTCAAAATCTCCCTGGCTTGAGGTAGAAAAGAAAAGCAGGTACCACAAAGAATCAAAGGTCCAGTCCTGGAAGTGAGGGCTGCACACCAGTTCTAGACTAACTCTTTGCCACAGAGGCCTGCCCCATCCCCAACACTCTCTATTCCCTTTGTTCTCATTAAAACTAGGCCTGTCAATCTCCCTCTCTACAGGGAACCTTCCTTTTGTCCTCTGGCTCAGAGAGGATGTGACTACCAGTATGCTGAGGAATTGGCAGGCACTCACTCACCCACCCAAGGCAGATGCAGCCAGAGGAGGCTGTGTGCAGCGAGGGAAAGGCAGCATCTAGAAAGGCCCCCAGAGAACCAATCCCACACTCACCCACACACTTACTCCCACCTACTGACATTCCATAATATGCTCATTTAATTCTTAAAAATTAACACTTTCTCAAGCTGCTACTGGGAGCAAAGACACACCCCACATTTCTCCTGACAGCTTCATTTGCTATGCATCTCAATATGTCACTGACAATTTCCTGGACAAATTCCAGCTTGAGTGGGAGATGGAAATAGATTTCATGCCTGAAAAGCCTCAAGTCACATCACAGATTCAAACTGGAAAAGATATGAGACCTTGGACTCACTTGCTGAGCTGAGCAGGATCCAGATTTCCTCAGGACTTGGGTCTAGGGAGAATTAAGGAATTTCAGATTTTTGGTTATAAACCCAGTGGTGTTTCAGGGGATAGTTTATGTGCAAAAGGGAAGAAAATGAGCAGGAAGGACTCTTGAGAGTGTGTCCACTGTAATTCCTGATCTTGTAGGAGGTACAGTTGCAGAAGAGAAGAGTAGAGCAGGGACATCAACACACGTCAGTTTCTCATACTAAGTTCACACTGGCTCAACCCAACATGTGTGATTTCAATCACATGTTCAGAGGCGCTGCATGCTCATGTACAGCCCATTTCTAATAGTCCTGCAATATTAAGTTAAGCAAGGAAGCTAAGAGGGCCACACAAAAAAGACCACAACTTCTAAGTAGAACAGGATTCAGAATGAAGAGGGAGAAAGAGATGAAGAGCCCAGGTCTCCAGGAACAGCAGTCCCCCAGGTCTGCCCAGGCCTGCACCACCATTGCTGTCCCTGTTGATGATGTTGATGAAGACATTACCCTCAAAGCTTCCAACTTACACCTGCAACTGGGTTACTATTTAGCTCAGAGAAAAGAGGACAACACAGAGATGAAGCAAAGCTACCTTGTGTTTGGAGAAAGAATCATTTTGTGCACATGTTTAGCTCTCTGCATGTTCATAGGAGACAGAGCACGAAGCAGTAGACTCACATGAGGCAGAAAGCACTAAACACACCAACTTAGCAAAGAAGTTGGACACTTACTAATTATAGTCAAAAAAATTCTTTCTTGGTAACAGCATCCCAATTTTATTACAGTCAGTAATTTGTTCAGTTACAAAACCCCATTTCACAGCATTCCTTAAAGCTAGCTATGACCATGTTTTCTAAGTTCTAACTAGTGAGATATAAGCACAAATGTGTGAGCTTTCCAGAAAGACTCCTTCAAAGGAGTGATCTCACATGGGAAAGCAACTTTTTGTCTTTTTCTCCATTACTTCCTATTATGATTTGAACTTGTAACCCCAAAATTCATATATTGGAAACTGAATTCCTAAATTCATATGCTATTGGATTTGAAGGCAGGGCTTTTAGGAAGTAATTGGGATTAAATTAAGGGTGGGGCCACTATGATGGCATCAGTGGTTTCATAAGAAAAGTAAGAGGCCAGAGCTAGTATACTTGCTCTGTCTCATCATATAATCACCTCCTGCATGTTATGACACAGTAAGAAGGTCCTCATTAGATGCTGAGTAGATGCCATGCCAGGCTCTTGGACATGCTCTTGCCATGCCCAGCCTCCAGAACCATGAACTAAATAAACTTCTGTTCTTTATAAATTACCCAGTCTCTGGCATTTTGTTATTGCAACAGAAAACAGACAAAAAGCACCTCCCTTTTTTTGTTTTCCCTAGAGAGAGAAATAAAATGGCTAAATCTCTAGCAGTCATACCTTACCATGAGGTAACCTTAAGAACAGAAACTATCGGCCACGTTATGGAGTTAGGCCAAGTTAAACTCTCACCTCTCAATCCACAGAGTGGGGCATAAAACCACCATGCTATGGCTAAAAAGGCCAGAACTTCCATCTTTCTAGATAGAAGATGTGAGTCAAAGTCCAGATGATCATGGAGATGGCACTGGGCTTCTTGTCTCCAGATTCTTTCACATAAAAAATAAAACCTTTCCATGTTAAAGTCACAAACTAATCTTAACTGATGCAATAGTCCCACTAGAAAGTTTTATTTTACTAAGGGATGCTCTGGAGGAGATTAACACAACACATAGTGTTATATGGAGACAGGACAGACTCTCACATGGCAGTTTTTCAAAATTGTGTCTACTTATAGAAAACAGCTTTGGCCAGTTTCTTAAGTAGCAAGTACTGCCACTACGAAAGGAACAGAGTTTTTCTGGGGGAATGTAGGGCAAGGAAGAGTCAACCTAAGACATTAAGTATTCCACATTACCTAAAACCAAATCCTTAGGTGAACTGACACAGTCATGAGGTGACATGATTTGATCACCTAAGAGGATCCTGGATAATATAAACCTTTAGATTTTTCTCACCAATTAAAATTCTGTTTGAACATTCCTACTATGAAAATCTGAAATCAAAATGCTCCAGAACCCAAAGCTTTTGGAGTGTCAAGTCTATGTGAATATTCCAAACTCTGAGAAACTCCAAGATTTAAAATATTTCTGGCACAGTACTAATTGTGTTCTGTTCCTTAAAATGCAAATGCCGTAACAGTCGGGGACCAAGTGGAACACAGAGTCCTAGTAATGATGACGAGGATGACAAATGGCTAGGGGCAGTTACTGAAGGAAGGGGGCGGGAATGTAAAGCAACAGCTTTGCTCTGTCCATTATCTTAAGGGGCCAGGCCCTCATTCTCGTCCCCGTTAAAGCTCAAAAATTCAGTTCTTTAGCCCAACAGCCAAAGACAACCTCTGACAGGTCAAGCTGAACTGTCCATTTGTGGAATGGACCACACCACAACTACCTGGCAAGTTAGAAGGATCAGAACTGACCTTTGGACAGAGGCTTACTGGGGCCTGTTTATGCAAAGGTATGGCTCCAAATGCAGCTGGCACAGGGTGATTTACAATGATGATTGCCTACCTTTGGAGAAGGGGAACAGAACTGTTTTTGTTAGTGAACAATTAAGATATGTTGGTGCTGATGTAGTTCAATGTAGAGCACTTGCCTAGCATGCATGAGACCCTGGGTACCATTACCAGCACCACAGGGTGGAAAACAGGTAGGTTGAGGAAAAAAATACCGCCCCCCCCACCAATAGGATAGAATCCTTCCGGGATAGAAAAATAGAGATAAGTAAAGGGGGTGGGGTGGGGCTTAAGAAGTACAGGAAACAAAAGAAAGAAAAAAGAATAACTAAATGGAACAGACCTTATTAGGGAATATTAAAGGAACTGAACTCATGACATGCAGATGAAAATGCTCAGGATGCATTCCCTGCCATCAAGATCGAGCAGTATTCTGTGCCTAGAAGTATACTGTCTGCAAAAAGCATTTAATATCTGTTGACTGACTAGCAAAGGAAGCAAATAATTCTCCTTTACCTTGTGGCCAAAGCCACAGAGAAGATATGCACCAAGAATGGCAGAATGGTTTAAGTCCTCCTCACCTTAGGATGGAATCAGACTAGGAGGGCTGCCTGGCCCCTCTCTCTTTCACTGTCTCCCCAGCATGGTTAGTTCCTTTCTTATTCCTACTATAGTCCATTCACCTCTCAGCAGTATTGCTTTCCTGACATATCATCATTTTCTCCTTAGTAGGCTGTGAATTCTTTGGGGGGCAGCAATCCATCTTATTCCTCTGTGTGTATGCATACATACATGTGTATGTCCAGAGTCTAGTACACAATGATTACAGAATAAATGAATGAAATAAAAAACATTTATTGTTCACTCTGTATGTGCCAGGAATTTGGGACAGAATAATGAACAAGACAAACAAAAATCCCTGTCCCCATGAAGCTTCCATTCTTGTCTGGAGAGAAGGATGACATACAAGCATACCCTAGCACATTAGAATAAAATGTTAGAAGGAAGTTGTTGCTAGAGAGGAAAAACAATGTGGGGAAGAAGGATAAGAGTGCTTGGGTGTGCTGTAAAGGGCACTATGACAGTAACCAGGATGGCTGGGAAGATCATGAGAAGAGAGCAAAGGACTAAGGGAGCACACCACAAGGTAACCTGAGGGGGACCGTTGCAGCTTTCCTCAAGGTGTGACAGGAAACCTCTGCAGAGGTTTGAACAAGGAAGAATGATGATTACAACCCAAGTGTCAGCAGGAGCCCTCTGGGTGCCAACTGACAATACGTCTAGAGTACCAGGTTGAGAGCAGTGAGACCAGCTGGAGACTACTGCAAAAATACAGTAGCTATAGATGGTGGTGGCTTGGCCTAAAGAACTATCAATGCAGGTTGTAGTCATACTCAGAATGTAAACGTGGAGTTAACAGGACCAGCTAATGGATAAAACATGAGGTAAAGTAAGGTAATATAAGACAGTCCAAAGATTTTTGGTCTGAAGAACTAAAAAGAAAACTGACCAAAGTGCAAACACATACATCTCCTTCCTCTTGGGGACCACTGGAGGCAAGGAATAGGAAACAATCCACATTCTTACTATGAGGAATGTCAGCCCCTAGAAAGACAGGTTGCTGTCAAAGGTCCTCTTTCATACTCAGAGGTGTGACCTGACCCTGATGACATTAATCTCCAAACCCAGCCTCTTACTTCTGGCTTTGCTTCCTACATTCTGGTGCAGATGGCCTCTCACCCCAGAATTTGCTCCTGGGGATCCTTATCAAACCAGACCAAGTTGAAAACAGTTTACTGGAGTTCCTGATAAGCCAAAGCTCACATTCTGACCACACAACTTCTGCAATTTCCTACCCAGCAGATGCCTCTACACTCTCAAAGGAAGTAGCAATAATATTTCCAATGCGGCAGGAGGTGGCCGACACTTGCGGGGTGGAGGTGAGAGAACAGGGAATAGGAAGAAGAAAGCAAGAGATGCCAGAGGTTCTGCACTCTAGCTATGCCTGGGTTGTACCTACCCTTCCTTAGCCATCCAAGAGTTAACTCCTACTCCCTGCCATCACTGGCATCACTACATTCTCTGCCTTTAACTACTACTCTTCACTACACCTCTCCTCCAAAAAGCAAAAAGAAACCGCAGCACTATGAGATTCACCTTTAAAAACGCAGTTTGGGAGTTTTTTGTTTTAGCTAGATCCATACAACCTATTTCCTAAACATTCAAATGAGCCATACTGTAAGACCTATAGGAAAAGGAAAGCAAAATAAGACAAAGGAAAGTTCTTGTTGATAATCTGTGCCAATGACTGTATGAGTAGTAAATCTGTCAACCAAGTGTTTGCTAATTATGTATATCATATGCCATAGGATGACTGAAAGAAATACACAGAGAATGAAACATTATTGCCACCCTGCAGAAGTTTAAAATCTGATCAAGGAAAAAACTAACATTAAGGGCTGCAGCAAACAAATAAGCATGTATGGTCAAACAATCAGGGTTAGAATTCAGGCAGGCAGAGAAGAGAGGGCTCTTCTGAGATAGAGCAGTAGAACACAACTGGAACAAGACTCAACCAGGCACAGACAAGGGAAAGGGAGGAGGCAGAGAAGTGGTGCTGGGCAGGCAGACATTTCTGGTGGGCTTTCGGAGTCATGCAGGAGAGCTGCAATGGCACCCAAGAAGGAGCACAGGAGCCTTCAAAGCAGCATGGTCTGAGTACAATCAGGAAGATGCTATCCGGGAGGATGGAACTTCAGTCAGGCAGTGTCCAGAGGGCTTAGGCAATGCCTGGGACATGAGAGGAGGCCCAAATTACAACTGTGGCAGTGGGCATCACAATTTAAAAAGAGAAAATCATTTAACAAATTCTGAGCATGCATTATTTTAGGTGTAGTTTTAGCTGCTGGGGATAAGCAATTCCCAAAAACAGTTTGAAGAAAAAGTTACAAAGCATATTAGATATATAGGGTATACAAACCAACTATTAATTTTATTCAGGTATTATTTATATGCTGTTCAGTGGCAGAAAAGCAAACACTAATATTCTAATCAAAGATGTGTCTTTATTTACAACTTTCTTAGATATAGAAGGTTTAAAGGAAGATTCTGTTGAGGGACATTCATGCACGAGATGACAAGATAGCCATCTCCATTTCTTAATAATAATTATTTTGCTTTCCCAGGTTTTACACAAATATGTGTGTTTATGGGTGGAGATCTGATAATCCCTATTTCCCAAGGAATAAGAAAAGATAGTTATTAATATGTGATGGGCTAACTTGACCCATTCCTTACCCTGCCATGGTGTGTTTGTCAGTTTTCCATCACCATAATGAAATACCTGAGAAAAATCAACTTAAAGGAAGAAAAGTTTATTTTGTTTGACAGTTTCAAAGATCTTGGTATACCTTGGCCCCATCACTTTGGGCCTGTGGTAGAACAGTATATCATGGCAGGAATATGGGTGGAGGAAGCCTATACCTCAGAGCAACAGTTAAGCAGACAGAGACAAGAAGGGTCCAAGGTCCCAATACCCCCTAAAGGGTACCACTGTCAAAGACCTAACTTTCTCCCACTAGGCCACACCTCCTAAAGGTTCCACCACCTCCCAACAGAACTACATGCTGATGACCAAGCCTTTACCATATGAATCTTTGGAGTACATTTAAGATCCAACCCAAACCATAACACATGGCCAGGTATTATTTTCCCTCCAAGGGAATCCAGGAAAATAAGGACAATAAATTGTGGCCCATAGTACTTCCAACACCCCTTGGCACCACAAAAGACCTTTCATTCACCTTAGCCCCACCCACCCACCCTTAGAGTGCTCTGTACAACATAGGAGTCACCACAAACTTGACAAGTAGGTTAAGCTAAGCTCCAGTGAAAATGTAACCACATGCAGAGAGTCAGGAAAGTTGCTCTGCCACCTCCCATCAGAATCTAAACTCAAATAAAATACCAAACTGACTATGGGCCTTTCAAGGCAAGATGTTCCTGGCTTCAGACAAGTGACCCTTTACCCATTGAGGAACCAGCTTAGGCCCAAATAGGCACCAAGTCCTAATGACTTATTTAATATCTGGTCCCCCTGCCTTACTGCATTTATAATACATAGTAAAATGAGACCCTCATAGACTTGCAATGGCAACTACCAAGGTGCCAACAGAGAAACTTCCTTCTAAGTCTTCCCCAAAGGCTGGGTGGTCTGCCTGCTCTTTAACACCAGTCCACAGGAATATTGTAAACAGAGTACTCAAAATGGCCTTATCACCAGAGCTGGGATTCAGTGTTCTTACAAGAATGAAGAAAGGAGCTGGGCAATAGCCAAAACCATCAGCCTCTTCTCCTCAGCTCAAGTGAGAAATCCAAGAAAAGCAAAGCTGGAGGAAGTCCAGCTTGTTGCCATCATCCTGTCACTCTGTGTCTCTCAGCACCCAGCCCTATCTCCACATCCTTCTGACAGCATTTTTATTTTGCTTGGTGGAGGCCAAATAAGCAAAACCCAGTCTTTTAGCCATTTAACTGTTAGCCGAGGACATCATTCCACACAGGACACCACTGTCAATCCAGAGGCCACCAAATGATGAGACTTCACTTTTGTTTGACCATCTGCCCCTATGATTACTAAGTGTGTTTGGGTTTGTTCTCCATCTCTGCAGAGGGCACATGTCTACACATATTACCAACCATGACTGGGTAGAGGGAACAGCATCAAAGTCATTAGCTCCACAGGACTCTGACCCTAGGAAGAGAATAAAGACTTGAAATCAATCTCATGCATCTTTACCACCTCCATACCATCACAGGTCATGCGAGGATCCTACAGACAAGAAGGTTCTATGGGTGAGGATGTGGTCCACAAATAAGCTGTCCCTTTAAAGATCTGCAGCAATTTAAAAACCAGCTGGTTTCTGGTATGAGCCAGTCTCCAGAAAGCAACTCTCACTTCATCTACAAAGGACATGGTCCAATGATTTGAGTTTTGCTTAAAAAAAGAGTTGCTTTACACAGATAAATTCAAGACTCAAACATCACTGCTGTTTGAAGAACAAAGAGCTGGGGGCTTTTAAAAGCAGTAGTCATTAGGTCCTGGCCTTTGATGATACATGTTACTGCACTGCAAAAGCTAAACATGGCTAGTTAGGTCTGGGACAAGGAGAAGGCAAACAATCCTAAAACAGTAACAATTCAGCTAACAGGGCACAAGTCTGGAGCAGGGCTCATTGCAGGGCCACTGGGTTCCAGGGCAGATCCAGCAGATTACCTATCCCACAAGAAGCAATCTCTCACTGGCTGCCATAGAATCAACAGAGGGAGAGTACAGATCTCTCTCCTTTCCCTCCCTCCTCGGTTTATGTGCCTCAGAAAAGATGCAAGAGTTCTTCTGTATTAAAAAACAATGACAGACTTTTTAAAAGGATTTCAGCAAGACCTGGAATCTCCAAAAGATCCTGGAATTACACTGTTTGGAACTATAATGGAGCTCAGAAGTGGAAGAGCTGGAAGTGAGGGGGAAATCACGAAGGAGGCAGTGTCCTGCTGGTCTCTGAAGTATGGCTGGCTAGGGAAGAAGAGAGCTACTGCCTGGCAGTCAGCTGCTGGATCTGCCTTGGGACACAGAAGCCCCAGAGAGTCCTGCACCTGCCTGTGCCCCATTAGCTGTGGCATTTGTTTTAGAGTGTTTGCCTTCCCCTTGTCCTAGACCTATATTAGCCACATTTAGCTTTTGTTATGTTCACCAAAAGGGCCAGGGCCATGTGGATGCTGCTTCTGCCACCTGTGGCTTGTAGCTGGCACAAAGAGGATATAACTTTAGTGCTTAAGAGAAACAGTACTTCTTATCATACATTGGCAGTTTCTTACCAAACATGTGGGTTGATCTCCTCTTTATTCACTGATCTCCTCTCATACTCAAGTACTGCGATGATGGTGATGATGAAGGTAATGATGCTATTAACAATAATAGTTATAACTTACTAATCACTTACTTCTATGTTCCAAGTTTTGTTTAAGATGAGTGTTCGCACATGTACATGCACACTTAATTCTCACTGTGAGGTACAATTATCGGCCTGATTTTATAGATAATAAAAAGAAGACAGAGAGGTTAAACAACTTGTTCAATCACACAGTAAGTGATATAGCTGACACCTGATTCCAGGAAGCGTGGAACCATTAGACTAAACAGCCTCTGTATTTCTATCTGCTAACACCTTAATTTAGAAACAACCCTATGCATAGTTACAACTGACTACAAGTTATAGGTGAAGGAAAAAAAACAGAATGAAGAAAGGTTAGATAATTTTGCCTAGCTAGGAAGATACAAGGGTCAAAAGTCAAATCCAGGTTTTTCACTTTACCACACTCCAGGGTAGTTTAATCGATCAACATGGAACCTCTACACAGATGGATGTTTCGAAAAACAAAAGAGGGCATACGGGGAGAGAGGAATTAAGAAACACCGACAGAGTCAGGCATGGTGGCACAAGCCTGTAATCCCAGTAGCTCAGGAACCTGAGACAGAAGGATGGTAAGTTCAAAGCCAGCCTCAGCAACTTAGCGAAGCCCTAAAGAATTTAAAAGATCCTGTCGAAATAAAAAATAAAAATGGACTGGGGATGTGACTCAGTGGTTAAGTGCCTCTGGGCTCAATCCCTAGTACAAAAAAAAAAAGAAAAGAAAGAAGGAACAAATGAAATAATAACTAGACAGGAGAGTATGGCAATCACCTCCTGTGAGGAATGTGCTATCTGCTGCCAACCTCATCACTCTTATGCAGGCTTATCCTGTTGTGTCCTGCTTAAACACCATACATATTTGCTTATAATCCACTGCAGTATGTTTCCTGTCTAATTTCAAGTCCCTCTGACTCTAGTTACCCAATCTGATCCTACTTTCCCTGAGAAGCCCTGATCCTGAATTTGGCAGGCCCACCCTCAGCCCAGACCATGGCTTACAAGCACATTTTTCTCCCTGGGGCCTTGTGCATGCAGTTCCCTTATCACTCCTGAATGCTTTCTTCCTCCCTTCCCAGCCATACTGTAGAACCCAGCAGGACACTGCCTCCTTCATGACACCCTCCTCACCCTCCTCTAGTCCTTTCGGAGACCCTCAACTTCTAAGCTCCATTACACTGCTAAACAAGGTACTATTTATTCCTATCCAAAAAGTATTGTTTGCCATTGTTTCTATTTCCCCAGTGGAAATTTTTCAGGGAAAGAGCCATGACAATCCTCAAGACTGTCCTTCAGACACCGGAGGCTTCAGGGCACAGGACTAGGAGAAGGAATGGGATTGAATTCTGACTCCATCTCAGTTAGTTGTCCAATTCCTATGAGACTCATCTGTAAATAGGGATAATATGGTAACTACTTTACAGGGTATTTCCAAGCAGTAAATGAGGGAATGCCTTTCTAAAGCACCTTTCACAATACCTGGCAAAAATATTCAATAAATAGTTGTTTCAATTATCATGCATCTGCCCCCATACTAACCTGATGTTTGCTGAATGGGGAGCTGGAGCTCAGTGTTGCACTTCACTGATAGGAAAGTACTGGAGGTTAGGGATTATTTGTAAAAAACTACAACAAAGGAAGAAAAGAAAGAGGGAGTTCAAGAAGGTAAAATATTAGACTGGAATGGAAAAATAGAATCTAAGGACTAAATTAAATCTGTAATACTTCATGGGCATTAACATGTGTGAGCACTCTAAAGGACTTCACTCCTTTATGTAAAAATACAGGCAAGACAAAAGTCCCTCAATCAAATGCTCACAACCTAGCTAACAGTCAAGACAGAATGGGACATGGATGCCAAGTGAATGGTATAGCCACAATTCCTAATCTTTTCTGGCATGATGACTCCTTTCTGCCATCAGTGATTTTATCTTTATGTGACAGAAACTATTGCTTACATTTCGCTGACTGAAAATAATGCCTTACAATCAAAAATCTACTATGAATTCTACATTTTCTCATGAATTCAAATTCTGTTAATCATAACAGTATCTACATACACTACAAGAAAAGTAGAACACGGGGGCTGGGGTTATAGCTCAGTGGTAGAGCACTTGCCTAGCATGTGTAAGGCACTGGGTTTGATTCTCAGCACCACATACAAATAAAATAAATGAATAAAATAAAGGTCCATCAACATCTAAAATTTTTTTTACAAAAGAAAGGAAAGTAGAACCCATATGTTTGAGACATCATCTACTCAAGCTGCAATGCATGATGGATCTGCTCCACTGTGCCCGCACACACACACACAGATTCCTGTCCACTATATAATGATCCCTGGCTTGGAACTCCTCTACATAACAGTTAAATGACAAGCTTCTAACAGATTCAACTTAATTTAAGTTTGTTTAACTAAGTACATATTAAAATAAAAATGGTGCTTAGAAGAATAGGTAAATTGGGCTGGGGGTAGAGAATTTGCCAAGCATGTGCAAGGCTGGGGTTCAATCCCCTGTAAAACACACACACACACACACAAATTTTTTTTTTTTTTTAAAGTAACTAGATCCAGGAAGTTGCACAGAAGTAAAGAAGGATCTGTGGAAATTCTAAAGGACAAGCAAGGCAAGTTTAGTAGAGAGAAAAGGAAAGGAAGAAAGAGAAAAGAATTAACATGAACTAAGAGAAATATGTTAGCAAACCCAAGTACTGAGAACTGCCTTTGTGGGAACAAGGGGGGAAAGGATAGTAAGCACGGCCCAAAGTTTAGATCTGCAATACTGAAGGGACACACTTTAGGGACAAGTAGTACTGAAGCCAGGAATTACTCTGGAAAGAGCTAAGGCCCCAGAATTCTGGAGATCCCAACCTGAATCTAAGACTTGATCATAATTCAAACCCTTAGTCATGCCTTCCTGAGATTACATTTCCTCCCTGTAAAACAGAGATATAGGGCTGGAGGGAGGGAGGCATAGATTAGTGGAAAAGTGCCGGCCTAGCATTCAAAGGCACCAAGTTCCATCCCCAGCACCATACACACACAAAAGTATATGATATGTGACATCAGTGTTAAAATCTGATATGCTTTATAAGAAGTGAAAAGGAACACTTAGGAGCAAATAAGCCGATCTGCCACTGTAGTAAGAAGGATATGGTTCCAACTACAGATTCCCAATGGACTTCCAGTCAGTGGGAACTGAGGTAGGAAAGGAAGACCCCTGAAGTATGGCTCCACAGCTGGTTAATGACTCACTTGAGGAGACCGAAGACAACTTAGAATTTGGTGTCCACTCTCAACTTGCATTCAACAATATAAGGGGAGAAGGAGGAGAAACTATCCTGACTACCCACCTTGACTACCACTTGCTGAGAAAAGTGGGTATGGTATCAAAGACACTGAGAATGCAGTAAGGGACTTAAGGCAGGGCAGAGGTGGAAGGTCCCCAGAGGAACCCAAGACCTCATGACAGTGTGCATCCTAAGGGAGGATGCCTGTCTGCCTTTCTGTCTGTAGCTCCTGACATTGAGAATAGTCATCTAGAGTTCTGCTTTCCTACTGTCTATGTTACTGTGCCAACAGGGGCTAGAGAAGATGGTCCAGTTACTTTTGGTATGTTAATCCTGGTAGCCAAGAGGCAACAGAAGGCAAACCCAGGCAGAGTGGACCAAAGGAAAGTCTGATTAATAATGACACACTGGCTGCACAGAGTGCCTCTTTCTTTCCTGACCAGCTTGAAGTATTTTTGGAGACATTACTTCACTAGGCCCTCAGGTTCTCTATTGGCACAATTTTGCGGGCAAGTCCTGGAGAGTATGCCTAGGGTACGGGAGGGTTGAAATACTGAGTTATCATTAAAAGATCACGAAAAGCACACATAACTGTGCCGACTTGCTTGTGAGAGCAGTCAGCAAGGAGACTAACTGCTCTGCTTCTCCTCGTGGTTCTGGCCAGTAGCGCAGGCTGCTTCTCAAAAATGACTATGGGAGTTTAGGAAAAAGTGAGTATCCTAAAGGTCCCAAAATAAGTGTCTGGAATTCCACAGAACAGAATAATAATCTGCCTCACCCTCCTCACAGATCAAGAATCCACGCTGCCTCAAAACATTTCAAAGACAAGCCAAAAAAGGAATAAAGAAAGCAGAAAGGAGGAACAGCAAGTATACTTTGTCTAAATCAAAGAAATCTCAGTCTTTATCTCAAGACAGACACCAAGTGGTTCCATAAAGCCCACATGCTCCAGACTGACCAAACCAGAATGATCTTTAGGGAAAAAAACTCCATTTTATACTTCCTTGTCCCTTAGAGCAAAGAGCCTATGTTTCTGTAAGAACACACATTCAATTAGTATCTACTGTGAGTCTGGGGCCAGGCATTATGAGGAATCAAGCACAAAATGTAAACAAAATTCCTATGTCCCTATGTTCCCGAACTGGAAGTAAAATAGTGGTCATAGTTATTAGTATAAAAATGTCTACATAAATAGACAAATAAGTTCATACTTTACAAGTTCATGTATTACAAAAAAGGCTCACAAGAAAAAGAATGGCAGAACAGGTGAAAAAGTATCAGAAGGTACCCCCTTGGTTTTGGTGGTTAAGAAGGGCCTTGGTAATGAAGTGGGATCTTGCCTGACACTGGAGGGATGGTGCCAGGAGAGGACAGGAGCTTGCGTTAGGGGTAGAAGGAAACACATATATGCGAGCCCTAGGTAAGAACAGACTTGGGTCTTCCGGGAAAAAAGGTCAGCGGGTTAGAGTTCAATGAAGAGGACAGAAGGGCAGGTGAGACCATACCATGTAAGGTAAGGCTGGGCATCTTAAGGATTTAGATTTAAGGACCTTGTTTCTTCCTATGTACTTTATAGCTCCCAAGTCCAACGTCTCCCTCAAGATACACACTAAGAAAATACATGCTTGCCCGACACAGCAGGGGCAAACTACTCAGGAGGATGGGACAAGAGGCAAGAGAATAATCTGAGCCCAGGAGTCAGAGGTCAGCCTGAGCAACAGAGCAAGATCCATTTCCTAACCAAAAGAAAAAGAAAAAAAAAAAAGAAAGAAAAGAAAATATGAATAATTAAAAATAATTCAGCATATCAAATATAAACCCATCTTGTCCTTCAAGAATCTTATAATCTCATTTGTGGAAAAGAGAAACTGCACCACACCACCCCATAGCCAACCAATAAAAACAACAAAATTGAGACGAGAAAATATATATCCTGAAGCTATACCTGATTTAATGTCAAAATGAAATATTGAGTCATAGTATTCTATGGTGACAACAGGTTTCCCAGAGAGGGTGGAACTCTAAATGGAAATTAAAGCTGAGGAGAATTAGCAAAGCCATCTAAGGAGGATGCACCAGGCATGCAGAACAGGGGCAAAGAGAAGTGCAGAATAAGAGCAGCAAGATGCATTTGGGAGAAACACATGGGAACACTAGGCCCACCCTAAAATTCACAGCATCTATCCCTGAGGCAGCTCCATCCCCAGGAACTAGCTTGGAGACAACAGTCTCAAAAGGCCAGCTCACCCCCTTCTCCCAGGTCTCCTGGTCAGCAAAAAAAAAAGTGGGTAAAACTGTCTACCCCAAGAGGAGGAGGAATGGAGGTAGGGCTCTCATTCACTGGGATAAAAAATTAAATGCCAAGGAGGAGGGAGAAAAGGGGAAAGAAATCCAAGTTGCTGTAGTATTATGCAACCAAAATTCCAGGCATAAGCCAGGAAATTCAAAGGTCACAGTTCCCACAGCAACTGTAACCTGACCCCTCTGCATATGTAGTTTTTGGCAGTGCCAGACCCAAAGCAACCTACCATGCTCAGCACTCACTCATCAGCCCACACACTGCCACCACATACCTGCAGCCGGATACACACCAGGAATTTGGAGCCCTGCTGTGCTGGAGTTCACCTGGGCTGCCCAGGCCAGGCTGTTCTTGGCCCTCTCATGCTCTACAGCCCTAATTCTTTTAGACAGAGCTTCGCTTTGGGTTCACATCTACTTACTGGGTCTTTAACCTTAACACTCTTGTGGGGTAAGTTACCCCACCTTAGTTAACTGGCTGGGAGTAGGAGGCAGAAGAGACGTGTGTACATGTGGGTGGGTAGAGTTGCTGCCACCCTCTTCTCTCATGTTTTATGGCATCCCAATACTTGCCAATCCTCACCATGTGGTGAAACACAACAGAGGAGTGGGGAAAAGGAAAGGAACAAGGGGAATGCTGTGCTTAAAGGATGCTATCAAAAAGGTGAAAAGATAACCCACTAAGTGGGACAAGATTTTTATATATCATCTCTCTTGTTGGTTGTTTCTAGAGAATATTTAACACATTCCTTCCCAAGAGGAAGTAGGACACAGGCCAGGTTACCCAGACCCTGCACCCATCCTGAGACATAAGATGGAACAAGGCACACTCTATATCGTGAAAGCTGAGAAGGGGCATGGGGGAAGCTGGTGGTACCAAGCCACACCTTCCATCCTCATCCCTCACCCTAGGGCAGTTAAGAGTGTGGGATCTGTCCTGTGTGGAAGGAAAATCATCTGGCAACAGGTGATTTTGGGCCCTTGTCCAAAGACAGCCCCTAAAGGGCCTCTTCTTAAGTAGTTAATTATTACAACAGAAGAGACTAAAGACCTACCCAGAAAAAGGATTATGTTCTAGAAATCTTACCTCCCTCTAGACCAGAGCTTATACAAGTAGCTGAACTTATAGGTTTAGGGCAAATGATTTTCTGCTCATTGGCTCCCAAGATAAACACAGATGAGAAAAGTGTTCACACATAAGGTATGGCAGAGCAGTGTGGCCACAGAACTGCCATCTAACCCTGAGCGTGTTCCTCAACAAGGCTGATGGACATACCTTGCATGCTACAAGTAATTAAAACAATATAAGCGAAAGCCTGTGCCACAGGTCCTAATGCACAGAAGGTGCTCAATAAATGGGACTTATTAGTACTGCTGCTGTTATTTTCACAAATCATGTTTTATTAACAGTACTGCCACCCCATTTGATTATCCACTTCAATTATAAGAGCTATATCTAAATTAATGCTTTGGTTGTTTTACAATAATAACAGTAGGAATAGCTAACATTTCATGTATGCTTACTATGTGATAAGCACTATTTTGTAGGCTGATCTTTTGGACTTTACACACGAGATTTCATTTAAACCTCACAATAACCTCAGATGATAAGTATTAGTATAATTAGTATATACATTTTATAGATGAAGAAATGGAAATTTTGTATTTTATTCAAGGTCACAGTTACTAAGCGGTAGAAGGAACTGAACCCAGGTAGGTCTGACTTAATCACACACTTAATCATACTGCATACATCTTAACCACATCACATGTATTTCGAAGTATGAAACTCACCTGATTGCAAGCAAAAAGGCCAAAGGCATTCCAAGAGTGACTTCTTTAGGGGGAGCGGGGGACTGTCAGTTTCAAGTCAGTGTTGTGATCACAAAACAAGGAATGGTCCAAGTCCTGAATCCAAGATGTCATCCCAGCCACTGACTGTGGTACCCTTAATCAAAGTAGCTCCAATCAAATGGGAATATGGGACAGTGTTCACTTCAAAATTATACTTTCTTAAAGCATTCTGATGCCCCAAGGCTAGCACTTAATGATAAGTCTGGGAATTTTGATTTTTAATTATTTTTATTTGTTTATTGTTGTGGTCCTGGGGCAGCATCCATGCTAGATAAGCACTCTTACCATTAGGAACTGTTAAAAGAAATTCTCACAACTTTCTGCATTTGGAAAGTCAGAACTCCTCACAGTCTCTACTTTTCCCTATTCAGGTTTCCTCTCCCTTCCACGGTTTGTTCCCATACTCCTCCACTCCTCAGTCCACATGATTTATATTTGTTTGTTCAGATTATATTTAAAGAAAAAATTCAACACGTTTATCCCAATTTAGACATGGAAATACCTAATAGAGAGCTAAAAGGGATACAGACAAATGAGGCTCTGAAATAACACATTCACAAGTCATCCCGACTATGTCCCCAAAGGAAAACCCAACATTCCCACCCACTAGTGAGTTATAAGATCCTGGACAAGATCTCCTGAGTAACCCCAGGGCTTGTTCCCTCCTCTACAAGATATATGATCTACCAAGACAGCAAGACTATCTTGCTCAAAGGAGATAGCAAATATGACAATCAACAGAACATTATTGTATAAGTTAAAATGTTTTATATTCATTGCTAAAGTATGTTGAAGGGAATCAGGGTAGGAGATGGTTTACGTTTTCTATTCATCTAGATGCACTTCTTGTTCCATGTGTTTTATTAAGGTAAATAAAGCCGAAAAGTCCATTAAATAACTGAAGGGATTACAAGGGGAAACAACAAAGCTGCAACTTTACTTATACTTTAATACAACCTCCAACACTTGTGTCCAACCCCAGCCATTCCCAGAGGCCCAGTCTCCAATCAGTATGTTTCACAGGCATCAGTTTATGCCCAGTTTATTTTGTTTTGTTTAATCACAGGCATAGTAAAATGTGTTTAAAGAGCTTTGTGGCCTAGTCTGTGCTTGCATAGGATTTTAAATTTCCAAATGCTAAAACAAAGTCACTAAATCTAAATTCTAAGTACTAAAGAGTTATGAGACTATTGGTTATTCAGCTCTAGAGACTTGTTGAATATAACAAAAACACCTGAAAGTATAGAAATCTGACACGTAAATCTGGGTCACTCAAGAACCAAGGGCAATCTGACCACCAA